>NC_141554.1:91997500-92335000 GCF_021556685.1 Rattus norvegicus
GCCGGCCTTCACAGCGCCAGCCGACTCCCTATCAGGAAGTTAACTGTGTGCACATGTGCAAGAGTGCCTTCGTGCCAGGTCTCTGCCCACTCTGGGGCGTGCCTTATGAGATCATGGGTAAGTGACCAATCAGGTGTGGATGCGCCATGCTAGGGTGTATATAGCCGCGCCATGTTGGCACGCCAGGCCTTCTCCATAAGATATTAATAAAGTTTGGTTGCAGCTAGAATTCCTATGTCCACGCATGTTTTCTTGCTGGCAAGGTCGCGCGTGGGACATATTTGTACATTTAAAAGAGGAACCCAATACAGTGATTTGAGTAATAAATGTCCTCTATAAGCTCGGTAATTTGAACATTTGGTCCCAAGTTAGTCGCTTTATTTGTTGATGTTATGATGTTGGAAGTACATCATTTAGCAATGGACTTTGAAAGTTGGTAGATTTATTCCACTTCCAGTTCATACTTTGTTTCATGGTTACAATTTAATATGTTAATTCAAACCCCTGCTGTTCCTACCATGCCTGCTAACTACTGTCATGCTTCCAAACTATGACGGACCCTTGTCCTTTTAGAAGCTAAACTCTTTCCTCTATAAATTACTTTTGGTTGTAATATTCTCTTATAGTAAATGAATATAATCAATATCCTTGAAAATTTATATTGTTCTTCTTTACAATGTAAAAACTTAGTGGAAATTCATGTCATCCATCAGGAAAACAACAGGTGACTAAAAGACTGTTTCCTTGGCTGACTGTGCTTACTTAGTTCTACTTTAATACTAAAGTCAAGCTAAACATGATTGTTAAAATGAGTATCAGAATAACCAGACTACTCTTATTCTACTGTGAATACAGGTTGTTCAAGACACTCATTAATTTGGAGTAAGAATTGTGCAAAATATTTTATCGCTTTCAATAGCATATTTGTAATTAAAGTGGACATACGTTTGAATATTTAAAGAAGAGAACTTTTTATCAATTTTTCTCCAGTTTTTAGGTCAATTTCAGTTGAGGTGATAAAAGTAAGCTCATCAAACTACAATAAATTGTAATGTTAGTAGCTTCCACATCTTTCTCAAGGAAGCTATTGTTTTAAGGTTTTATAGCATTCCCCAAGTTCAAGTGAAATTGATTCTGTAATTCAGTAGTGTTAATTGGTAAGTACTTTAGGATGTGATTAAGATGATAGACCTCTAACCTTTCAGAGTTATAAAAAAGTGGTCCTCATAAAAGGGCTCAAAAGAATAATATGGCCATGTTATCTCCCATTTCTTTTCTTTCATTTAAACACATATTTTCATGTCCCTTCTATAGTACTTGGAAGCAATAAATAATTACAGAGGAAAGAATGGACTACCAGCAGACAGAAAATATGCTGCTGCTTTAGTTTTCAGTTTCAAACCTTTAGAACTATAAGAAAAATAACTATCATATTTGTAAATTACACAAAATAGAATATTTTCTTAATAGAGTCTGACACTGTGGAGAGGCTCTTTTAATAGGGTGATTGCACATGAGTAAAAATATTTATACATTGAAAGGATTCTTGAACATTGGTTGTGAATTTGCACAACTTTTAAGAGACTACTTTGAACCCATTGTCACTGTATTTTGCCAGTCACAGAATGCCCTTATGGAAAGTAATTTTACAAATGAATTTTTACTTTACCTTTGTCTTCATATATTTCCAACTGTCCCTAGAAACCCTTTTGTTCATTTTCTCTGGTATTATGTGACGAAAAAATCATAGACATAACCTTGCAAATATAAGGATCACTTATTTTTTACTTTTATTTTGAACGTTTTTATGATAAGAAAGACAAAAATTTAGTAGTCATACCCAAACCTAGAACAACTATTAAGTCAAAAGTAGTATTTTAGTCTTGGAACAATTTCAGAGATGACTGAACCTCTTTGGACTGGAAAGATTCAAAGGTAGAAATTCCAGCCATCACCATTCAACAAGTCAGTTTCACCAATACATTGAACAGGTACAGAACAGCAGAATATTAGGAAATGGGAGTTAATCGGAGATAAGATTAATCACGCATTGGCTTTATAGTTATTGTATGTAAGTTTTGGTTTTATTGGTTATATTAGTCAACAGTCTGCTCTAGACATGCAAACATTGATGTGGTAAGTGCTTTCATTTCTATAGTAAAGGGTAACAGCACTAGATTTTTCTCTTAATTTGGCAAAAACATTGACATTGCTTCACTTTCAGATGTAACTGATATGTTATACCTTTTAACATATCAGTACACAATAACATTAATTAATCAATTTCTTCTTGTACAATACTGTAAATATTACCACACTACAATAGTAATTGCAGCTGTTGCTTAAAGTTAGGCATCCACTGGTTTAGACTTATTGTTAGAACATGTCAGAAGGTAAAAAACACACTTTATAAAAATACACTTACATTATGGTTAGTAAAATATTTAGAAATTCAATGGGATAAAGAATGTTGAGATGTCCTCTACATATTTGTTAAGAAGATAGGTCTGATTGATATGTTTGTATTAACATAGTCTTTATATATGCATGCTAATTTTATAATTCAATACGTGACTGAAAGTTGTTTATAATGATTGAATCCAAAAAGTTGTATTTTGTTTTTATAGTTGGTCTGGTCTTATGCATTAACCAAGATCTATCAGATCCTGTGATAATTGAGTGGCACTGTTGAACATAGATGCTGAGTAGAAGCTTCCTCACCTAACAAAATCTCTGCTTTTTATGTCTATAAAAAAAAATCAAGTAGTGCACTTGCCTAGCAAGCACAAGGCTCTGGGTTCGGTCCTTAGCTCTGAAAAAAAAATCAAGTGATCTAAAATATAAATACAATTAAATAAGATAAAATAAAAACAGAATAAAAAGAAGAGCCTAGGAAAAAAGTTTGAAAACACAGATACAGACACATAGTCACACAGAAAATTCCAATTAGAAACTATAAAAAAATCATCCTGAGTAAGGTATCCCAGATACGGGAAAATAAATGTGATATATATTCACTTACATATAAATATTAGCTTTTAAGTCAGTGATAATCAAACTACAATCCTGAGGACCACAGAGCATAGTTAGAGAAAGGGATTAGAAAGAAGAACATATTTTATTAGGAGAGGAATAAGTATAGATGGTAAAGAAGCTGTAATAGAAAAATCAAGTATAGGGAGTATAGGGATAATGTCCTGTGTACTATGTGGGATAATCACCTGTCAAGTAAAAGCTAATGGACAATAAAATGAGGCGGGTTTAGAAGACAGGGCTTCTGGTTGGGATTTCTGGTTGGGAATTCTGGGTAGGAGATAGACAGGAGAAAAAAATTAGAAGTTGGAAGAGACAGACACAAGAAGATGAGAAGAGGAAACTAGCTGTGTAGCTGAACTCAGGGTAGAATAAATAAAAAGATAGTAAGTTAAGAGATATTAGGGGAACCATGTAACAAGACTACCAGGAGGCAGTCTATATCTGTTTTAAACCTAAAATGATTTTCCCAGTCTTATTCAGAGAATTAGATGGAGATGAAATAAATCCACAGGATTATCAAGAATTCAGATGGTAGCATATAGATACATATTTTAAAAATATTTAAGGAAGCAGTAAAGATCTATGGTATATAGTCAATGTATGCAAAAACAAATACTCAATAACCAATAATTCAAACACATTCAGAGTTTGATGACAGCCATCTTAAAGCTTGGCCCTCAATTGCAATGGCTATCATGGAAAAACAAATAAGACCAGAGACATTGATATTGTAAAGAATCAACTACTATACAAAGGTTCACATTTTAAATTAAGAGTACAAATTACTGCTTATGGTTCCATCCTAGAACAATGCAGTAATATCTATAAATGTTTGGGACAAGGCTGAATAATGAGATAACTCAAATTTCAAATGCTCATTGCTAAGTCTGTGAAAGTTCAGGACATCTCTTAAAGGACTGTAGACAAGCAATTTATAAGGATACATTCTTCTATAATAATAATTCATGAGGAGAGTTTCCTATGAAATATGAAAGATGAAGAATCAGATATAAGACTCATGAATGGAGATCATTCAAAGATATTGAAGGAAATTCCTACGGGGCTTCACTGAACATCCTACCCACAAAAAAAAACAAAAAAACAAAAACAAAAACAAAAAAAACAAAAACAAACAAACAAACAAACAAAAAAAACTCAAGAGCCATTAGTTTCCTGTGCCCCAAGAAAAACCTATTTAGAAAAACAACTAGAAAATCAAAGACTATATCTGGAATGACCTACAATCCAGAAAGCAAGGGCATACCTATTACCCTGGTTTGAGGAATAGTAGCCATGATTATAAAGATTTTCTGAAAAGGAATTAAAAAAAAGAAGCTTAGGACCAGGCATGGTGGTATAATCCCAGAAGACAGAAACTGTATTCCGGAGATTGACATCAGGATGGCACCCAAATTTGGTACTATATAAAAATCACCTGCGTCACACTGGTTTTGAAGGCATGAACAGATCATGGAGAAGAGGTGAACCTTGAAAATATAAGATCCCAGGAAATGCCATTAATGAAGTTACATCCTCAGTTGCAGTTGACAACCCATGAATAAAGGAGACATGCAATGAACTTGAAAGCTTAGCACCATAAAGAAAGCCTATGAGAGGCTATTGGTAAAGCCTATTTATATTGGAAGATTAAGGGATGCTGGTGCCATAGAATGACTACCAAGAATAGTAGCAGCAGTTTAGTGGAGTCAACTAGAGTCTGAATTGTTACAAAGAGTAGAGCTGGAGAATTGACCCAAGACATTTGGAGGAAGCCAGAGGATCATGTGTGGATCAGAAACACTGGAACAAGAAGCTATGAAGTTGATGTTGCCTTGGAGACCCCAACATGTTAAAGATGCCAGAGTCATTGGATACCAGCCAAATAAAGGTGGTAACTGCCCAAGAGAAAGAACTCTGTTGCAGTCCACAAAGCTGAAAGGATTTGGACATCAGTCATAGAGATGCAGAATTTGCAGTTTACTTTTTTTTTTTTTTTTGGTCTTGTTTTCATTCAGTATTCTCTTACTATGATGTTTTGGAATGGAAATGTATATCCTGTGAGGTTGAAAGTATGTCACCTGATTTTTGAATTTTGATTTTATAAGGAATTACAATTAAGACATTACGTGCATTTGAGAAGAGACTTTGAACTGCAAAATTTTAACATTGTTGAGACTACTATAAATTACAGGCACTTTTGAAGTTGGACTGAATATATTTTGCATTATGCTATGGCTAGGTTTTTCCCCCATTAGTCTCTTGAGTTTGTACAATCCTATGTCTCACAATTAATCTTAAATTGTTTATGATTTAAAAATGTTTATGGTGTAAAAGATATTTATAGGTTGATATTGAGTTATGATAGAAAAATATTTAGTTACAGACTTATTGACCCACAAAGATAGGATAGGAAGTAAAATACTTTCTCCACGGTTACCAAATGCACATGGACTAGATATTGTGAATGTAATTCTTACGTGATAGTTTTTCTAATTGCTCTTATTGTACATAGGTTATTTATGTTAAAGGAAGAGCCTATTATTGAAATAAATGGAGGTGAAATAGGGACAATCTTATATGTACTGATTGGAAGAGAGTCCGGAGGGAGAAAAAAATTTTAGACTGGGATGCAGAGGAGAGAGATGTAAGAAGACAAAGAGAGAGAGCAAGTCATGCAGCTGAACTCAGATTAGGACAAAATGGATAAATTAAGAGTTTGACAGGGATCTAGCAAGGCTTGTGGACTAGGCGTTTGTAAATAATATTGAGCCTCTGAATTTTTATTGGGCAGGAATGGAAAAACTTGAGGCAATAGGAGACAGGGGAGAGTTTTGTAGGAGGGGATACTGGGAAAGCACTTGAGTGGTAGTATGGAAACCTAATACAATTGAAGTTTCATATGCGTGTGTGTGTGTGTGTGTGTGTGTGTGTGTGTGTGTGTGTGTGTGTGTGTGTGTGTGCATTCTAAATGAAGTCATAAAATACTGGGGAGACACGATCAAACTGACCATCTTTTGTCAATAAGCTTCTTGTACATGTATTGAGTTGCATTTATCTGGGTTATTGGCCAAAGAGCCCCATGAGAAATCCAAAACAACCTAAGCTGTTGCCAAAACTACATGTTGCTCTCTGCAAACTGATGACAATTTGCCGCTGCTGAAGAAAACACCTAAAATATATGTGAAGATGTTGAGCTGGTGCTTACATAGAGCCTTCGCTCCTTATGTTCCACCATCTTTGATACAGAAAAGTACTCTTCATATTATCAAAAGAAGAATGTAAACAACCTAGCTACAAACTCTTTATCTAGAATTCTGAAAAAACTTACATACAAACAACCAAGCAAACAAACACTACTAATAATAAAAATTTGAATTACTTTTACTACATTAGCATTCAATGTAAGGTCTCTGCCAAAACTATCAATGAGGAAAGTAAATGTTTATACTGAAAGCCATGTCCTGTGTCATATTTTACGTATCATTTCTGTAGACTCAGAATCACAGATTATAGTAAAGGAAATGTTATAATGAGCCCAACCATTTGAAATTTGCTTCTTTCCATTCTGAAGCAGCAAGATTGACAAAGTGTTGAAATTTCCTTTTGATGATTCTTATAAGTTTGATTCTGCTTTGCTATTATAAAGAGTATTCTCCATGCACATAAAGATGTTCTGATCAAGGAATTAAGTAGTAGTACTGAAAGTAGAGTTTCTCATTATTTATAATGCCCCAGTATCAAAATTTTACTTCCTGTCCCTACAATCACATGCTCTATTGGTCTAGAAAGCTTAATTTAAAAGGAGGAAAGTGCTTCTGACAGAAGACAAAATGTATTGACTTGGAAGTCAATTCTTCTACCAGCCTCTCTGTAGATGCCACTAAATCAATAAGTAAAGCAGCAAGTTAATGTGCTGAGTGCTGTAATTAAGTCTAAGTACTGATGGGACATTAGATTGCAACTGCAGATGGAGAAAGGAGATAGTACACATATTAAATCTAGGAAATTTTTGGCCTCTACTTTACCATGCCCTTAGATAGTGCAGCAATTAATTTAGTTACAAATAGTAGTGTTAATACCCACTCAAAGAAGGAATTTTCAATACCCTGTAAGCTCATGGAGTGAGAGATATTTGAATCATGTTAATTTGAAAAAAAATATTAACCTGTAAAAACTATTGTAAGTTTGTCCAAGACTCAAGAGCAAGAGAAAGAAATACCCTAGACATAAAAAGTAATTTGGTAAAAGGACCATGAATAAACATTTCTAGACATAGACAAAGAGGTGGATAAGAGACATGTGACAGGGGTAAGAGTATATCATCGTTCCATAATAAGGGTATGTAAACTTAATATGCAATGTGCCATCAGCTCACTTCAATAATATCAAATACTTTGTCATTAGAAAATGCAAACTAGAGCTGCATTAAGACTACATTTCCTATGCACCAGGATTACCATAGTTTTTAAATGAAAATATATCAGTACAGTTGTGAAAAAGTAGAGTCTACATAGATTTCAAATATGTAAGTCAATTGAGAAAATTACCACTTTTTGTTCCTATATAAATTAAACAAAAATTTTATATAACCCAGCAATTATATCTCTATGTAAATACAAATTATTAAGGGCAGCTCTATTTATGGTTTCAGAACTCATATGTTTTGTGAGTGAAGAATGGAAATGAAACACTTTTTTTATTTTTAAAAGTTTTTATGGGTTCTTTGTGAATTTTACGCCATTTACCCCTATCCCGCTGATCTCCCATTTGCATTATAACCACCCTCTACTGTTGTAATATCCCCCCTACAACAGAGAAAAATAATCTTATTGTGGAAGCTACAGTGTTTTGCAATATACTCCACATCAAAGTATACTCCCTTGTCCACATTTTCTTGCTTGAAAATGTTCACTTAAATGAATCACTGGACTGGAATAAAGCCTCTGGCTTTTGCTTCTCTGTTGATACTAGAACCTCATTGGGACCCCGTTTAGATATTCTGTTGTTGCCCTGTGTCAGATTCAGTAAATTTTGATCTATAGGACCAGAGCCTTCATGTACTCCAGCAATTCCTCAGTAGGGTATATATTGGGGTAGATCAAATCAAAGCCCTCTATCTGGGCCTGAGAGGTATCTAAACTGGACAGCCCTCAAGCTTTCCTACTCTCACACCACTGGGGCCATCTCATCAACTTCCCTTGCTACTAGGACCAATTATACCCTGCTGCCCAGGAGGGTACAAGACACAATTTCCCAAGCATTGCATCCAGAAAGGGAAATGGCCAGTTCTCCCACTCTCATGACCCAGTGACAATTCTGCATGCCATAAATGGCAAGAAATTGGAGAGAAAAAGAGGCCATCTCTCACTTGTCCATACCAGTATACAGAAGATAAGAAATAGGGCCAGTTCTTCTAAACTCATGCCCTCTGGGACAGCTTACCTGCAACCCCAACACTCAGTGTCAAGAGCCATAAATGGACAAGCAAATAATTAGCAGGTCATCATCCTGGGATGGCACTATATAACCTGCAATTGGTTAGCCCTTCTTAAGCAAGGCTGTAAGGGATTTATTTTAAGAAATATTCCTGTTTTGAAAATGCTTTTCCTGTCGTTATTATTAAGCACATATTACAATCATTAAGTAATAGCACACCCCTTTGGAGCAGATCTCTGCAGATCTATGAAGATGTAAGTCTTGTAGTGATGTTATATAGACAAATAGATGACTTCTTAAATCTTAATAATGATCCTATAAGAACCTCTAAAATTATAACAGTAATTATTAAGTCCTTTTATAGTGGAACTGCTGTTAAGTCTTTTTCTGATAGTGAAAACTGCAGTGAGAACTCTGCCAGTTCTTTGCTCTTAAATGCTAACCAAACTTTCTCCTATTCTGAGAACATTCCAAGAGGTTATAAAACAATTAACCAAAGGTCCTAAAAAGGGGACTAAAGATTCATTATAGGTGCTAGGAAAGAAGATAAAATATCGACTGTGTTTATCTATACAAAACTTCACTAAAAACTTAGTTATGCTTTTTTATTTATTTTTTATTTTTTTTAACTTGAGTATTTCTTATTTACATTTCGAGTGTTATTCCCTTTCCCGGTTTACAGGCCAACATCCCCCTAATCCCTCCCTCTCCCCTTCTTTATGGCTGTTCCCCTCCCCATCCTCCCCCCATTTCCGCCCTCCCCCCAACAATCACCTTCAGTCTTAGCAGGACCCAGGGCTTCCCCTTACACTGATGATCTTACTAGGATATTCAATGCTACCTATGAGGTCAGAGTCCAGGGTCAGTCCATGTATAGTCTTTAGGTAGTGGCTTAGTCCCTGGAAGCTCTGGTTGCTTGGCATTGTTGTTCATATGGGGTCTCGAGCCCCTTCAAGCTCTTCCAGTTCTTTCTCTGATTCCTTCAATGGGGGTCCTATTCTCAGTTCAGTGGTTAGCTTAGTTATGCTTTTAAACCTTCAGTAAACCTGTGGAGCTGTGACGGGTGATGGATGTTTAGCCAGATAATTACTATTAATGGATATGCACGTAAACATTCTCTGTTGTAAACTTCTATTTCAATTTATGATTTGATTTTTAGTGTGAACTTGTGATGAACTTTGTGCCATGTGATGATGTATTCTGAAAGATGTTTAAGTACTAAGGACAAAAAGAAGAGTCAGAAAAAAACTGAACTGAGAAGAACCAAGCTGAGGAATTGAGCTGAGAAGTTTTTAGATAGAACACTTTTTAGGAAGAACTGAACTCAAGAGGAAATTAAAAGTATAGGCATATCATTGGGAGGATAGGCATTGAGATTAAGAGCATTATTGGGACATCCTATCGGGAAGAGAGAGCAAGAATAGGAAGAGAATGCAGAGTGGAATAACTTAGAGACTATAGGTAACATAAAACACTAAGAGAGCAATGTTCAGAATGCAGAGGGAAAGGTGAAAAAAGAAGCTGCAGAGAGCAGAAGGAGCAGGCAGGTTTCTCCTTACCATGGGACAGAACAGGTCCTTTCTTAATAATGAGGCAGGCTGTCTTATTAAAAGGAACAAGCCTTTATCTTACAAACTTGGGTTTAATTCATTTAGCATTAAAAGTATAGAAAATTTTCCTTTCTCTATGCAATGAAGATTGGAGCTCATTTTTCATCCAGAAAGTGTGAGTTCTTCCTGCACCAGTGCTTGGTCTTTTACTCCATATGCATATGTAAGCATGGATGTGTGTGTAAGTATGTAATTTTGAAAATCTATTCAAGTGTGTGTTTAAGAATGTTACTGTGAGAATGCATGCAAGCTGGGCTGTACTGGTTTGAGTGAAAATGTATAAATGCTCATTCATGAATTTGTATATAAACCTCTAGAAGCTTATGCACATTTCCCTATGTAAAAGTTTTTTTTTTTTCTTTTGCAAGCTCTATTCACTTCTCTTGGTTCAATAGAAGTTTATTGCTCCAAACTTCCCTCCTAGCCAGACAAACAAGAGAGATAGGGGTGAAAGGGAAAAGGCTTTGGCAATTAATCCTTTACTTTATCTCCTGCTGTTTTAGAATTAGGTGCTAAGTGCCATAGACTGCAGTTTCTGGCCTCAGAGGAACACAGATGGTTGGTCAGCTGCAGTAGCATAGTAACTTAGACAAGATGAGTAAATCAACTACAGTAGCATAACAACTTAGATAAGTAAGCTTATTATACAGCAACCCTAAATAACTCATAATACAAAATCTTAAGTCTCTGCTGATACTCTTCCACCTCAGCTGTCTCAAGAAGAACCAACAAGAAAGAAGACCTACCCTGGGGCTGGCCCCCTGCAACTCAGAGCCAGCTCTACTGTGCTGCCTAGGCAACATGCAGGCCCTGCTCTCCTGAGTGCTGAATCAGGTGAGGGACTGGGCAAGATCATCCACTCTGATAACCTTGGGAGGGGTCACCCATAAAGAAGGGGAGGGGGGAGGGGAATGTTTGCCCGGAAACCAGGAAAGGGAATAACACTCATCCTGAGTGAGGTAACCCAATCACAGAAAAACACACATGGTATGCACTCATTGATAAGTGGCTATTAGCCCAAATGCTTGAATTACCCTAGATGCCTAGAACAAATGAAATTCAAGACAGATGATCAAAATGTAAATGCTTCACTCCTTCTTTAAAAGGGGAACAAGAATACCCTTGGCATGGAATAGGGAGGCAAAGATTAAAACAGAGACTGAAGGAACACCCATTCAGAGCCTGCCCCACATGTGGCCCATACATATACAGCCACCCAATTAGACAAGATGGATGAAGCAAAGAAGTGCAGGCCGATAGGAGCCGGATGTAGATCGCTCCTGAGAGACACAGCCAGAATACAGCAAACACAGAGGCGAATGCCAGCAGCAAACCACTGAACTGAGAATAGGACCCCCGTTGAAGGAATCAGAGAAAGAACTGGAAAAGCTTGAAGGGGCTGGAGACCCCATATGAACAACAATGCCAAACAACCAGAGCTTCCAGGGACTAAGTCACTACCTAAAGACTATACATGGACTGACCCTGGACTCTGACCTCATAGGTAGCAATGAATATCCTAGTAAGAGCACCAGCGGAAGGGGAAGCCCTGGGTCCTGCTAAGACTGAACCCCCAGTGAACTAGACTGTTGGGGGGAGGTCGGCAATGGGGGGAGGATGGGGAGGGGAACAGCCATAAGGAAGGGTAGGGGGGGAGGGTATGTTTCCCCGGAAACCGGGAAAGGGAATAACACTCGAAATGTATATAAGAAATAATCAAGTTAATAAAAAAAATGTTAGGCAACTAATCATTATGATGTTCATAGGTCAGAACCCTGAAAATAGATAAAAGTTTTCTCTTCTCTGCCCTCTACTGACACAATGCCTCTGGGGCAGGAACACTTTTTTTTAAACCAAATTTAAGTAACATCTAGATATAAAACAGATTTTTGCTTTATACTGTATATGAAAGTTATCCCAGAATGTACAACTCGTTTAATTTTGATTAATATATCAGCAAAGTATCTCTGATCATATTAAAAACATAAAAGATAAGAGAAAACAAAATTAACTTCATCTAAATTAAAAATACCTGTTAATCAATGAGAAAAATAACTTTAAACATTTACAGAATAATAATTTTATAGTATTTATAATGGATAAAAACACATATAGGAATAGTAAGATGGCTCAGAGACCAGTGTTCTTGGTTCAATCCCTGTCATTAACAAAGTAGAAGGAAAGAATCTACTGCCTCAAATTTTCCTCTGAACTTCACAACCATTTACATATTTACATACATTCAAACACACACACACACACACACACACACACACACACACACACACAAAGGATCCTCCAGGCTCCTGGACTCCTCTGTTCTCTGAGTCCTTATCAATGAAATTATAGGAAGAGCTCACTCTGCAGCCTGTGGCACTCAATTTTTTCTAAGACGGTGTTTATTGACCATTGGATTGGATTAAGAAATGTATGATTGTGTATTATGGGACTTCTTGACATAGTAAAAAATCAGAACTCTGATGTCATAAATGGATTAAGCCTTTAATGAAGTTTGGTGAGTAAATAACAATTTGTGCCATTAGTGTATGTTGTACTGTTTGATTCCATTGCCATAGACTCTGTCCCTTGCCTTTAAATATTGATACAACATAATACAACTCCTTCCAGTTCTTCTATTGCTATTTGATGGCAATGAAATCATTGAAATCATATGTATTTGTTATGTGAATTAAAAAGAGTAAATGTGAAATTATACAAGCATAAAAAGTAGAGTTGGCCATCTATCTGGTCTCCATCTGCACCCAGAGTTCGGGCTGTCCAAAGGCCCTCCTTTTCTAATGGCTCTTCAGAGAGAGCTGGTCTCAAAAGAATGCTCTTGCTCCTGGGCCCACAGATAAAACACCACTTTCACTCTTATAACTGTCCAAAGGGGGACCATCCAGAAACACACAAAGCATAGGAAACACAGAGCAGTCTGGGGCAGGACCAGGAGCTAAAACTGTCCTACAAACATCTATAACCAAATTCTGCCCTAAGAGAGCTTCTCTCCTTGGAGTGCTCTTACTCCTAGGCCCACAGATGGGACCCCACTTTTCCACCAGTGACTACCTAAAGAGGGACCTACCAAGAATTCACAGAGCACAGGAAACACAGAGCAGCATGAGACAGGATGCATCCAGTTTCCATCTGTGTCCAGAGCTGAGGCTGTTCCAAGGCCCTTCATGCAAGAATTCTGCCTGGAGAGAGCTGGTCTCACAGGAATGATCTCAATCCTAAGATCACAGGCTTACAGGCCCATAGGAGGGACAAGCTCCAGTCAGAGACAGGAAGACTAGCACCAGAAATATTCAGATGACAAGAGGCAAGCACAAGAACATAAACAACAGAATCCTAGTATACTGGGCATCATCCGAGCTCAGTTCTCCAACTGCAGCAAATTCTGGATACCCCAACACACCAGAAAAGCAAAATTTGAATTTAAAATCACATCTCAGGATGATGATAGAGGACCTTAAGATGGACAGAAATAGTTTCCTTAAAGAAATACAGGAGAACACAGATAAACAAGTAGAAATCCTTAAAGAAGAAGAAAAAAATCCATTAAAGAATTACAGGAAAACAAAACCAAACAGGTAAAGGAACTGAAGAAAGCCATCCAGGATCTAAAAATGGAAATAGAAACAATAAAGAAATAACAAAGAGCGACAAACCTGGGATAGAAAATCTAGGAAAGAGATCAACAGTTATAGATAGAAACATCACCAATAGAATAAAGAGATAGAAGATAAAATCTCAGAGGCTGAAGATACCATAGAAAACATTGACACAATAGTCAAAGAAAATTCAAATTTCAAAAAGATCCTAACCCAAAGCTCCAGGAAAACCAGGACACGATGAGAAGACCAAACCTAATGATAATATATATAGAAGAGAGTGAAGATTTGCAACTTAAAGGTCCAGTGAATATCTTCAACTAAATTATAGGAAAAAACTCTCCTAACTTAAAAAAAAGAGATGCCCATGAACTCAGAGGAAGTCTACAGAACTCCCAGAAACTCCATTACAAAACCAAATTGATACGTATCTTCAAAGAAATGCAACCTAGAAAGGATACTACATGGAAAACTGCAAAACAGGGAGGAAAACTTCACCTTAGAAAAAGCAAGAAAGTAATCTTCTTGCAAAAACCCAAAAGAAGATAGCCATACAAAATTCTACCTCTAACAATACAAATAAGAGGGAACAAAATTCACTATTCCTTATTATCTATTTACATCAATGGACTCAATTCCCCAATTTAAAAAAAAAAAAAAAAAACCTAGACCTACATTAAGAGGACTCAGAAACTCAGAATTTTGCTGAATAAAGGAAACACACCTCAGTGACAAAGACAAACACTACCTCAAAGTAAAGGACTGGAAAACAATTTTCCAAGCAAATGGTCCAAAGTAACATGGTGGAGTAGTCATTGTAACACTGAATAGAAATGGCTTTCAACCCAAAGTTGAAGAAAAAAAAAAAAGATAAAGAAGGACACTTAAACACTTCGTACTCATCAAAGGAAAACTCTACCAAGATGAACTCTCAATTCTTTACAGCTATGTTCCAAATGTAATTATGTCCATATTCATAAAAGAAACTTTACTAAAGCACAAAGCATATACTGTACCACACACAATAATAGTGGGAGACATCTATACCCCACTCTCAGCAATGGAGAGATCATGGAAACAGAAAGTAAGAGAGACCCAGTGAAACAAACTGAAGTTATGAACCAAAGGGATTTAACAGACATCTATAGAATATTTCATGCTGAAACAAAAGAATATAACTTCTTCTCAGCACCTCATGGCACCTTCTTCAAAATTGACAACATAATCTTCACACAGGCCTCAACACATATAAGGAGATTCAAATAGTCCCAGGCATCCTATCAGATCACCTAGCATTAAAGCTGGTCTTCAGTAACCACAAAAGCAAAAGAAAGCACTCATACATGTGGAAACTGAACAATGATCTCCTCAATTATCACTTGGTCAGGGAAGAAATAGAGAAAGAAATTAAAAACTTTTTAGAACTTAATAAAAATGAAGGCACAACATATCCAACCTTATGGGAAACACTGAAAGCAGTGCTAAGAGGAAAATTCATAACTCTGAGAGTGCTTCCAAAAATAAACAGGAGAGAACACATACATACTAACAGACTGAGAGCCAACCTGAAAGATCTAGAGCAAAAAGAAGCAAATGTGCCTAAGAGGTTTAGAAAGTAGGAAATACTCAAACTCAGAACTGAAATCAATCAAGTAGAAAGGAAAAGAACTCTACAAAATATCAATATAACCAAGATCTGTTTCTTTGAGAAAATCAACAAGATATATACATTTTTAGTCAGATTAACAAGAGAAAACAGAGACAGTATCCAAATTAACAAATTCAGAAATAAAAAGGGATATATAACTACAGAAAATGAGGAAGTTCAAAAAATCATCAGATCCTACTACAATAGCCTAAACTCAAAAACAAAACAAAACAAAACAAAAAACAACAAAAAAACTGTAAAATCTGCATGAAAGGGACAGTTTTTTAGGCAGATACCAGGTACCAAGGTTAAATCAGGATCAGGTAAACCATCTAAACAACCCCATAACTCCTAAAGAAATAGAAGCAGTTTTAAATGTCTACCAAATAAAAAACCCAGAATGAAATATGTTTAGTGTAGAATTCTCTCAGGCATTCAAAGAAGACATTATACCAATACTCTTCAAAGTACACCACAAAATAGAAGCAAAAGGAACACAACCCAATCGATTCTTTGAGGCCACAGTTCAACTTATACCTAAATCCCACAAAGACCATAGAATGGAAGAGTATTTAAGATTAATATCCCTTATCATTATTCATGTAAAAATACTCGATATAATTCTTGCAAATTAATTCCAAGAAAATATCAAAATGATTAAGTTGGCTTCATCACAGTGATGAAAGGATGGTTCAATATATGAAAAACATATCAATGTAATTAAGATATAAACACACTCAAAGAAAAAACATTTGATCATTGATCATTTCATTAGATACTGAGAAAGCACTTGACAAAATTCAATAACTCTACTTGGTAAAAGGCTTGGAAGGATCAGAAATTCAAGGCCCACACCTAAATAAAATAAAAGCAATACACAGCAAACCTGTAGCTAACATGAAACTAAATAGAGAGAAAATTGAAGCAATCCCACTAAAATCACAGTCTAGAAAAGCCTGCCCATTCTCTCCCTACTTATTCAATATAGTCCTCAAAGTCTTAGCCAGAGCAATCAGAGCTCCCAGGGACTAAACCACCACCCAAAGAATACACATGGACACCAAGAGACCCATGGGTCCAGCTGCATATGTAACAGAGGATGTCCTTGTTGGGCACCAAAGGAAGGAGAAGCCCTTGATGTTGCCAAGGCTTGACCCCCCCCCCATTGTAGTAGAATGTCAAGGCCAGGAGGTGGGAAGGGCTGGGTGGTTGCTTGGAGGAAAGGGGATAACATTTGAAATGTAAATATGAAAATCTCCAATGGGGAAAATAGAAAAAAGAAAAAAAAAAAAGAAAGCAACCACAAAAGGGAAAAAAAAAGAGGGATGCAATGATGTTTCAATACACTGAAATTCATCCACATAATCCACTGTATTAAAAAAAAAAGAAAAAAAAACTAAGAGAAGAAAACCAAATGATAATCTAATCAGATGCTGAGAAAGCATTTGACAAAGTTCAGCATCCCTTTAGGATGAAAGTCTTGATAAGGAGGTTAGGAATTCAAGGCCCAAATCAAGTCAAAATATCTCTATTTCCAGATGATGTGATGTTCATAAGTGACCCCAAAAATGCCACTGGAGAATTCCTTATCCTGATGAAACAAAAAAACAAACAAAACTTCAGCAAAGAAGCAGGATATAAAATTAACTCATGAAAGCAGTAGCCTTTATCAAAGGATAAACAGGCTTAGAAAGAAATTAGAGAAAAGAGAATCTCCACAATAGTCACAAACGATCTAAAATACCTTGGTGTGATTCTAACCGTGCATGTGAAAGATCTGTACAACAACAATTTTTAGTCTCTGAAGAAAGAAATTGAAGATCTCAAATGGAAAGATTTCCTTTGCTCATGGATTGGCAGGATTAATGTAGTAAAATGGCCATCTTACTGAAAGCATTATGCAGATTCAATACAAATCCCATCAAAACTCCAACTCAATTCTTCATAGGTTTAAAAAGAGCAATTTGCAAATTCATTTGGAATAACAAAAAATGTAGGATAGGAAAAACAACTCTCAACAATCAAAGACCTTCTGGGGGGAATCACCATCCCTGACCTCAAGCTGTATTACAGAGTAATAGTGATAAAACCTTCATAATATAGGTACAGACACAATCAGGTAGATCAGTGGAATAGAATAGAAGACTCAGAATTGAACCCATATTCCTATGGTCACCTGATCTTTGACAAAGGGTGGGAGGCAGTGCTTTCAACAACTGGGACTGGTTCATGGCAGTCAGCATATTAAAGAATGCAAATCGATCTAATCTCTTTTTTATTGTTTTGTATTACTTTTTAAAATTTACATTGCAAATGTCATCCCCTTTCCCGGTTTCCCCTCCAGAATCACACTATCTTACTCACCCTCCCCCTGCTTCTATGAGTGTGTCCCCCTACCTACCCACCCATTCAATCTCACCTTACATGTTTGACATTCCCATTCATTGGGGCATAGAGCCTTGAAAGGAATAAGGGCCTCTTCCCTCCCATTAAGGCCTCACAATGCCATCCTTACCTTCTTGTACAAAGCTCAAGTCCAAGTGGATCAAGGACCTCCACATAAAATCAGATACACTGAAACTAATAAAAGAGAAGGTGGGGAAGAGCCTCACACAGAGTCACAGGGGAAATTTTTCTGAAGAGAACACCAATAATTCATGCTCTAAGATCAAGATTCAACTAATGGGACATCATAAAATTGCAAAGCATCTGTTAATGAATGGACGCTGTCAATAGGAAAACACAGCAACCAAGAGATTGGGAAAATATCTTTGCCAATTCTACATCCAATAGATGGCTAATGTCTAATATATATATATATATATATATATATATATATATATATATATATATATATATAACTCAATAAATTAGACTCCAGAAAGCCAAATAATTCTATTAAAATTGGGGTACCAAGCCAAAGAATTTTCAACTGAGGAATATCGTATGGCTGAGAAGCACCTAAAGAAATAGATGTTCAACATCATTAGACATCAGGGAAATGCAAATCAAATCAACCTCACCAGTCAGAATAGCTAAGTCAAACATCCCAGTGAGGATGTAGATAAACAGGAACATTACTCCATTGTTAGTGGGATTGCAAGCTGGTACAACCACTCTGGAAATCAGTCTGTTGTTTCTCATAATATTTATCATAGTGCTACCTGAGGGCCCAGCTATACCAATCCTGGACATATACCCAAAAGATTCTCCAACGTTTAATAGGCACGAATGCTCCACTATATATATAGCAGCCTTATTTATAATATCTAGAAGCTAGAAATAACCCAGATATCCTTCAACAGAGAATGGATGTAGAAAATGTGGTACCTTAACAAAATGGACTACTACTCAGCTATTAAAAACAATTACTTCATGAACGTCTTAGGCAAATGGAACTAGAAAATATAATCCCGAGTGAGGTATCATAGTCACAAAAGAACACACACTGTATGCACCCACTGATAAGTGGATATTAGCCAAAAGCTCGGAATACCTAAGAAAAAATTCACAGATCATATGAAGCTCAAGATGAAGGAAGACCAAAATGTAGATGCTCCAGTCCTTCTTAGATGGGAGAAGAAAATACTCACAGGAGGAAATGCAGAGATGAAGAATGGAGTAGAGACTGAAGAAAAGATCATCCAGAGACTGCCCCACCTGGGGATCCATCCCATATGCAGCCACCAAAGCCAGTCCCTATTGCTGATGACAAGAAGTGCTTGCTCTCAGGAACCTGATAGGTCTGTCTCCTGAGAGGCTCTGCCAGACCCTTAATGATGCAGATTAATATGCTTGCAGGTAACCATCAGACTGAGCACTAGACCCCTAAGAAGGAGTTGAAGAAAGGACTAAAATAGTTGAAGCAGTTTGCATCCCCATAGAAAGAACAATATCAGTCAACCAGACTGCCAGATCTCCCAAGGACTAAACCACTAAACAGGGCATACAGTGGAGGGACGCCTGATCCCAACCACATATGTAACAGGAAATAGCATTGTCTGGCATCAATAGGAGTAGAAGCCCTTGGTCTTGTAAGGGCTAATTTTCCCAGTGTAGGGAAATGCCAGAATGTTGAGTGAGGAGTGGGTATGTGGGAAGGGGAACATCCCCATCGAAGCAAAGGGAGGGGAGATGAGGGAGGAGAACCGGTATAAGGGATAACGTTTCTAATGTAAATAATAAATTATGCAATAGAAAACAAAGCGTTGGTGAACTATTTATCGATTTTATAAATTGTACTAGAGAATTTTATTTTAAAATTGTTTTAACTAACATAATCACTTAAGTCAATAATTATGTAGGTTAATAAGATATTATGTCACAGTTTATTATATTTGAAAACAATATAAAATAGCATTTAGATTGGGTTAAATATATACAACTTTGTACATATGTATAATTACTTGTCTTAATTTTTTTTCCTAATCTAGGCTGAGTGTGGTCATACATGTGTTTTTATTCTCTACTCTGGAGGTAGATGCAGGTATATATCATTGCGTTTGGGTCTTGCCTGGTAAACAAAGTAAGTTGTAGGCTCCTCAGTATAACATTTTGAGAAATGGAAAATTCTGCTCGATCATTGAATTACAAAAAAATGACTGATTACTTAATAGTAACATCTCCCCTATCCTAATCTAAATTTGATCTCAGCAATCCACTAAATTTGGAAGGAAAAAAATTCAACTCCTCAGTTTCTCTCTGACCTTCCCATATACATTAGGCACACATGTGTACAATACTAATAATCAAAAATGTTCATTAATTATATATTATCGTATATATATATTCTGTGTATTATATAATATATTATGGAAAGTATTATAACACTATTACTTGCTTCAGAAATACATATTTGACACAGAGTAAAATTACATAGTTTGATTTTAGTTTTACTTTTGATTACATCATTAATATGACGAATATATCAACCAGCATTCAATTAGGCTTATAGTTTGTTTATTGAGATAGCAACTCATATAGCAAGATATTATTGGATTTAATATATAGTTGACTATATCCCTAGCTTTCTAATTCTCCTGTTTACAACCCCTGAATGCTTGAATTACATCTGTACACTACTAACTTCTGCTTCGTCTTAACTACATTTTAGTGCTCATAAAATAAGTAAGTTTGGAATTATACAATACAGCAAAAGAAGTATTCATGGAGAATAATTTAGCTATTTTAAAATTCTTATGGCACAGTGGTACATGTATTTTATGCTTTATAAATTGGTACTAATGTACAGAAAAATGAAGGGTACCTTGAAATGTATCTTCAAAGAAAATGAGAGAAATAGTTAAGTGCAATTTTGTCTCAGAAACTAAGATTTAAAATACTTAATGCAACAGAGATAAACAGGCACACAGAGATCAATTTTATTCACTTAGTGAATAAATAGCTACTTTCTAAGGAGATTCATATTGATAGTCATTTTGTATACCCTTCTTTTTGTAGTGAAGAGCTTTTGAAATTAAAGTAGTGAAACATGTAAAGAGTACAGGATGGATAGAGTACTTACGAGTTGTTAAAATGTGAATTAAGAGGTAAAAGGAAACATGAGATGTACTTCTAAAATTTGTCTCCTGAAATAAATAGTGTCAAGGACCAGCCTCAGCTTGGAGAGGGGTTCTGAGGAAGGAGTGTTTGAGAGCAACAAAACAAACAACTTGAGGTCAAATCATGGGTAGCAAGCTGATAATCTATGTTCTGTTTGAGACACATTTCTCGGTCTCTGTCTCTCCCAGTCTCTCTGTCTCTGTGTCTCTCTCACTCTTTGTGTATGTCTCTCTCTCTCCTTTTCTCTCTGTCTCTTCCTCTCTATCTTTCTGTGTGTATTACAGGGGTGTTCTGCTTGAGAAAGATTTTCTTGCAATTCTTAAAGCTTTCAAGATAGCAAATCTCTTATAGATCAAATGCCCAGTTTTTTATTTATATATCAATTCAGTTCTTACCCTGGGTTCCCCTTTGATTATCACATAAATGAGATCACCCTGCCTTTGTTAAGTACCAACAATAAGCTAGCTGGGTGGAATACCCACCCCCACATTAACATTGCTACAATTCCTGGGCCTAGAATTAACTCCTTCTGTTCCAGCTAAGCTTAAACTCAGGAATATGCCTGTCTTTGTATCTGTTTGCCTTTGTACCTATCTGACGAGCTGCCTCATAGTACAATTGCCTCTGTTTTCCAAAGTCTGTGAAACACATCATATAACTCACATTGTATCCTTATATTTTGCATAGTTGAGAAATGACATAGTTTTAAACTAATGTTTTCAAAGTTCTTTCCCACAGCATTAAGGGCTGTCCTAAAGGTTATAGTAGTCTACAATTTTGCTGAGACAATAACTACACTCTTACCTCCTGGATACATGTAGTCTATGATTATCATGCAATCATTAAGGTTGCCAGAGAGGACAGTCCTCAGAGAAAGAACATAAAAACATGTACATTATTAAACAAATAAGCCTTACACCCAGAGCAAACATTAACACTTGTAGGGGCCCTTGTCATGCTGGCTCTGTTCCTACCATGGCCAGGATCAACTTGGCAACATGGTAGCATGTATTAAATCTAATTTTTACATATTGTTTTGTTTTAAAATTGAAAGATATATTAATAAAACTTAAAACTCTTAAGATATTTGTAATGGACAGGACAATAAATTTGATATATTTCATTAAATTAATATATCTTAAAATGCCATGAAAGTTGAAAGCTTTTCTTAAACAAGTATGAAGTAGTTTGTAGTATGAATAGACTATATTTACTCTATTTATTCACCTAGTAGATTTCATGATGTCTACTCTAATGTTATACAAAACATTAAGAAGAATACATTATAATTTCCTTTTTTTAAAGAAATGGTTTTGGAGCTGGAGCTTTGACTTAATTATTGAAAGTGCTTGGTGCTCAGATTCCATATCTCGCATCTGACAACTGTCTACAAGTATTTTCAACGGTATCCAATTTCATTTTCTGGCTTCTGTGGGTACGTACATATTTGTGGTGAACATGCATATATTCAGGCACACACATACGAATAAAAAAAATTTAACATGTTGATTCCCTGATTTATAACATTTACATCTGGATTTCCCCTAAATATTTTGTGAATAATTAAAGTATAATTAAAATTATAAGATTCAATTTTTTAAAATATTCTGATAGTCAGAGTACATAAAAATGGAATGAAATTTAAAATATAACATGTATATCATTTTACTGTAAATAAAATACCCATAAAACACATGTATATATTCATAATTTATAAAAATAGCTAAAATAATCATATGAATTTTCATGTGAAAGCTATGGAAATTTAAAAAACAAAGAAATAATACTATGTAACATCCCATCTGTAGTCCTCCACATTATCTCTGTTAAAAATGCTGACCTAGTGATAAAGCAAATATTATTGACCTCCAATTTTTTATGACTATCCAGAGAGCTATATACTATATACCTATATGACAAAAGCAAGCAAGTTTATTTGATTTATTATAGCCAAACTTGATGCATCCCTTAGTAATCTATAGTGCATTTTGGCAAAGTTTATTTCTTTTATAGTAGTCACCAAACTAGACCATTTCACAGTTTGCTAAAGTAATCTAAGCATCCTCTATGACTACTATTTTTTCACACATCTGAAAAATTATAGCTTCATTAGTAGCAATAGCAGAAAAATGTGTGATATATGGCCAAATCAATTAACAGTAAAACAAATATCAAGAGATTTTTTTTCTCATATGTGGCTTCTAATACATATAGTCATATACCTCCCCAGCAAGAGGAGGGAAACTCAATGAAAGGCTAGATGTAGTAAGCCTAAACTTCTTTTTTTTTTTTCATCCTACTCCTTTTTTTAAATTTTATTTTTATTATGTTTTTATTTTTTTACACTCCAGATTTTATTCTGCCAAGTCTCCTCTCAAACTGTTACATATCTCATACCTCCTTCCCATCACCCTGTCTCCACTAGGATGTCCCAACCCCCACCCATCCCCACCCCACAAGATCTATAAACTCCTTGGGTCCTCTGGTCTCTTGAGGGTTAGGTGTATATTCTCTGACTAAACCCAGACCTGGCAGTCCTTTACTGTATATGTGTAGGCAGCCTCACATCAGCTACTGGATGCTGCCTGGTTGTTGCCCCAGTGTTTGAGAGATCGCATGGGCTTAATTGCTACTACTGGTTCTCATACAGGGCCGTTCTACTCCTCAGCTTTTCCCCTAATTTGACCACAAGAGTCAGCAGCTTCTGTCGATAGGTTGAGTGTAAATATTTGCAGCTGACTCTTTCAGATGCTTTTTGGGTCTTTCAGAAGGCAGTCAATAAAACACATAGGAAGTCAAATTCCCAGGTGCTTTAACATGCCCAGGATCAGAGGTGCTATGAAATTCCCTGGATCACAGGATCACTGATTCACAGAGGAAGCTCAACTCCCAGGAGATCAGAAACAACCAGGATCTCAGGATAACAGGATCCCATAATCATAGGACCAGAGATACAGCTAGACTCTGAGGAGTATGGACACAGTCATGATCACATGAGGGAGAGGATGCAGTAAGATCAAGAGTAGGTAACATTAGAGATAACCAGATGGTAAGAGGCAAGCAGAAGAAAATAAGCAACAGAAAACATGGCTACATGGCATCATCAGAACACAGTTCTCCCATTAGAGCAAGTACTAAATAAACCATCACAACCGCAAAGCAAGATTTGGATTTAAAAATCACATCTCATAATGATAATAGAGTATTTAAGAAAGTAGATAAGTAACACTTTTAAAGAAATGCAGAACACAGGTAAACAGGTAGAAGCCCCGAAAGTGGAGACAAAAAAAAACAGACACTTAAAAATTACAGAAAAATAAAATCAAACAGGTAAAGGAATTGAACAAAGACATCCAAGATCTAAAAAATGGAAATAGAAGCAATAAAGAAAATACAAAGGGAAACCACCTTGGAGATAGAAAACCTAGGAAAGAGATCAGGAGTCATAGATGCAAGCATCACCAACAGATACAAGAGATAGAAGAGAGAATCTCAGGGGCTGAAGATACCATAGAAAACATTGACACAACAGTCAAAGAAAATCCAAAATCAAAAAAACAAAAAAAAAAAAAAACAAAAAACCCTGCTATCTGAAAACATCCAAGAAATCCAGGATACAATAAAAACTCCAAACCTAAGGAGAACAAAAGAAGCCTACAGAATATCAAATAGTTGGCCAGAAAAGAATTTTGTCATGTCACATAATAAACAAAACACCAAATGCACAAAACAACAACAACAACCACAACAACAACAACAAAAAGAATATTAAAAGCAGTAAAGGAAAAAAGGTCAAGTAAAATAAGCACAGAACTATCAGAATTGCACCAGATGTCTCAAAAGAGGCTATGAAAGCCAGGACCTCAGCAGCTGTCATACAGATCCTAAGAAAACACAAATGCCAGCACAAGCTACTGTACCGAGCAAAATGTATACAGTCTGCTAATCATTAATTTTTTATTAGTGAATTCATTCCATTGTTATTAAGAGTTATTAAAGAAAAAATGATTGTTGCTTTCTGTTATGTTAGTTATTCGTGGTGGAATTATATTTGTGTGGCTATCTTCTTTTGGGTTTGTTAAAAGAAGATTATTTTCTTGCTTTTTCTAGGGTGCAGTTTACCTCCTTGCGTTGGACTTTGACATATATTATTATCTTTTGTATGGCTAGGTTTGTGTGGAAATATTGTGTATATTTGGTTTTGTATTTGAACATCTTGATTTCTTCATCTATTTCAATTTGATGCATACAGGAAATGTGCCTCGGTGACAAATACAGACACTACCTCAGAGTAAAAGACTGGAAAGCTGGAGTGGCCATTCTAATATTGAATAAACAAAAAGATCAATAAAGATAAGGAAAGACACTTCATACTCATTACAGGAAAAATCTACCAAGATGAACTATCAATTCTGAACATCTACGTTTCAAATGAAAGGATACACAGAATCATAAAAGTCATTTTACTAATATCAAAGCACACATTGCGCCTCACACAATAGTAGTGGGAGACTTCAAAACCCCATTTTCATCAATGGACAGTTCATGGAAACAGAAAACAAACAGAGACACAATGAAACTAACAGAAGTTATGAATTTAACAGATATCTATAGAACATACTATCCTTTAAAAAATAATATACATTCTTAGCACCTAATGCTACCTTCTCCAAAACTGAGTATATAATTGGTCACAAGACAGGCCTCAACACATACAAAAAGATTAAAATAATCCCATGCATACTATCAGATCACCCTAGACTAAACTGGTCTTCAATAATAACAACAACAAAAAAGAAAAACAAAACAAAGAAATAACCAACAACAACAACAATAACAACAACAAACTGAGAAAGAGCACATATACACAGAAAGTGAAAAATGCTCTACTCAATGATAACTTAGCAATGAAGAAATAAAGAAGAAAATTAAAATAAAATTAGAATTTAATGAAAACGAAAGCAAAACTTGTCCAAACTTATGGGACACAATGAAAGCAGTACTAAGAGGAAAATTCATAGTCTAAATGCCTCCAAAAGAATCTGGAAAGAGCATACACTAACAGCTTGACAGTACACATGAAAGCTCTGGAACACAAACAAGCAAATACACCCAAGAGGAGTAGAAAGCAGGACAAGTCAAATTCAGGGCTGAAATAAAAAATAGAAACACAAAGGACTATAAAAATAATCAAGAAATCCACTAGTTGGTCCTTTAAGAAAATCTGCAAACCCATAAGGACAATAATACTAACCACCCAGAACTTCCAGGGACTTAACCACTACCCAAAGAGTATACATGGACAGACCCATGGTTCCAGCTGCATATATAACAGAGGATGTCCATGTTGGGGCTTAATGGGGGGAAAGCCCTTGGTCCTGCCTCAGGATAGGAGAATGTCAGAGCTGGGAAGTGGGAAGAGGTGGGTATATGGGCCAGGGAACATCCTTATAAAAGAAGGAGGAGGGGCAAAGGCATAACGGGTTTATGGAAGGGAAATCAAGGAAAAGGATGACATTTGAAATGTAAATTGAAAAATCCAATAAAAAAGAGCACTAAGAGAGAAAAATAACTGTTTTATTCTTTTGCATGTATGATAGTTTTCCCAGGACAGTCTTACAGAGACCAGTTGAAGACAGAACAAGCTATACACAAGCAAGCCAGAGAATTAGAAGGAGTCAGAAGATTAGAATATATTGCCAAAGTTATTATGAGGCCAAGCAGAGCAATTCAGTGAGAAGCAGACAAAAGCTGGATTGAATCAATCAGCTTAGAGGATTAGATTTTATGGAGGCTAGAAGCTTCCAGGCTTAGGTCTAGGGATGGTTAGAGAATGAAACTCTAAGATCTCAGCCCAAGCTGAGTGTTCTCATAGCTTGGGTACAGATCTCATTTCATCCCATCATCTAAGGAAATAAAAGCAAAATTTACAATATAAATTTCAATAACAGTTCTTTACAAAATCAAACATATTTTAGAAGCACAGAACTTTATGTTTATTTTCTATCCAATAAAATTGCATTTGTGTAAAAGGCTATGATCTGTAGAATTAAAAAGAAAAGTTCAAGCATTACTGTTTTTAAATGGTTAGATTGTGTAATAATCACAGTGAGAGACTGGTTCCTTCCTTATTTTATATATGATAGAAATTTATTAAAATTCTACCAGTAAGATTAATTTTATTTTCCTTTATTTAAGATCTACATAGGGGGAAGTGGATTATAGAACTTAGAATAAATTATAATAGGCCAGAAAAATTTCAAGAAGTGATATAAAGAAACACAAATGAAGCCATCAGGGAAGAAGTATTCCAAGTCAAAGGTCCCTCTTATAATTGATAGTAGTGGGGACAGGTGTTTGATAGACCCAGAAATCAAAAATAACTCCTCAAATTGTCTTATTTTCAGAACAGACATATTTTGCCCTACACAGAATTTGGCAGAATTCTTGCACACAATTTTGAAAAGAATCTCTCTCTCTCTCTCTCTCTCTCTCTCTCTCTCTCTCTCTCTCTCTCTCTCTCAAACACACACACACACACACACACACACACACACACACACACACACAAAACAGATTGTCAATTTCACATGAAATACACATGTTGTTCTGACCTATGGCTTCTGTCAAACTAAGACTATCGCCAGCTTCTAGTGAATGGTTTTCATAGCATGTGGTACTGCAGTCTTTATCTTACATTTCTCTTTCCTGTTTGCACACACCATAGCTCTGTATTAGACAACAGACAAGCCAGTCTCTCCAACTGGGTCTACCATCTTTGATGACAAGTATGCTATTTTAGACATTTTACCCAAGTCTACACACAAGAAAATGCTTGCCTGCCTCATGTTGAAATATCAGTTTTCTTTAGTGGAATTTCCCTGGGTATATTAACTATACTCCATGGAAGGTTTCATTCTCAGAAGAAGCTGACCAACATAATACACACATTATATGCTGATATATTAGGGTTTGTTTGTGTGTGATGTTTGTTTTCACATTTTCTCACTTTGGAAGACTACTGTGATGGTTTGAATGGATTTGGCCTCCACTGATTCATATGTTTGAATTCTTAGCCCATAGGAATTGTTACTATTAGGGGCTATGGCCTTCTTGGAGTAGAGGTGCCATTTTTGGAACAAGTTTTTCACTATGAAGACGGGATTTCTGATTACCTATGCTCAATCTCTGTTTAGTGTGGAAAGAGCTTCCTTTTGGTTGCCTTTAGATTAATATATAGAATTCTCAGGTCCTTCTTAAGCACCAAATTTGCTAGCATGGTGCCATCTTTCCCACTGCAATCACAATGATAATGGACTGAACCTCTGATACTGTAAGCCAGACCAAAACTAAAAGTTTGTCTTGATTGCTTTGGTCATGGTGTCTCTTCACAATAACAAAAGCTTAACACAAATTTGGTACCAGGGAATGGGGTATTTTCTTTCCTTCATTTCTTTATTTCCTTTTCATTTTTGTTTTCTTTTACTTTTGTTTCATTCTTTTTTTTTTCTTTTTTACAATGTGGAGTTTTCAGACTTTGGATTTCGAAAGTAATGGAATGCTTTAAATGGGCTTATGGAGCCTTCCTAGTAGAAATATGGAAAACATTGTTATTGTGGGTGATTTGAAATCTCGTGGGGTCTAGCTCAAGTAGTTTCAGAGAAGAATTTTAGTATGTTGTCTACAGTTCATTCTTTTTATATTTTAATGAAGAATGTTGCTACTGTTTTTCCTTGTCCAAAGAGTCTGCTTGATATTAAAGAGATTTAGTTTAATTTCATTGAAAAAGAAAATCTCAACAAAGCCTAATATAGACTCTTGTGGGTCTGCATTTCACCTTGCTACTGGGGTGTGTAAATGCTGCTCATGGAAAGAAAATGCAAGGCTGGGTTCCTTTCTCATCACTTTAGTGGTGCTAGTCTCACATGATGCTGATACCTGCTCAAGGGAGGCAGAACACAGCCTAAAATGGGGCCCCCAGTCTATGTTTCTCCTGGTGAGAAATGATACAGGCTAGGGACAAGGCTGAAACACCATAGCATACAGACACTGCTGGGAACCATTAGTGCTGAGAATGGGAGGGTGTGTGGATGGGTGCCTTCTACATAAGGCTTAGGCGCTATGGCTTGGTAACAAAGATTTCTATCTGTGGTTGTTTTTGATGAGTAAGATCATCCTTGCTGTTCAAAACTGTTTATTCATGGTGAATAGCATGCATATGATATAAGTAGAGAGATTAAGATACCTTTTACAGGAAACAATATCTGTGAAGGTTAGAATATTGGCTAAACTCTTGGGGCTGGACAATCTAGATACGTCATTAGCTTGGAGAAATCTGTGTGAAATGCTACATGATCCTTTTGCCATGTGATATTACTATTCCATGTTCAACTGTACATACATGAACAATAAGATTAGATGGGTGAGTTGCCATGGTCCTTTTGGTGGGGTGCCATGGCCATGTGCCCAACGACAAATATATGGTCAGGAGCAGACACAAATGGCTTCTGTTCTCAATTATGCCTTGGTTCTTTAATTTTTTTTTATAGTCTATCCCTTTGATGTATTCTTTCTTTTCTATAATCTCTGCTAGCACTCAGATTGGCATGAGTTGTCCTTTCTTTTTATTTATTTTTTTTAACTTGAGTATTTCTTTTTTTTTTTATTAACTTGAGTATTTCTTATATACATTTCGAGTGTTATTCCCTTTCCCGGTTTCCCGGCAAACATCACCCTCCCCCCTCCCCTTCCTTATGGGTGTTCCCCTCCCAACCCTCCCCCCATTGCCGCCCTCCCCCCCACAGTCTAGTTCAATGGGGGTTCAGTCTTAGCAGGACCCAGGGCTTCCCCTTCCACTGGTGCTCTTACTAGGATATTCATTGCTACCTATGAGGTCAGAGTCCAGGGTCAGTCCATGTATAGTCTTTAGGTAGTGGCTTAGTCCCTGGAAGCTCTGGTTGCTTGGCATTGTTGTACTTTTGGGGTCTCGAGCCCCTTCAAGCTCTTCCAGTTCTTTCTCTGATTCCTTCAATGGGGGTCCTATTCTCAGTTCAGTGGTTTGCTGCTGGCATTCGCCTCTGTATTTGCTGTATTCTGGCTGTGTCTCTCAGGAGCGATCTACATCCGGCTCCTGTCAGTCTGCACTTCTTTGCTTCATCCATCTTGTCTAATTGGGTGGCTGTATATGTATGGGCCACATGTGGGGCAGGCTCTGAATGGGTGTTCCTTCAGGCTCTGTTTTAATCTTTGCCTCTCCCTTCCCTGCCAAGGGTATTCTTTTTCCTCATTTAAAGAAGAAGTGAAGCATTCACATTTTGATCATCCGTCTTGAGTTTCGTTTGTTCTAGGGATCTAGGGTAATTCAAGCATTTGGGCTAATAGCCACTTATCAATGAGTGCATACCATGTATGTCTTTCTGTGATTGGGTTACCTCACTCAGGATGATATTTTCCAGTTCCAACCATTTGCCTACGAATTTCATAAACTCGTTGTTTTTGATAGCTGAGTAATATTCCATTGTGTAGATGTACCACATTTTCTGTATCCATTCCTCTGTTGAAGGGCATCTGGGTTCTTTCCATTTTCTGGCTATTGTAAATAAGGCTGCGATGAACATAGTGGAGCACGTGTCTCTTTTATATGTTGAGGCATCTTTTAGGTATATGCCCAAGAGAGGTAAAGCTGGATCCTCAGGCAGTTCAATGTCCAATTTTCTGAGGAACCTCCAGACTGATTTCCAGAATGGTTTTACCAGTCTGCAATCCCACCAACAATGGAGGAGTGTTCCTCTTTCTCCACATCCTCGCCAGCATCTGCTGTCACCTGAGTTTTTGATCTTAGCCATTCTCACTGGTGTGAGGTGAAATCACAGGGTTGTTTTGATTTGCATTTCCTTTATGACTAAAGATGTTGAACATTTCTTTAGGTGTTTCTCAGCCATTCGGCATAGTTTAGCTCTGAACCCCATTTTTTAATAGGGTTATTTGTTTCCCTGTAGTCTAACTTCTTGAGTTCTTTGTATATTTTGGATATAAGGCCTCCATCTGTTGTAGGATTGGTAAAGATCTTTTCCCAATCTGTTGGTTGCCATTTTGTCCTAACAACAGTGTCCTTTGCCTTACAGAAGCTTTGCAGTTTTATGAGATCACATTTGTCGATTCTTGATCTTAGAGCATAAGCCATTGGTGTTTTGTTCAGGAAATTTTTTCCAGTGCCTATGTGTTCCAGATGCTTCCCTAGTTTTTCTTCTATTAGTTTGAGTGTGTCTGGTTTGATGTGGAGGTCCTTGATCCACTTGGACTTAAGCTTTGTACAGGGTGATAAGCATGGATCGATCTGCATTCTTCTACATGTTGACCTCCAGTTGAACCAGCACCATTTGCTGAAAATGCTATCTTTTTTCCATTGGATGGTTTTGGCTCCTTTGTCAAAAATCAAGTGACCATAGGTGTGTGGGTTCATTTCTGGGTCTTCAATTCTATTCCATTGGTCTATCTGTCTGCCTCTGTACCAATACCATGCAGTTTTTATCACTATTGCTCTGTAATACTGCTTGAGTCCAGGGATAGTGATTCCCCCTGAAGTCCTTTTATTGTTGAGGATAGCTTTAGCTATCCTGGGTTTTTTGTTATTCCAGATGAATTTGCAAATTGTTCTGTCTAACTCTTTGAAGAATTGGATTGGTATTTGATGGGGATTGTATTGAATCTGCAGATCGCTTTTGGTAAAATGGCCATTTTTACTAAATTAATCCTGCCAATCCATGAGCATGGGAGATCTTTCCATCTTTTGAGGTCTTCTTCAATTTCTTTCCTCAGTGTCTTGAAGTTCTTATTGTACAGATCTTTTACTTGCTTTGTTAAAATCACTCCGAGGTACTTTATATTATTTGGGTCTATTATGAAGGGTGTCGTTTCCCTAATTTCTTTCTCGGCTTGTTTCTCTTTTGTATAGAGGAAGGCAACTGATTTATTTGAGTTAATTTTATACCCAGCCACTTTGCTGAAGTTGTTTATCAGCTTTAGTAGTTCTCTGGTGGAACTTTTGGGATCACTTAAAAATACTATCATGTCATCTGCAAATAGTGATATTTTGACCTCTTCTTTTCCGATCTGTATCCCTTTGATCTCCTTTTGTTGTCTGATTGCTCTGGCTAGAACTTCAAGAACTATATTGAATAAGTAGGGAGAGAGTGGGCAGCCTTGTCTAGTCCCTGATTTTAGTGGGATTGCTTCAAGTTTCTCTCCATTTAGTTTAATGTTAGCAACTGGTTTGCTGTATATGGCTTTTACTATGTTTAGGTATGGGCCTTGAATTCCTATCCTTTCCAGGACTTTTATCATGAAGGGGTGTTGAATTTTGTCAAATGCTTTCTCAGCATCTAATGAAATGATCATGTGGTTCTGTTCTTTCAGTTTGTTTATATAATGGATCACGTTGATGGTTTTCCTTATATTAAACCATCCCTGCATGCCTGGGATGAAGCCTACTTGATCATGGTGGATGATTGTTTTGATGTGCTCTTGAATTCGGTTTGCCAGAATTTTATTGAGTATTTTTGCGTCGATATTCATAAGGGAAATTGGTCTGAAGTTCTCTTTCTTTGTTGTGTCTTTGTGTGGTTTAGGTATAAGAGTAATTGTGGCTTCGTAGAAGGTATTCGGTAGTGATCCATTTGTTTCAATTTTGTGGAATAGTTTGGATAATATTGGTATGAGGTCTTCTATGAAGGTTTGATAGAATTCTGCACTAAAGCCGTCTGGACCTGGGTTCCTTTTGGATGGGAGACCTTTAATGACTGCTGCCATTTCCTTAGGAGTTAAGGGGTTGTTTAACTGGTTTATCTCTTCCTGCTATCTGTCTAGGAAATTGTCCATTTCCTGAAGATTTTCAAGTTTTGTTGAATATAGGTTTTTATAGTAAGATCTGATGATTTTTTGAATTTCCTCTGAATCTGTAGTTATGTCTCCCTTTTCATTTCTGATTTTGTTAATTTGGATGTACTCTCTGTGTCCTCTCGTTGGTCTGGCTAAGGGTTTATCTATCTTGTTGATTTTCTCAAAGAACCAACTTTTGGTTCTGTTGATTCTTTCTATGGTCCTTTTTGTTTCTACTTGGTTGATTTCAGCTCTGAGTTTGATTATTTCCTGCCTTCTACTCCTCCTGGGTGTATTTGCTTCTTTTTGTTCTAGAGCTTTTAGGTGTGCTGTCAAGCTGCTGACATATGCTCTTTCCTGTTTCTTTCTGCAGGCACTCAGCGGTATGAGTTTTCCTCTTAGCACAGCTTTCATTGTGTCCTATAAGTTTGGGTATGTTGTACCTTCATTTTCATTAAATTCTAAAAAGGTTTTAATTTCTTTCTTTATTTCTTCCTTGACCAGGTTATCATTGAGTAGAGCATTGTTCAATTTCCACGTATATGTGGGCATTCTTCCCTTATTGTTATTGAAGACCAGTTTTAGGCCGTGGTGGTCCGATAGCACGCATGGGATTATTTCTATCTTTCTGTACCTGTTGAGGTCCGTTTTTCGACCAATTATATGGTCAATTTTGGAGAAAGTACCATGAGGAGCTGAGAAGAAGGTATATCCTTTTGCGTTAGGATAGAATGTTCTATAAATATCCGTTAAGTCCATTTGGCTCATGACTTCTCTTAGTCTGTCGACATCTCTGTTTAATTTCTGTTTCCATGATCTGTCCATTGATGAGAGTGGGGTGTTGAAATCTCCCACTATTATTGTGTGAGGTGCAATGTGTGTTTTGAGCTTTAGTAAGGTTTCTTTTACGTATGTAGGTGCCCTTGCATTTGGGGCATAGATATTTAGGATTGAGAGTTCATCTTGGTGGATTTTTCCTTTGATGAATATGAAGTGTCCTTCCTTATCTTTTTTGATGACTTTTAGTTGAAAATTGATTTTATCTGATATTAGAATGGCAACTCCAGCTTGCTTCTTCTGACCATTTGCTTGGAAAGTTGTTTTCCAGCCTTTCACTCTGAGGTAGTGTCTGTCTTTGTCTCTGAGGTGTGTTTCCTGTAGGCAGCAGAATGCAGGGTCCTCGTTGCGTATCCAGTTTGTTAATCTATTTCTTTTTATTGGGGAGTTGAGGCCATTGATGTTGAGAGATATTAAGGTATAGTGATTATTGCTTCCCGTTATATTCATATTTGGATGTGAGGTTATGTTTGTGTGCTTTCATTCTCTTTGTTTTGTTGCCAAGACGATTAGTTTCTTGCTTCTTCTAGGGTATAGCTTGCCTCCTTATGTTGGGCTTTACCATTTATTATCCTTTGTAGTGCTGGATTTGTAGAAAGATATTGTGTAAATTTGGTTTTGTCATGGAATATCTTGGTTTCTCCATCTATGTTAATTGAGAGTTTTGCAGGATACAGTAACCTGGGCTGGCCTTTGTATTCTTTAGGGTCTGTATGACATCAGTCCAGGATCTTCTGGCCTTCATAGTTTCTGGCGAGAAGTCTGGTGTGATTCTGATAGGTCTGCCTTTATATGTTACTTGACCTTTTTCCCTTACTGCTTTTAATATTCTTTCTTTATTGTGTGCGTTTGGTGTTTTGACTATTATGTGACGGGAGGTGTTTCTTTTCTGGTCCAATCTATTTGGAGTTCTGTAGGCTTCTTGTATGCCTATGGGTATCTCTTTTTTTAGGTTAGGGAAGTTTTCTTCTATGATTTTGTTGAAGATATTTACTGGTCCTTTGAGCTGGGAGTCTTCATTCTCTTCTATACCTATTATCCTTAGGTTTGATCTTCTCATTGAGTCCTGGATTTCCTGTATGTTTTGGACCAGTAGCTTTTTCTGCTTTACATTATATTTGACAGTTGAGTCAATGATTTCTATGGAATCTTCTGCTCCTGAGATTCTCTCTTCCATCTCTTGTATTCTGTTGGTGAAGCTTGTATCTACAGCTCCTTGTCTCTTCTTTTGGTTTTCTATATCCAGGGTTGTTTCCATGTGTTCTTTCTTGATTGCTTCTATTTCCATTTTTAATTCCTTCAACTGTTTGATTGTGTTTTCGTGGAATTCTTTCAGGGATTTTTGCGATTCCTCTCTGTAGGCTTCTACTTGTTTATTAATGTTTTCCTGTGTTTCCCTAAGGGAGTTCTTCACATCTTTCTTGAAGTCCTCCAGCATCATGATCAAATATGATTTTGAAACTAGATCTTGCTTTTCTGGTGTGTTTGGATATTCCATGTTTGTTTTGGTGGGAGAATTGGGCTCCGATGATGCCAAGTAGTCTTGGTTTCTGTTGCTTGGGTTCCTGGGCTTGCCTCTCGCCATCAGATTATCTCTAGTGTTACTTTGTTCTGCTATTTCTGACAGTGGCTAGACTGTCCTATAAGTCTGTGTGTCAGGAGTGCTGTAGACCTGTTTTCCTGTTTTCTTTCAGCCAGTTATGGGAACAGAGTGTTCTGCTTTCAGGCGTGTAGTTTTTCCTCTCTACAGGTCTTCAGCTGTTCCTGTGGGCCTGTGTCTTGAGTTCACCAGGCAGATCACTTGCAGCAGAAAAGTTGGTCTTACCTGTGGTCCTGAGGCTCAAGTTTGCTCTCGGGGTGCTGCCCTCGGGCTCCCTGTGGCGGCAGCAACCAGGAAGATCTGCGCCGCCCCCTCCGGGAGCCTCAGTGCATCAGGGTTCCAGATGGCCTTTGGTGTTTTCCTCTGGCGTCCGAGATGTATGTGCAGAGAGCAGTCTCTTCTGGTTTCCCAGGCTTGTCTGCCTCTCTGAAGATTTAGCTCTCTCTCCCACGGGATTTGGGTGCAGAGAACTGTTTATCTGGTCTGTTTCCTTCAGGTTCCGGCGGTGTCTCAGGCAGGGGTCCTGCTGCTCCTGGGCCCTCCCCCACGGGAGCCCAGAGCCCTTATACAGTTTCCTCTTGGGCCAGGGATGTGGGCAGAGGTGGGCAGTGTTGGTGGTCTCTTCCACTCTGCAGCCTCAGGAGTGCCCACCTGACCAGGCGGTGAGGTCTCTCTCTCTCTCCTGGGGTCTGGGAGCAGAGTGCTGCTGCAGGCCAGGATCCACGGGTGTGGGACTTCAGGTAAACACAGGAGGTGCCGGGTCCTAGAGGAATTCTGCCTCCGTGTGTCCGGAGCTCATCAGGCAGCTTTCTTGCAGCAGAAAAGTTGGTCTTACCTGTGTTCCCGAGGCTCAAGTTTGCTCACGGGGTGCTGCCCACGGGCTCTCTGCGGCGGCAGCAACCAGGAAAATCTGCGCCGCCCCCTCAGGGAGCCTCAGTGCATCAGGGTTCCAGATGGCCTTTGGTGTTTTCCTCTGGCGTCCGAGATGTATGTGCAGAGAGCAGTCTCTTCTGGATTCCAATCTTGTCTGCCTCTCTGAAGGTTTAGCTCTCCCTCCCCGGTTCTTTAATCTTAATCTGTTTGAATTTTTTTTTTTTGGTCTGATTACACAGTTTCACTTGCTCATCAGACTCTATCCTGTGGTTATATAAAGAGCTTTTTCATCAAGCACAGTAAGCTTAGAAATAAACAACTAAAAACAAAATGTATGGTTCTAGACTCAAAAGGACACCATGAAGTAGAATGGAGTTAAATCCAGTATTTAAGGAAATCAGATGTAATTAAGGGAGTGTTGACCTCAGGGCAAGACCTCACCCATTTAAGCTTATTGTTTATGTATGTACAGTTGAACATGGAATAGTAATATCAAGTTAGGCATTATTATAATATGGTTATGGTTTTCATTTGGACATAAGGAGATATGATTGTGTGTTCAATTGACAAAGGATAGATTGTAATGACTTTTGTTGTCACCTTTACTATATATGGATCAAACTATAATACATAAATAGAAAGCATACCTGTGATCTGGATATTGAGGTACAGTGATCATGCTTATAAAAATCTTGTGAAAAGGAATTGTAGAAAAGCTTAGGCCCAAGCTTGGTGGTATATGCCATTAATCACAGGAAACAGAGGCAAGCAGATCTCACATTTCAAGGCCCGCCTGGTACAGAAAAAAGTTTCAGGTAAAGAAAAACGTAAATTCAGGAATGATGATACCTGGTTTTAATCCTAGCACTCAAAAGACAGAAGCATGCAGATGTTTGAGTTCAAGGTCAGTTTAAAGAACAAGGTTAAAAACAGTCAAGCTTAGACAGTGAAAAATTATGAAAAACAGAAAGCTGGTTGAAATAAAGCTAAAGGGACCATGTTCCAGCCCTAGCAAGCAGCAGAACATGACAACTTAGAACCATGTGGCTTTGTTTTTAGAGTCATCCATAGAAGGGGTAACTGGAACCATGGATGGTAGATATTTGAAAGTGAACAATTAGCAGTTACTAAGAAGAGACCAGCATTACTGAGTTGAAATACGAGAAGAATTTTCTGAGAGCACAAACAAGCTATATGCCAGAGATAGACATCTTACTGGTAGCTAGACATTCTAGCATGTAAGATATCCTAGTTTGTACTGGTTTTGAAGGCATGAATGAGTCATAAAGAGAAGGAGGTCAGGAAAGGTCATTGGTAAAAGTCCCACTTCAGTGGCATTTGAAGGTACAGGACTGAAAGGTTTATGGAAAGAAGTTGAGGCTTGTCACCATGAAGAGAATCTATGAGAGGCTACTGCTTTAAGTGTAGTACAGAAGTAGTGGAAGACCCCAGTATATTTGATATATCAGTACCATGCACGACTACTAAGAACAGCAGTAGCAGTGGAGTAGAGTGAGCAAGATCCTAGAGTGCAAAGGAGGGCAGAGCTGGAGAAATGAGCGGGACACTATGGAGAAGACTAGAAGATCATGCATGAATCTCAGACACTGAAATGAACTGTGAAGTTATTTTGGAGACCCCAAGATGTTAGAGAAGCCAGAGCTGTGGAATACCTGCCTATGAAAGCTTCTAACGGAGAGTGGAAACAGTCCATGAGAAAGAATTGTGCTGTAGTTAACAAGGCTGAAAGGAGTTGAATATCAGACATGGTTATGCAGAGGACAGAGTTTTCCCAGCTGGTTTTTGGTCTTGTTTTGGTCTAGTATTTTCTCATTATGATGCTATGGAAGGATCATGTATATCCTATGATGTAAGAAATATGTGACCTGCTTTTCGGTTTTGATTTTATTGGAGACTACAGTTACAGTTCAGAGATTTCAAGAATCTCAAAAGAGACTTTGAACTTTTTTCTGAAACTGATAGACTATGGGGACTTTTGAAGTTGTACTAAATGCATTTTGCATTATGTTGTGGATACAAATCTATGGGGGCTAGAGAGTAAAATGTACTTGTTTGAATAGCTTTGGCCCTTATAGATTCTTGTGTTTGAATATTTGGCCCACAGGGAGTGGTACTATTAAGAGGCTTGACTTGTTGGAATAGGGTGGCCTTGTTGGAGGAACTGTGTTACTGAGGAGCTAGAATTAAATGTTTTTATGCTTAAGCTCTGCCTAGTGTGGAATCAAAGTTTCCCCCTGGTTTCCTACAGATTAGTCTCTTTCTGGCTGCCTTCAGAATAAGATGTAGAACTCTGAGGTTTTTCTCCAGCACTAAGTCTTCTTGTAGGTTGCCATGTTTCCCACCGTAATGGTAATGGACTGAACCACTGAAACAGTAAGCCAGCCCCAATTAAATGTTTCCTTTTATGAATATTACGTTGGTTCTTCAAAGCAAGAAAAGCCTACTAAAGACAACTGCATATAAGATACTTTTCGAAACACAGGACTTCTACAACATGCTAGCCGAAAATAAATGTTTTGGATTATTTTTAATGGGTTTTTAATCATCATTACCCTTGCTTAGTTTATGAATGTTTGGAAATATTGTTATTCTACATATCTCTAGAATGTGCTACCCATCTGTTTAGGATCCAGATATGTACCACAGTGTCAGACCTATGTTGAAGTACTTAGATGAGTAGTGGACTATACAAATTTTTAATCATGTCTACTTCCCTCCATTTTAATCTGAATATAACAATTTCTTATTATTCTCAGGAAGAATTTTGAACTCATCTATACATACTTAAATTTCTGAATGTATGGGTTAAACAGGGTTCAAATATGAGTCAAAATAGACTCAAGCAGGACATGAGCCTAAAGCTATATGGAAATTAGTTTTAAATAATGAAATAGGCATACCTAAGGAAAACTGTCTGAGAGTAGTAAGTTTTATAGTACTCATCACTAAGTATAATACATTCGGAGGTGCTTACATTTCTAGGAATTATGCATTTAGTCCAGCCACGACATTAGATATAATAATGTATGAACTATCTGTCTCAGACTAGTAATTTTCAAACAGGTTTAGTAAAGTTGTAGATACTTGAAAACTTTTTGAAGTACTCTTCCACTGTACTTGACATATATGAGAAATTAATTAAGCAAATAGCTCAAGGGCATACTACATTCTGGTTTGATATCCTGCACAATTATTCAGGAAGAAGAAAATTTTAAGAGCATAGAAAATGGTACCTGTAAAAAATTTACATAGTGTTAATACTTTTCATGAAATTAATGACCTAACATTTCCCCCAAGATACTTAGAAATCTTTGTACTAATTCAAGAAAAATAAGAATTTACCTGGACCACAGAATCAGCTACAGCAAAAATAAATGAAATCATATTCATCTTTACAATGAAAAAGAATGACTTACAGTTATTTGCTTTATGGTAACATAAAATGTTGACATAAAATTCTCTGGGAATAATTTTTATTGTCTTACTGCGAAATAAAAGAAAAAAAAACCTTAGTGACATAGACATTAAACAAGGAATACTTTAAATTAATTTAAAAAATCAATATTATTAAATATCTAGATACCATTTTTAATAAAAGGGGAATTAGTAGGAAGATCTTTCCTTTTAGGGTCTAATTAGAAGCACAGACATGTTTTTGCTGTTTACAATATATCTATTTTATGAACACTACCTTGATTACTTAAAAATACAAGTAATAATACTTTAGGTCCAAACAAACTAAGAAGAATGAAAATAGCATACAGAATCATCACATAAAATAGCTGAGCTTTGGATTACTGAATTTCACTGCTTGTTCACTACATGAGAAATACATCTCAGAGGTATCTGCAGGTGCCTCACCAGCATACCACAAACAACACATTGATGTATGCCAATTCTTCTTGATGATTGGTCTGAAAATTAAGGTTCTTCAAAATGTAAAGTAACAACCCATGTGGTACTGGAGCTTATTTTAAATTTCAGTGCCCAAATACAGCACTATTGGAAAAATCTATAGTGAATCTCAAGGGTAAATACCTGTTGTGTAAAAGATAAAGTACTGCTTTCTCTTTGTCAAGATTTTGCTTTACTTCCTTTGTGCTATATTTTTGTTCTTAATGTTTTGTCTGTAAGTCTTTCACTCAATATTCTGTGAAAGTAAAGTACATAGTCTTTAAGCTTGTTCCATTTAAATTTTATAAAACAGAGCAGAAATTCAGGGAAAACTATGTTCTATTTCTTCTAATACCACTTTCACTAGTAGAATGAAATTCATTAAGTTTATCTTAAAAGATACCAACATTTTCTGACTTAAACTATCATACTCTCTTCAGGAAAATGGGAAGTTTTTTATTCTTTGTAGTTCTTGCTTGAAAATTATGCATAAAATATCATATTTCTATCAACCCTCCAAAAATGAGATCCAGGGGAAATCCGTAGAATTTTCATATGTTATTTTTAATGATCATTTGAACAAAAAAAGTAGGCATACAGATATAGTTTTGAACAGATGGGTTGCAGTGTAGGAACATTAATGTTCAATGGTATAAGGATTTTTGTGACATGAAAAATTTTAAAGATGGATGATATTATAGGTCTATAATGTATGAAGGCTCTCAGAATCCCTGCAGAACACTTAAACTTTAGTAAAAATGTCAATATTGTAGCATATATTTTGTCACAATTAAAAATATTCGTAGAAATGCATATTCCATTGATGAGATTCAAAAACTCATGAAAATATATATACTTAAAATATTTTGTTTGTTTAAATGGGGATTGCATATATATGATAAATGAAAATTATATACATGCACACATATATAAGCATTGTATAGTTATTTCAAACTTTCATTTCTGTGAAGAGTGTATCTTGGCCATATTCATTCCTCTCTCAATACTTCCAACTGTACCTCCTCCACTGCTTATTTTCAAGTTCGCTGCCAAATTTATACTTTTTGAAAATGGCACACTATAGTTAAGGGTTATAAACCTACCAATTGCTGCCCCTTCTAGTCTTACAACTGCCATTAGTTCCTCAACTAGGAGGTAGGCATCACAAGTTTCCCTCCAACATGCTATATATATGTGTGTTTGTGTGTGTGTATGTGTGTATGTGTGTGTGTATGACTTTGTGTGTGTATGTTTATACATATATATATTTTCTAGTGCAACCATGTAGAAAGTAGCATCACTGTATATTTTAAAAATAATAAGCATCATAAATTTTATTTTTTTATATTGGATATTTTTAAATTATATTTCAAATGTTATTCCCTTTCCCACTTTCCAGACATAAGTCCCCTATCCCATCTGGCTTCCATTCTTCTATAAGGATGTTCCCTCCACATCCACCCCCCCCTTACCACTCCCCTGTCCCCAACATTTCCCTACTTGACAGGACCAAGGGTTTCTCCTTCCATTGGTGCTCAAAAAGGCCATCCTCTGTTACATACACAGTTGGCGCCATCGGTCAGTCCATGTATAGTCTTTGGGTAATGGTTTAGTTGCTGGGAGTTCTGGTTGTTTGGCATTGCTGTTCTTATGGGGTTGCAAGCCCCTTCGCCTCTTTTAATCCTTTCCTTAATTCCTACAAGGGGGGTCCCATTCTCAGTTCAGTTGTTTGCTGCCAGCATTCACCTCTGTATTTGACATGTTCTGGCTGTGTCTCTCAGGAGAGATCTATATCCAGTTTCTGTCAGCATGCACTTCTTAGCTTCATCAATCTTACCTAGTTTTGGTGGCTATATATATATGTATATAGGCCACATGTAGGGTAGGCTCTGAATGGCCGTTCATTCAGTCTCTGCTCCAAACTTTTCCTCCACATTCCCTCCTATGAATATTTTTATTCCCCCTTTTAAGAAGGAGTCAAGCATCCTCATTTTGTTTATCCTTCTTGAGTTTCATGTGGTCTGTGGATTGTATCTTGGGTAATTCAAGCTTCTATAATTCTTTTAAAATAATGACTGATCTAAAGGAAGCATAAAAAACAATAAAGTAACAAATATACAAAAATCTACTTAAAAAGAAAAAGAAATAATGAATTAGAATATAAAATTCATATATCTTTATATTTACAATGAATTCATCATGGAATCCAATTAAAATGTAGATTTTTTTCAGATTGAGTGGGTTTAACAGTAATAATGTAATGACTTTTGAGAAAAAAATTTAGACTCAAAGACACAATTTAATATTAAAAACAATGTTATAGATTTATGTTGTTGAGCATGACTCCATAGAAGGTTTATCACTTTCTTTTCTATTTTGTCTGAATCAGACAATTATCTGATGTAATATAATTTTAATGAATTGCTCCACTGATTAATATATTTGTTGATTCCTGTTTTCTAATTTTAATGATGATGAATAGAGGACCTGTTACATAAATATATAATTATCATGCATAAATTTTCATGAGAAATAAACTAATGACATATTTCTCAATTATTGTACTTGGAAATGGTTTTCTGTATGTTCATTTCATTTACAGTTTATCCCCCTCCAAAAAGTAAAGTTGATTTAAACATTAATAAACTAAAGGTTCTCTTGATTGGGAATTGTAATTTTTGGTTGTTGCTGAATGCAAGTAGATACACGTTTTTTATTGTATTTTTTCTATTTTTTCTCCATCTTTATTAGATTGGGAATTTCTTATTTACATTTCAATTGTTATTACTTTTCCCCGTTTCCAGGCAAACATCCCCCTAACGCTTCCCACTCCCCTTCTATGTGGATGTTCCCCTCCCCATCCTCCTCCCATTACTGCCCTCCTCCCAAAAATCCCGTTCAATGAGGGTTCAGTCTTGGCAGGAACAAGGGCTTCCCCTTCCACTGGTGCCCTTACTAGGCTATTCATTGCTACCTATGAGGTTGGAGCCTAGGGTCAGTCCATGTATAGTCTTTGGATAGTGGCTTAGTCCCTGGAAGCTCTGGTTGGTTGGCCTTGTTGTTCATATGGGGTCTTAAGCCCCTTCAAGCTCTTTCAGTCCTTTCTTTGATTCCTTCAACTGGAATCCCGTTCTCAGTTCAGTAGTTTGCTGCTGGCATTTGCCTATGTATTTGCCATATTCTGGCTGTGTCTCTCAAGAGAGATCTACATCTGGTCGCTGTCAGCATGTACTAATTTGCTTCATCCATCTTATCAAGTTTGGTGGCTGTATATGTATGGGCCACATGTGGGGCAGGGTCTGAATGGGTGTTCCTTCACTCTCTATTCTAAACTTTGCCTTCCTATTACCTCCCAACGATATTCTCGTTCCCCTTTGAAGAAGAAGTGAAGCATCCACATTTTGGTCATCCTTCTTGAGTTTCACATGTTCTGTGCATCTAGGGTAATTCAAGCATTTGGGCTAATATTCACTTATCAATGAGTGCATACCATGTGTGTTTTTCTGTGATTGGGTTACCTCACTCAGGATGATATTTTCCAGTTCTATCCATTTGCCTATGAATTTCATAAAGTCATTGTTTTTGACAGCAGAGTAGTATTCCATTTTGTAGATGTACCACATTTTCTGCATCCATTCTTCAGTTGAAGGGCATCTGGATTCTTTCCAGATTCTGGCTATTATAAGTGAGGCTGCCGTGAAGATAGTGGAGCATGTGTCTTTGTTATATGTTGGGGCATCTTTTGGGTATATGCCCAAGAGAGGTATAGCTGGGTCCTCAGGTAGTGCAATGTCCAATTTTCTGAGTAATCTCCAGACTGATTTCCAGAATGGTTGTAACAGTCTGCAGTCTCACCAACAATGGAGAAATGCATCTGCTGTTGCTGGAGTTTTTGATTTTAGCCATTCAGACTGGTGTGAGGTGGAATCTCAGGGTTGTTTTGATTTCCATTTCCCTTATGACTAAAGATGTGGAACATTTCTTTAGGAACTTCTCAGCCATAAGGCACGCCTCAACTGTGAATTCTTTGTTTAGCTCTGAACCCCATTTTTAATAGGGTTATTTGTCTCCCTACAGTCTAACTTCCTGAGTTCTTTGTATATTTTTGATATGAGCCCTCTGTTATAGGGTTGCTAAAGATCTTTTCCCAATCTGTTGGTTGCCATTTTTTTCCTAACAACAGTGTCCTTTGCCTTACAGAAGCTTTGTAGTTTCATGAGATCCCATTTGTCGATTATTGCTCTTAGAGCATAAACCATTGGCATTTTGTTCAGGAATTTTTCTCCAGTGCCCATGTGTTTGAGAATCTTCCCCGACTTTTTCTTCTATTAGTTTGAATGTATCTGGTTTGATCTGGAGGTCTTTGTTCTACTTTGACTTAAGCCTTGTACAGGGTGATAAGAATGGATCGAACTGTATTTTTCTACATGCTGACCTCCAGTTGAACCAGCACTGTTTGCTGAAAACACTATCTTTTTTCCATTGGATGGTTTTGTCTCCTTTGTCAAAAATCAAGTAACCATAGGTGTATGGGTTCATTTCTGGCTCTTAAATTCTGTTCCACTTGTCTGTCTGCCTGTCTCGGTACCAATACCATACAATTTTTATCACTATTGCTCTGTAATACTGCTTGAGTTCAGGGATAGTGACTCCCCCAGAAGTCCTTTTATTATTGAGGATAGTTTTATCTATTCTGGGTTTTTTGTTATTCCAGATGATATACATTTTTACCTTTGTTATTTTCCTAGAACATTCATGGTTTTGGCTTTGCATTTATTTTTTTTCTTTCTGGCTTAAACTTGGAATGCAAAACAATATATGTATCTATATTAGTTTTTGTCATATAGGTACCTAGTCAATACAGAATCATTTATAAAAAGATGCAAAAATAAAACAAAACACTCATTTTTGACTCAAGTACAGTAGATGCCTCTACCCAAGATACATATTCTCTTCTTACCTGAGATGTTACAAGCCCTTCAAGGAACATTTCTGGATAAACATGAATAATTGCAATGTTTGGCTTACTATAAGTTCCTATCTCACCAGATAGAAAATCAACATTCCCCCAAAACTCAGGATCCCATAGCTTCTGGTAACAGACTCAAAGGGAATGCCAGAGCATGAAAAATGTAACTATCCAAGTGACAGTTCTTTTTAAAACATCATTTGAATTATTTAGAGATATTTATTTGTAAAACACCTATTTGTGACACAAAAGTACAGCTATAACCCCAAAGGAAATTAAGTGACAGTTTATTTTAGAGAAAAATGTGCATGACCCTGGCCTGTAAATAAACATTTAGGATATCTCAAATTCCAGGTTTTGGCATAGAAGCAATTTCATTATGGTTTCATAGTAACAGAACAAAGAAAAATTAAATCAAGGCAACTTTCAAATACATAGTTGTTAACATCAAATGGAAAATTAAAACAGGCAGAGGAATCTCAGCTATGAATGTCAGAGGCTATCTGAAATTATTCTTTGCCTTTGTACTACTGGAGAATAATGTTTTCTTATTTAATGCATTATAAAGATTCCCATTTATATATTAGTATGTTAGGTTCAGCTTTATCCACTAGTTAGTATGTTAGGTGAAGACAAGGAATTACCCTTTAGAGCGCTAAATATAGCTTAATATAGTTGCAATATTTTCTGTACCTGCAGCACTACTACTTTACCACAATCAATGATGTTTTCTTATGTCTAAGTGGCAGGTAAGCAAAGACCACCAAAGAGCCAATTTCTATGTAAAACAAATGAAAGTTTTATTATGAGCTGGAGAGCAAGGTCTCTCAGACTCTCACCATTGCAGAAGTCAGCATGGGATTCCTGAGTCTAGGGGTTCAGGGTTATTATTGTGGTTACAGCAAATTTAGAGAATTTCCATACAGATTAGCAAGATAATATTTTTCTTTTCTTTTCTTTTTTTTCTACAGTTCAGTCCTTACTTGCTTCTAGTCAGCCCTCCCACAATTCCTCAACCCATTACTTCCCCGCCCCACCCCACCCCCCGGCCACCAGGAGGATATTCCCAAACCCCCCTCCCACCCTTCCAGGCCTCCATACTCCCTGGGGCTTCAAGTCTCTCAAGGATTAGGTGTATCTTCTCCCACTGAGGCTAGACTTGGTGGTTTTCTACTGCATTTGTGTCAGAGGTCTTAGATCAGCTAGTGTATGCTGGTTGGTTGGCAGCTCGGTGTCTGAAATATCTCAGGAGTCCAGGTTAGTTGAGATTGCTGCTCTTCCTCTGGGGTTGCCCTCCTGCTCAGCTTGTTCCAGCCTTTTCCTAATTCAATCCCAGGGGTCCATGACTTTAGTCTATTGTTTGAGTGTAAGTATCTGCATTGGTCTCAGTCAGGTGCTTGTTGGGCCTATAGAGGATAGCCTTGCTAAGCTCCTGTCTGTAAATACACTACAGCATCAGTAATATTGTCAAGCCTTGGAGGCTCACCTTGAGATGGGCCCCAAATTGGGCTGGACACTGAACATCCTTTCCCTCAATCTCTTCTTGATTTTTGTTCCTACAATTCTTTTAGACAGGAACAATTCTAGTTCAGAGTTTTTGACTGTGGGATCCCAACCCTATCCCTCCACTTGATACCCCGTCTTTCTTCTAGAAGTGGACTCTACAAGTTCACTCTCCCCACTGTTGGGCATTTTATCTAAGGTCCTTTTCTTTGAGCCCTGAGTGTCTCTCACATCCCAGGTCTCTGATACTTTCTAGAGGGTCCCCCCACCTCCCACTGCCAAGGTTGCATATTTCCATTCATTCTGCTAGTCCTCGGGGCTTCTCTCCTGTTCCCCCCACACCCATACCCGATCATGTTCCCCTTTTCCCTCCTCCTCTCCTCTGCTACCCAGATCACTCCCTTATACTCCATCTCAAGTGGTATTGAAGCATCCTCATTTTGCCTTCTTGAGTTTTGTGGATTGTACCTGAGGTACTCTGTACTGTTTTGGATAATATCTGCTTATTAGTGGGAGCATACCATGCATGTTCTTTTGGGGCTGAGTTACCTTACTTAGGATGGTATTTTCTAGTTCTCTCCATTTGCCTAAAAATCTATGATGTCCTCAATAGCTGAATGGTATTACATTGTATAAATGAAGCACATTTTCTCTATTCTTCTGTTGTGGAACATCTGGGTTGTTTCTAAATTCTGTCTATCACATATAAGGCTGCTATGAACATAATGAAGCATTTACCTCTTTGTGGAGCATGTGCATCTTTTGGTTACATGCTTAAGAGTGGTATAGCTGGGTATTCAGGAAGATCTATTTCCAATATTCTGAGGTACTTCCAGATTGATTTCCAGAGTGGTTATCTCAGTTTGAAAGCACACCAACAATGCCTTTCTCTATGTCCTATACAACATGTGTTGTCTCCTGAGTTTTTGTTCTTAGCTATTCTGCTTTGTGTAAGGTGGAACCTCAGTGTAGTTTTGATTTGCATTTCTCTTATGATTAAGGACTTTGAACATTTTTTAAGTTCTTCTTGGCCGTTTAGATGCTCCTCTGTTGTGAATTCTCTATTTAGCTCTATACCCTATTTTTTTTGATTGGGATGATTGATTTTGTGGAGGCTATCTTCATGAGTTCTTAGCTGGAGAGCAGAACCACCTAAAAAAACAGGATGTTCAGGTTATCTATTCTCTGTAGGATTTCTTATTTTATCTCTACATACCTTGGTCTTGTTATTGTAACCTAACCGGCTATTGCTAAAGGGGGTATGTTGCCAAAGAACGTTGTTTTATTTTTCTTGTTCCACAGTTTATGTACACCAGCAATATTTTTCAATCTATATAAATATTACAATGTAATTGCATTCTATTTCTATTCAAGTGAATAATTATAATAAGTGTACAATAACCCCCAGCATGTTCCCAATACAAATGTTTTAAATAATATAGGGGAAAAACAAATTATTCCCAAGAACCCATAGTATGTTTGCTCAGGTATTCTTTGTGATTTTTCTTCCTGGACTAAAAGTTTAGCTCTGGTCCCACACAAAATGATGTGTCTTCAAAAATGGAGTTGGTTGAGCATTATGGTTTTAATAGTCAATCCTTTTTGCAAACACGCCCTTTTTTCAGAAATTCTCATTCATATTACTATGTCTTGAGTTCACATAAAGGTACACCTCAATCTGTTTCTTATTTCCTCAGACATGCCTTCACGATCATATTTCATTTGTTCGTGTTAGTTCAACCATCACAAGTGTTTTCTATTTGATGATTTTAAAATCTACTTGGTGTTTTTCATAAAAATGTTTTCTTGTATATAGCTTAGGAACTGATAATTCTATTCATTAAATTGTAGAGTATAATTGAACATTATTGACTTCGAATTTGAAAACAAAATGCATCATTAAATGTCTATCATAATTTGGTTACTGATTTTATTTTTGTACATAATTTGTTATAATTTTACATATATTTAATTCTTTGTTGTTATTACAAATTACATATCATAAGATTTAAAGTTTGTATCTAGTCCTCAATCATATGTTCTCTGATTCTACAAACATGCTATTTTGTTCCAATGGGAGTTTTACTACTTTTATTGGAGCATTTTGATATTTTTTACATACATATTCATGTAATATGTGAATAATTGCTATGGTGCATTACTTTGCAATTTATTTACTTTTTTCTTTATTTATTAGGCTAAGATGTTAACTATTGACAAGCAGTGATAAAAAGGAGCATGCTTGATTTGTTGCAGGTGCAAAGGATAAAGCACACTGTTTCAAAATAAAATATTATTTATGTACAGATAGCATTATAAACCCAAGGAAAAATTTTCGACCTCTGATATGGTCATGTTTCCTGTTGTTAGTGATATATTCACAACTCTCATTATAAACTGAATAAGAGACTATTCTGGAGCCAGTTTGAATGACCATGATCTGTGAACCGATATAGGCTAAACCCAATTCCATGTTATAATATGGAAATATTTTCATGAAATTATGTTATTACAGAAAAAAGATAATCATAAATCAAGGCTAATTTTAAGTATGCCAGTGATTGCATCAGAGAGTTGGTTACAGTAAGATGGGTGATGGTTTTCTATAGGCCTAAAATTCTCTGCGATGATATTTTTGTTAATGGAAACCAGTGGGTTTGCTAAGTCAAGATATTTCAAAGTTTTATTTTCTTAAATCTATTAATAAAATCGCTTTAGTTCTGACACAGGTAACTGACAGGTGGGCAAGGGATTGCTATTTTGGGCAGAATTTAGGCTTGGGAACTATAACATTCAAATAACTTCCCTGTATTTAAATTCTAATCAGTCTCCTGTAGACACAGCTTCTTTTCAGAAGTTTTTGTTCACACTATTATGAATAGATAGTAAACTTTGTAGAGAATTCTGAATCTATTAATATAAACATTTTATTTAGACTATTATTCTGGAAAATTACATTGATTTGTTTAAAATTCAAATGTTAAATCACCTTTGTATTTCTGAGATAAAACTTATCTTGACATAATCATATACTGTCACTTTCATACATAACCAGGGTTCATTTACTAAACATTTTTCTTAAAGAATTTACATTTTTGTTAATGAGTGAAAATTAGATTGCATTCTTTAGGTTTGATATTATGCTAATTCCAAACACACAAGAGTATTTCTTCTTCAAGTTTATTGAAGGGATTATATATAACTCATGTTATTTTAAATATCAGGTTGTATTAATAACTTCTTGAATTGAAATCAAGTTTTATGAATATTAGGTCAAGCTATTCTGTTCATCTGCCTTTTTTCTGATAATCGTCTTCATTTTTCTTAGTTTTTGAGAAGGAATGCTTAATGTTTAAAATTAAATATACATGTATATGTATATATGTTTGAACTGCTGATATATATATACATATATATGTATATATATATCATTACACTGTGTTTTTTGAAAACCATAGGTCAGCTATCCAATTAAATCAGACAGTATAGATTATTCTGACACATGTAAAATTCAATTCACTACAATTGGTGAATAATACAAGGAGTTTGAAACAATTTGTTACCAATATATGGTAATCATTTTGATGAGAGTTCATGGCATCTTTGAGTTTCTTAAAAGGAATGAAAAGGTCAATAGTTATTGTGTACTACATTTTGCTTGCTCAAGAGGCCAGGAAGTAATTAATAACCTCTATAAATATTAACAACCTGCAAAATGTCTATCATTTTAATGTCCAGGTAATTGTCACTTAAAATGGCATCTGTCCTCACCTCCTTTAGAATATGCCCTATCTATGTTATTCCATATTATGTATACTATTTTTCACACTATGCCTTGCTCAGAGAGATTACATTTTATAATAAATTAGTACTATAGAGCCCATAAGTATATTAAATTATATCAGGAAAACAATGTCTGAGAACTATCACACAAACTACTCTTAAGAATTAGTACAACAACCTTCTTAACAAAAAGGAGGAGAAAGATGATCACACATAAGGTTTTCGTGGCAATGTCTCTGAAGATATATCTTCTAATTATCCAGTGTGTACAAGATATTGACAGGGAAAGCAAGCTGAATCTTCTAAGGGCTTCAGTTCAGTTCAGCTCAGTCACTACTACTGATGGATTTGACTAAAGTTGCTACCAATTAATTTACCTTTACATCCTCCACCACTCGCATACATGCCTATTCATCTAGATCTAGTCCTTCAGCTTTGGCCATGCCTCACTTCTGTAGCTCATCATACAGAATCATCATGGAATTGATCCCAGGTCACTTCCACCCTAGATTTGTTTTCTTTTTTTCACACAGACACTCTTATACTTTCCTAAAGTCATTGCTCTCAAGCCCTTGGACTCCACAGACTGCCTTGGCCTCTCTATGTCTTTTGTAACAGTCCTTTAACTTATATGTACATGTACTTACTCTCTGGTGTGCACTGTACAATCTCAGGAGTTAATATTAACTACTAAAATTTGAATCAAAGCACCTGTTTTTGCCTTGGGCATGCTAGGGATGAAAGTAGGAATTCTTAGAATATAGCTTTCAATTTGTACTTATTACTGTTCAATAAATTTTAACATTATAGAAAGAGGAAAATTCAGTCCTCTCTGTTTCAGAATGTGCTCTTATTCTTGGAAATTTGACTCCTTTTGTATGGCTATTTAAATGTGTTCTTAAGCTTGCCTATGCTACAATGACACGTACTAAAGAAAGAAAGAAAGAAAGAAAGAAAGAAAGAAAGAAAGAAAGAGAAAGAAAGCAAGAAAGAAAGAAGCCCTCCTCAGATCTAAGCAATACGAGTATAAACCAGTAAATCTCCAAAGCCATTAACTAAATTAATTTTATTTCTTTTTTTTTCTTGCTTTAAAGTTGTTTTTTTTTTTATTAACTTGAGTATTTCTAATATACATTTCGAGTGTTATTCCCTTTACCGGGTGGATTCCGGGCAAACATCACCCTCCCCCCTCCCTTCCGTATGGGTGTTCCCCTCCCCACCCTCCCCCCATTGCCGCCCTCCCCCCAACAGTCTAGTTCACTGGGGGTTCAGTCTTAGCAGGACCCAGGGCTTCCCTTTCCACTGGTGCTCTTACTAGGATATTCATTGCTACCTATGAGGTCAGAGTCCAGGGTCAGTCCATGTATAGTCTTTAGGTAGTGGCTTAGTCCCTGGAAGCTCTGGTTCCTTGGCATTGTTGTTCATATGGGGACTCCAGCCCCTTCAAGCTCTTCTAGTTCTTTCTCTGATTCCTTCAACGGGGGTCCTATTCTGAGTTCACTGGTTTGCGGCTGGCATTCAACTCTGTGTTTGCTGTATTCTGGCTGTGTCTCTCAGGAGCAATCTACATCCGGCTCCTGTCAGTCTGCACTTCTTTGCTTCATCCATCTTGTCTATATGGGTGGCTGTATATGTATGGGCCACATGTGGGGCAGGCTCTGAATGGGTGTTCCTTCAGTCTCTGTTTTAATCTTTGACTCTCTATTCCCTGCCAAGGGTATTCTTGTTCCCCTTTTAAAGAAGGAGTGAACCATTCACATTTTGATCATCTATCTTGAGTTTCATTTGTGCTAGGCATCTAGGGTAATTCAAGCATTTGGGCTAATAGCCACTTATCAATGAGTGCATACCATGTATGTCTTTCTGTGATTGGGTCAGCTCACTCAGGATGATATTTTCCAGTTCCAACCATTTGCCTACGAATTTCATAAAGTCATTGTTTTTGATAGCTGAGTAATATTCCATTGTGTAGATGTACTACATTTTCTGTATCCATTCCTCTGTTGAAGGGCATCTAGGTTCTTTCCAGGTTCTGGCTATTATAAATAAGGCTGCGATGAACATAGTGGAGCACGTGTCTTTTTTACATGTTGGGGCATCTTTTGGGTATATGCCAAGAGAGGTATAGCTGGATCCTCAGGCAGTTCAATGTCCAATTTTCTGAAGAACCTCCAGACTGATTTCCAGAATGGTTGTACCAGTATGCAACCCCACCAACAATGGAGGAGTGTTCCTCTTTCTCCACATCCTCGCCAGCATTTGCTGTCACCTGAGTTTTTGATCTTAGCCATTCTCACTGGCCTGAGGTCAAATCTCAGGGTTGTTTTGATTAGCACTTCCCTTATGACTAAAGATGTTGAACATTTCTTTAGGTGATTCTCGGCCATTCGGCATTCCTCAGCTGTGAATTAATTGTTTAGTTCTGAACCCCATTTTTTCATAGGGTTATTTGTCTCCCTGCGGTCTACCTTCTTGAGTTCTTTGTATATTTTGGATATAAGGCCTCTATCTGTTGTAGGATTGGTAAAGATCTTTTCCCAATCTGTTGGTTGCCGTTTTGTCCTAACCACAGTGTCCTTTGCCTTACAGAAGCTTTGCAGTTTTATGAGATCCCATTTGTCGATTCTTGATCTTAGAGCGTAAGCCATTGGTGTTTTGTTCAGGAAATTTTTTCCAGTGCCCATGTGTTCCAGATGCTTCCCTAGTTATTCTTCTGTTAGTTTGAGTGTGTCTGGTTTGATGTGGAGGTCCTTTATCCACTTGGACTTAAGCTTTGTACAGGGTGATAAGTATGGATCGATTTGCATTCTTCTACATGTTGATCTCCAGTTGAACCAGCACCATTTGCTGAAAATGCTATCTTTTTTCCGTTGGATGGTTTTGGCTCCTTTGTGAAAAATCAAGTGACCATAGGTGTGTGGGTTCATTTCTGGTTCTTCATTTCTATTCCATTGGTCTATCTGTTTGTCTCTGTAACAATACCTTGCAGTTTTTATCACTATTGCTCTGTAATACTGCTTGAGTTCAGGGGCAGCGATTCCCCCTGAAGTCCTTTTATTGTTGAGAATAGTTTTAGCTATCCTGGGTTTTTTGTTATTCCAAATACAAGGGCACCTACATATGTAACAGAATCCTTACTAAAGCTCAAAACACACATTGCACCTCACACAATAATAGTAGGAGATTTCAACACCCCACTCTCATCAATGGACAGATCATGGAAACAGAAATTAAACAGAGACGTAGACAGACTAAGAGAAGTCATGAGCCAAATGGACTTAACAGATATTTATAGAACATTCTATCCTAAAGAAAAGGATATACCTTCTTCTCAGCTACTCATGGTACTTTCTCCAAAATTGACCATATCATTGGTCAAAAAACGGGCCTCAACAGGTACAGAAAGATAGAAATAATCCCATGCGTGCTATCGGACCACCACGGCCTAAAACTGGTCTTCAATAACAATAAGGGAAGAATGCCCACATATACGTGGAAATTGAACAATGCTCTACTCAATGATAACCTGGTCAAGGAAGAAATAAAGAAAGAAATTAAAACCTTTTTAGAATTTAATGAAAATGAAGGTACAACATACCCAAACTTATGGGACACAATGAAAGCCGTGCTAAGAGGAAAACTCATAGGGCTGAGTGCCTGCAGAAAGAAACAGGAAAGAGAATATGTCAGCAGCTTGACAGCACACCTACAAGCTCTAGAACAAAAAGAAGCAAATACCCACAGGAGGAGTAGAAGGCAGGAAATAATCAAACTCAGAGCTGAAATCCACCAAATAGAATAAAAAGGACCATAGAAAGAATCAACATAACCAAAAGTTGGTTCTTTGAGAAAATCAACAAAATAGATAAACCCTTAGCCAGACTAATGAGAAGACACAGAGAGTGTGTCCAAATTAACAAAATCAAAAATGAAACGGGAGACATAACAACAGATTCAGAGGAAATTCAAAAAATCATCAGATCTTACTATAAAAGCCTATATTCAACAAAACTTGAAAACCTGCAGGAAATGGACAATTTCCTAGACAGATACCAGGTACCAAAGTTAAATCAGGAACTGATAAACCAGTTAAACAACCCCATAACTCCTAAGGAAATAGAAGTAGTCATTAAAGGTCTCCCAACCAAAAAGAACCCAGGTCCAGACGGGTTTAGTGCAGAATTCTATCAGACCTTCATAGAAGACCTCATACCAATACTATCCAAACTATTCCACAAAATTGAAACAGATGGAGCACTACCGAATTCCTTCTATGAAGCCACAATTACTCTTATACCTAAACAACACAAAGACACAACAAAGAAAGAGAATTTCAGACCAATTTCCCTTATGAATATCGACACAAAAATACTCAATAAAATTCTGGCAAACCGAATCCAAGAGCACATCAAAACAATCATCCACCATGAACAAGTAGGCTTCATCCCAGGCATGCAGGGATGGTTTAATATATGGAAAACCATCAACGTGATCCATTATATAAACAAACTAAAAGAACAAAACCACATGATCTTTTCATTAGATGCAGAGAAAGCATTTGACAAAATTCAACACCCCTTCATGATAAAAGTCCTGGAAAGAATAGGAATTCAAGGCCCATACCTAAACATAGTAAAAGCCATATACAGCAAACCAGTTGCTAACATTAAACTAAATGGAGAGAAACTTGAAGCAATCCCACTAAAATCAGGGACTAGACAAGGCTGCCCACTCTCTCCCTACTTATTCAATATAGTTCTTGAAGTTCTAGCCAGAGCAATCAGACAACAAAAGGAGGTCAAGGGGATACAGATCAGAAAAGAAGAAGTCAAAATATCACCATTTGCAGGTGATATGATCTTATATTTAAGTGATCCCAAAGGTTCCACCAGAGAACTACTAAAGCTGATAAACAACTTCAGCAAAGTGGCTGGGTATAAAATTAACTCAAATAAATCAGTAGCCTTCCTCTACACAAAAGAGAAACAAGCCGAGACAGAAATTAGGGAAACAACACCCTTCATAATAGTCGCAAATAATATAAAAATACCTCAGTGTGACTTTAACCAAGCAAGTGAAAGATCTGTATGATAAGAACTTCAAGACTCTGAAGAAAGAAATTGAAGAAGACCTCAGAAGATGGAAATATCTCCCATGCTCATGGATTGGCAGGATTAATATAGTAAAAATGACCATTTTACCAAAAGCGATCTACAGAGTCAATGCAATCCCCATCAAAATACCAATCCAATTCTTCAAAGAGTTAGACAGAACAATTTGCAAATTCATCTGGAATAATAATTTTTATTTCTATACATGTAAACCACTCTGTTTCATTTTAGGTAAAGCAAGTGACATATGCTTTGATTTAGCATGTAATAATAATAATGTTTTGCTTAATAACAATGTATTTTTGTATGTCAATGTATCCTTAAAATATGACATCTCAATCTTTCCACTTAAATAGTATTTTTAAGCAGCCCATAGCATAGACTACATCAAAATATGTATTGTAAGATGGAATATAATTGTTTTACCAAGCACTTTCTCCTATTAGAAATAAGGGACTGAATACTTCATGGGTATCTTTGAATATAGAGGCAACATATTCATTGTATAAGTGTGCTAATATTAGTGAGTACATTAAAAAACATCCATTAAAGTCTAGAGAGATAGTTCAGCAATTAAGAAAGAGAGTACTTGCTGATCTTAAAGATTACCTGTGTTCACGCAGTGGTTTACAACATATGCAGCTCCATTCTCAAGAGAACAAATGTTCCTTTGTGACTTACATGGGTACCAGTCTATCTATCTATCTATCTATCTATCTATCTATCTATCTATCTATCTATCTATCTATCTATATATATATATATATTTTACAGACATATATGTAAGTAAAACACCTATACACAGAAAATACATAAATAAATGAAAGAATAAACACTTTGTACCTAGTAGATTACAGAAAAGTAGATAGCTATATGACAGATTCAGTTGTAACACAAACTTTCTGTGCTATATAATCAGGCAGTTTCAATTATTCTTCAATTGTGAGTGGTAGGAAAGCCTTTAAATTGTGTTCTACATGTAAATTTTAATTAAAGCTCCTCAGGATTATCTACTGAGTTGTTTCATTTTAAGTTTTGATTTATTTTTGTTTATCTTCTTAACATTTCTATGTTACTATTGAAACTTAGAAATAATAGTTAGCCATGGGACTATATTAATTGAGCTGTCATCATAAAAGTGTTTTGCATGAGCTAACAATCTTTAAATTTGGCATTATACACAGCTCCCAGCAATCTCCATCCTCCTAAACTCACAGAGAGCATAGTTAGTAGAGCAGACCTGATGCTACAAGCAAGTCTACTAATTAAGTAGTCCAAATACTCACAGTTCCTACTTTGCTACTCCTGCAGTATAACTCACTGAAATTTTACTAGTGATTTCTTGGAAAAACTGTATATCCACCTGACAGAGAAAGCAAACAGATCTTAATTGTATGGGTTCCCTAGCAGTTTTATAAGTTTGATGAAATCGTTTATGATGTGGTCCTTTGTGTGGTGGAGTAGGTTACATATAAGTATAAATAACATGAGTTACAACTCAACATATCTTAAATGACTATAGCCATTGCTGGATGATCTACCTGAAAATAGTAGAGATCAATATTAAGATTTTGATTAGTACTATAACACAGGATAATCACCCTAGCATCTCCTAAGAGATTCACATGTATATAAACTACTTCCATCACAATGTGATTGTGTTTTACTAAAGACTAATTTTACTTTATTTTTATATGTATGTGTGTTTTAACTACATGTATGGATGTATGCATGCACACGCCCAATTCCCTTAAAGGTCAGCTATAGTACAATCAGTTTAAGATTATCTCTGACTAGCTTACAAATAAATGAGAATTAGCCTATGTTTATTTTATTTGGCTTTTGACAATTACTCATTGAGAATCCCATTCTTATTGTATATTTATTTATTTACATTTCAAATATTATCCTCTTTCTCAGTTTCCCCTCTAGAAATCCACTATCCCATCCTCCCACACCCTGCTTCTATGAGGGTGCTCCCATACTCATTCACCCACTCCTACCCTAGTTCTATCCTGACAATTCCTTACATAGCACATTCAAGCTTTGACAGGACCAAGGACCCCTCTTCTCATTGAAGTCCAGCAAGGCCATGCTCTGCCTCATATGTAGCTGGATCATTGGATCCGTCCATGTATAATCTTTGGTTGGGGGTTTAGTCCCTGGGAGTCTGGTTGGTGGATTTTGTTGTTCTTCCTATGAATTGCAAATGTCTCATCTCCTTAAGTCCTTTCTCTAACTTGTCAATTGGGAACCCCTTGCTCACTCTAATGGTTGGCTTTTGTTGGCTAAAAGTAACAGCCTTTCAGGAGATAGCTACATTAGGCTCCTGCCAACAAGCACCTCTTGTCATCCACAGTAATCTCTGGGTTTGGTGACTGTATGTTGGATAGATCCCCAGGTGGTACAGTATCTGGATGACTTTCCTTCAGTCTCTGCTCCACATTTTGTCTCCATATTTCCTCCTTTGAGTATTTTGTTCCTCCTTCTAAGAAGGACTGGAGAATCCACATTTTGGTCTTTCTTCTTCTTGAGCTATTAAAAACAATGACTACATGAAATTTTAGGTAAATTGATGGATACTAGAAAATATCTCACTGAGTGAAGTAAGCCAGTCACAAAAGAGAACACATACTACACACTCACTGATAAGTGGATATTAGCCCAAAAGTTTGGAAAAAAAGATACAATTCACAGGATAATATTTTCTAATTTCATCCATTTACCTAAGAATTTCATGAAGTCATTGTTTTTAACAGCTGAATAGTACTCCATTGTGTAAATGTACCACATTTTTCTGTACACATTCCTCTGCTGAAAGAAATCTGGATTCTTTCCAGCTTCTGGTTATTATAAATAAGGCTGCTATGAACATAGAAGAGCATCCTTTTCATATGTTGAAGCATCTTTGGGCATATGCCCAGGAGTGATATAGCTGGGTCCTCAGGTAGTCTAGTTCCAATTTTCTGAGGTACTGCCAGACTGATTTGATTTCCAGTGTGGTTGTACCAATTTGCAATCCCACCAACAATAGAGGAGTTTTGTTCCTCATGCTCCACATCCTTGCCATCATTTTCTGTCATTTGAGTTTTTTATCTTAGCCATTCTGTCTGGTGTGAGGTTGAATCTCAAGGTTGTTTGAATTTGCATTTCCATGGTGACTAAGGAGTAACAATTAATCTACTTATCTAACTTCTGATGTGGCTACCTACCATCTGTCCACCCCAGATGCTTGTTGTTTCTCCATGTTCTCATGGTCCATTTCCCCTCATGATGACTTTCTCTCTTCATTTTTTGCCTTCTACTCCATTGTCTCAACACACAACTACCTCTGATCACAACCATAATTGGCTATAATTGATTTTATTTGACCAATAGTTTTAAATCAAGGAACAAGGTTTGTACAACAAAAACCTGTAAACATGAGAAGTCACTCATATGCCTAGACCTTCTGGTATAGAGTTTGGAATTACAATGCATAGCCACTCACAAAACTTCAACACACCCAGTCAGAAGACATTGGGTTCCTAGAATTGGAGTTACAGATAACTGTGAACTACCATGTGGTCATTGGCTACTTGAATCAGGTGCTCTGAACAAGCAGCAAGTTCTCCTAATTGCTAACTCATCTGCTCAACCCCATGTTTTATTGTTAATAAAACAAATGTTTAATTTGGATACGACTGTGCCTTTCTTGCTTGTAGTACTGTAAATTTTGTCATTCGTGGAAGGAGTGAAGGTCTTACTCGGCATCACAGTAACTCCTATGTTTTATTAAGGCTCCAATCACAAAATCCACTTCACAGCAGCAAAGGATAGAAGGAAATAGGCCTGTCCTCATGGGACATACTGGTGTCAACAAATCTCTCATGATCATGAATGAAATGCCTTGTTAAAGTTGTAAAATAGCTATTTGGAGACTTAGGTGTCTGTGCTTCCTATGAAAAAGTTCCCTGCTACATAGAGGTAAGATTTATTAGTAAGTTTTGTATGTTTCAAAACCACAAATATTATGTAACCCACTTTCTTCATTGAAAAATAATCAGTGCTCAAAGAAAGATAAAAGTATTATATCCTATGAGACTTCTAGCTATTTAACCACTAGCAAAGTTTTACATTTCATCATCATTACATTGATTCAGTATTGCAACATTAACCCCTACTCTCTGGGTCTACAGATTTCAAATTTAAATTGTCAAAGTTTTGTCATTTCTCATCCAATATTGTTTTACTTTTTTTACTATTTATTTATTTGTTTGCTTGTTTGTTCATTTTATTGTACACAGTTATAATTTCCTCTTCAAAGAACTACTCCTATTCTGTTTAGCTTTGGAAAAGACTAGACCTCTAAGAGAGCACAGCCAAACATGACACAAGATACAGTAAAATGAGGCAAAAACCTCATACTAAGGCTGGACAAGGTTATCCAATATGAGGAGAGAGCGTTAAGAGCAACACAGATAAAGATATACCCACTCAAACTCTTAGGGTTCCCACAACAACATCAAGGTCACAACCATAGAATACATCCAGAGGACCTATCTCAGACATTAGAAAGCTCCATGATTGCCTCTTCAGTATCAGTGAGCCCCTATGAGTACTGCTTAGTTGAGTCTGTGGGCTTTGTTATTGTGGGTTTCTTGAACCATCTGGTTCTGACAATCTGCCACCTAGTTCCCCAGGGTTCCACAACTTCAAATTAGAATGTATGTTTCTGTGTGTTTGTATGCCTAGATGTTCATGCATATGAGTAGAAGAGACCAGAAGACATATCTCCTAGAGATGGCACTACAAGAAGTTATAGTGTGCCAATTACGGAAACTACAAACTGACCTCTAGTCCTGTTCAAGTTTAACAAATACTCTTAACTATTGAGCCAGCTCTCTAGATCTATAAATTCTTTAAATGCTCTTGCTAGGAACAAACTTTCATTATGTACCCTTTTCTTGTATCACTTCCTGACATAAATTGAAAATGAATTACTCATTTGTTGCTAAATATGCAGACATTGTCCTCAAAGTTTTCATAGTCATGAACAAAATTTACTCTTCCCAAACTCACTAGTGATACAATTTTGCCATTAAACACTTAATTTTAATTCACTTGACTATTTCATGGTGTAAGATTTGACAGACAATTCCTTGTTTCCTAAAATATTTTCTTACCTTGGTTCATATGACTCCATTAACTCCACCTTTGTCTTTACTATATATTTGTATTCTAATAATATGCTAATTAATTACAACTCTAGAGATCAATTTGTTTCCATTTTTTTTCTTCCAATGATCCCTCCATAGATGACCTCCTCTAGTCAGATCATTTAAATTATATATTTAAGCTGAATATTTAAATGTTTTCCCAACTAGATTTCTCCAATGACCTCTAGACTTTAATAAAGTTTATCTTTGAAGTACATTTATAAAGTCCTTCTCAAAATAATGTGTCTATAACAAAAGTTTAATATGTCATGATTCCTCTCACCTTTCATTTCCCTAATGATGTAAGCCTTTACTTTGTGCTATAAAAACCTTTCAACCATGTGCTACTGCTCTTTCTTAACTCATTACAAGGGTTTTGCTGAATCATTACAAAGGCTAAGTATTTGAACTGCATACTTTTGTAACTGATGCATATAGAGTTGTGGTTATATTTCAATAATTAAAATAAACACAATTTTCATAAGCAGTGGTTTTTCAAAGCTATGAGCCAAATTACCTTCACAAAGCTATTCCTTATATTTTTACCTATTTTTCTTTTCTTAAGTATTTTCCTTATTTACATTTCAACTGTTATCCCCTTTCCAGGTTTCCCCTCTGGAAACCCCCTATCTCAATCCTCCATGCTTCTATGAGCCACACCCACCTACCCACCCCCTCCCTCCTGCCTGCCCTGGCATTCGCTTACACTATTCCATATTTTTCTTCGTTTTTTATCTTTAATTAGTATGAAGGTTTGCATATACTTGACCGAGGGATTGGCACTATTAGAATTTGTGGTCTTGTTGGAGGAAGTGTGTCACTTTGGGGTGGGCTTGGAGACCCTCCTCTTAGCTACCTGGGGATGCTCAGTCTGTTCTTGGCTTCCTTCAGGTGAAGGTGTAGAACTCAGTTCCTCTTACACCATGCCTGCCTGGTTGCTTCCATGCTCCCACCTTGATAATAATGGACTGAACCTCTGAACCTGTTAGTCAGCCCCAATTGAACGCCAGCTCAAATTAAATGTTCTTTATAAAACTTGCATTGATCATGATCTGTTCACAGCAATAAACCCCTAACTAAGACAATTAGATAATTTCTTTACTTGCATTTCAAATGTTATCACCTTTCCTGATTTCCCCTCTGGGATCCCGCTATCACTTCCTCCTCCCCCTGCCTCTATGAGAGTGTTCCCTCAACTATCCACCAACTTCCTCCCATGTCCCTGCCCTGGTATTCCCCTATGTGGGGGCATTTGATGCCCGATAAAGCCATCTACCCATACACATGTGGCTGGAGCCATGGGTTCCTTTATGTGTACCCTTTGGTTGGTGGTGTAGTTTCAGGGAGCTTTAGGGTGGGGAATGTCTGGTAGGTGAATATCATTGTTCTTCCTATGGAGTTGAAAATCCCTTCAGCTCCTTCACTCCTTTTTCTAACTCCTCCATTAGGGGCCTAATTTTTAGTCTAATGGTTGGTTGAGAGAATCTGACTTTGTATTTCTCAGGCTCTGGCAGAGTCTCTCAGGGGACAGCTATAACAAGCTCTTGTCAGCATGTACTTCTTGGCATCCACAATATTCTCTGTGTTTGGTGAAAGTATATGGGATGGATCCCCGGGTGGGACCGTCTCTGGTTGTCCTTTCCCTCTGTCTGTTCCACACTTTGTCTCTGTATTTCCTCCTATGAATATTTTTGTTCTCCCTTTTAAGAAGGACTGAAGTATCCATTCATTGGTCTTACACTTCTTTATCTTCCTGTTTCTGTGGAATGGATCTTGGGTATTCTGAGCTATTGGGCTAATATCCATTTATCTGTGAGCATATACCATGTGTGTTCCTTTGTGATTGAGTTACCTCACTCAGGATGATATTTTCTAGTTCCATCCATTTGCCTATGAATATCATGAACTCATTGTTTTGATAGCTTAGTAGTTCTCCACTGTGTAAATGTACAGTATTTTCTGTATACAATCCTTTGCTGAAGGACATCTGGGTTCTTTCTAGCTTCTGGTTATTATAAATAAGGCTGTTATGAACATTGGAGAGCTTGTATCCTTGTTATATGCTGAAGCATCTTTTGTTTATATGCCCAGGAGTGGAATAGCTGGGTGCTCAGATAGTACTATGTCCACTTTTCTGAGGAACTGCCAGACTGATTTCCTGGGTGGTTATATCAGCTTGCAATCACACCAAAAATGGAGGAGTGTTCCACTTTCGCCACATTCTCACTGGCATTTCCCCGATGACTAAGGAATTTGAACATTTCTTTAGGTGCTTTTTGGCTATTCAATATTCTTCAGTTGAGAATTCTTTGTTTAGCTTAGTCCTCCATTTTTTAATCAGGTTATTTGATTCTCTGGATTCTAACTTCTTGAGTTCTTTGTATATTATTGGATATTAGTCTTGTTTTGGATGGAGGATTGGTAAAGATCTTTTTCCAATCTGTTGATATCCATTTTGTCCTATTGACAATATCCTTTTCCTTACAGGAGCTTTGAAATTTTTTGAGGCCTCATTTGTTGATTCTTGATTTTAGAGGATAGGCCATTGCTGTTGTGTTCAGGAAAATTTCCCCTATGCCTCTGTTCAAGGTTCTTCCCCACTTTCTCCTCTATTAGATTCATTCATTATATCAGATTTTATGTGGAGGTCTTTGATTTACTTGGACCTGAACTTTGTACAAGGTGATAAGAATGGAGATTTGTGTTCTTCTACATGCTGACATGCAGTAGAAACAGCACCATTAGTTGAAATTGGTGTCATTTTTCCACTGGATGATTTTAGCTCCTTTGTCAAAGATCAAGTGACCATAGGTGTGTGGGATTCATTTCTGAGTCTGCAATTCTATTCCATTTTTCTACCTGCTTTGTCTCTCTACCAATGCCATACAGTTTTATCATGACTGTTCGTTAATATAACTTGAGGTCAGGGATAGCTGGGATAGTGATTTCCCCAGATGTTCTTTTATCCATTAAAAAAAAAAAAGAAATGTTCAACATTCTTAGTCATCAAGAAACTGCAAATCAAAATATCCCTAAGATTCCACCTCACACTAGTCAGAATGGCTAACAAGGAGTAATTATTGTATATTCACTTCCTCTGACTTGCTCAGGTACTTTTCTTATATGGTCTATATGGGCTCACTTGCCCTAAGTGATCTGTGCCAGCTCATATTAGTAAAATTTGAGAAAATGCCCAATAGATATTGCAACAGGTCATTCTGGATCAAGGTGTTGTTTAATACCATAAGTTGAGATCTGAATCAGTTATCATGATTTTATCTTTGTTAGTGACTATAGTGGTAGTGTGTTTGTAAACTTTACTTTATTTGTCCCTTTATCTACTGGTTAGCATTTAACTAGTCCATAGCTTGGCTATTGTTAATAGTGAAAAATATTGTAATAAACATGGATACACAGGTGTCTCCGTGATATGCTGATTTTAATTACTTTAGAATTTTTTTCTGATTTTTATTTGTATTCCTGTCTTCAGCAGAATTTCTTGTTAGACCTCGTGATCATAACTTTCTACTGGATTGAGATGAGATTTCAGTATCGTTTAGATATGCATGTCTTTTTATTTTCTTTACTTTCTGTTTCCTTTATTTTTACCGTTTCAGATGTTTTTCCATTATCATTATGTTGCAGTGCATGGTGCATGGTAGCACACTGTCAGACTGTCAGATATGATGATGGATAAGTATCAGAGAGTTTTATATCCTTATCTGTAGGCAGTATGAAGAGAGAGACACTGGGCCTGGATTAAGCGTTTGAAACATCAAAACCCATGATTTATATGTCTTAGATGTTTAAAGGTGAAAAAAAATCTTCACTCAATATCAAGTCCTTTGTATATCTTTTTTGAAAATTCTTTCTGTTTATGTAGTCCCATTTTGTTTGCATATAATTTGATGTTTACTTTTTATAAATTCTTTATATATTTTGGATATTAATACTTTGTGAGTTATACACCTGACAAAAAATGTTTCTGTTTTGTAAGCTATGTATTCACATTATTCTTTCATTTGCTCTCTGGCAGCTTTTTAGGTTACTGCAATCCCATTTGTCAAATGTTGCTATTTCCTGACCTATTGGAGTTCAAATCATAAAGTCATTGCAAATGAGAGTTCATAGATGTGCTTTCACATATGATTTGCTCTACTTCAATATGTCTGGTATTACATTAATAATTTTCACCATGTGGAATTGATTTTTTGTGAAATGTGAGGAATATGTCACATTAAATTTAAATCTTTACTAAGAGATATACATTTTTCTTAGGCTCATTCTTAAAGAAACTGTCTTTTCTTCAGTGTGAGTTTGTGAAGTTTTATGAGTTTATTCCTGAAGTTTTTCTTTAACTCATTGATTTCATGTCTGTTTTGTGCCAACCACATGCTGTTTTTTTGTTAGTAAACTTTTGTAGAACAATTGATAGCCATGTGTTATGGTATCTCTAGCATTATTTTTCTCCCTCAAATTTGAGTTGGCTATTTGAGACATTTTGTGTTTTCATTTAAAAAATATTTTCTTGTAGTTCTGTGATGAGGGAGTTATACCTGTATCCTAAATATTAATTATTTAACTCTCTTCTGAAAATACTAACTCCTTAAGCAATATTTAATATACTTAAGTATTTATTTAGATAAATTTTAATGAGTTTCCTATGAGACTTTTTAGTATGAGACTTTATGATACTAAAAGTGCTATATTTCATTTTAGCATAGAATTCCACTGTGTCCAGTTTTATTAATAATCTTGCCACCCACACCCGCGGATCCGGGCCCGCAGCAGCTCTCTGCTCCCAGGCCCCGTGGGAAAGAGACCTCACCGCCTGGTCAGGTGGGCACTCCTGAGGCTGCAGAGCAGAAGAGACCATCAACATTGCCCACCCCTGCCCACATCCCTGGCCCAAGAGGAAACTGTATAAGGCCTCTGGGCTCCCATGGGGGAGGGCCCATGAGCAGCAGGACCCCTGCATGAGACACCGCCGGAACCTGAAGGAAACAGACCGGATAAACAGTTCTCTGCACCCAAATCCCGTGGGAGGGAGAGCTAAACCTTCAGAGAGGCAGACAAGCCTGGGAAAACAGAAGAGACTGCTCTCTGTACCTACATCTCGGACGCCAGAGGAAAACACCAAAGCCCATCTGGAACCCTGGTGCACTGAAGGTCCCGGAAGGGGCGGCGCAGGTCTTCCTGGTTGCTGCCACCGCAGAGAGCCTGTGGGCAGCACCCCGCGAACAAACTTGAGCCTCGGGACCACAGGTAAGACCAACTTGTCTGTTGCAAGAAAGCTGCCTGGTGAAATCAGGACACACAGAGGCAGAATTCCTCTAGGACTGGGCACGTCCTGTGTTTAACGGAAGTCCCACACCCGCGGATCCTGGCCCGCAGCAGCTCTCTGCTCCCAGACCCCGTGGGAAAGAGACCTCACCGCCTGGTCAGGTGGGCACTCCTGAGGCTGCAGAGCGGAAGAGACCACCAACACTGCCCACCCCTGCCCACATCCCTGGCCCAAGAGGAAACTGTATAAGGCCTCTGGGCTCCCGTGGGGGAGGGCCCAGGAGCGGCAGGACCCCTGCCTGAAACACCGCCGGAACCTGAAGGAAACAGACCGGATAAACAGTTCTCTGCACCAAAATCCCGTGGGAGGGAGAGATAAAACTTCAGAGAGCAGACACGCCTGGGAAACCAGAAGAGACTGCTCTCTGCACACACATCTTGGACGGCAGAGGAAAACACCAAAGGCCATCTGGAACCCTGGTGCACTGAAGCTCCCAGAAGGGGCGGCGCAGGTCTTCCTGGTTGCTGCCGCTGAAGAGAGCCCGTGGGCAGCACCCCACAAGTGAACTTGAGCCTCGGGACCACAGGTAAGACCAACTTGTATGCTGCAAGTGACCTGCCTGGTGAACTCAAGACACAGGCCCACAGGAACAGCTGAAGACCTGTACAGAAGAAAAACTACATGCACGAAAGCAGAACACTCTGTCCCCACAACTGGCTGAAAGAAAACAGTAAAACAGGTCTACAGCACTCCTGACACTCAGGCTTATAGGACAGTCTAGCCACTGTCAGAAATAGCAGAACAAAGTAACACTAGAGATAATCTGAAGGCGAGAGGCAAGCCCAGGAACCCAAGCAACAGAAACCAAGACTACATGGCATCATCGGAGCCCAATTCTCCCACCAAAACAAACATGGAATGTCCAAACACACCAGAAAAGCAAGATCTAGTTTCAAAATCATATTTGATCATGATGCTGGAGGACTTCAAGAAAGACGTGAAGAACTCCTTTAGAGAAATACAGGAAAACATTAAAAAACAAGTAGAAGCCTACAGAAAGGAATCGAAAAAATGCCTGAAAGAATTCCAGGAAAACATAAATAAACAAGTAGAAGCCCATAGAGAGGAGTCACAAAAATCCCTGAAGGAATTCCAACAAAACACAATCAAACAGTTGAAGGAATTAAAAATTGAAATAGAAGCAATCAAGAAAGAACACATGGAAACAACCCTGGATATAGAAAACCAAAAGAGGAGACAAGTAGCTGTAGATACAAGCTTCACCAACAGAATATAAGAGATGGAAGAGAGAATCTCAGGAGCAGAAGATTCCATAGAAATCATTGACTCAACTGTCAAAGATAATGTAAAGCAGAAAAAGCTACTGGTCCAAAACATACAGGAAATCCAGGACTCAATGAGAAGATAAAACCTAAGGATAATAAGTATAGAAGAGAGTGAAGACTCCCAGCTCAAAGGACCAGTAAATATCTTCAACAAAATCATAGAAGAAAACTTCACTAATCTAAAAAAAGAGATACCCATAGGCATACAAGAAGCCTACAGAACTCCAAATAGATTGGACCAGAAAAGAAACACCTCCCGTCACATAATAGTTAAAACACCAAATGCACAAAATAAAGAAAGAATGTTAAAAGCAGTAAGGGAAAAAGGTCAAGTAACATATAAAGGCAGACCTATCAGAATCACACCAGATTTCTCGCCAGAAACTAGGAAGGCCAGTAGATCCTGGACTGATGTCATACAGACCCTAAGAGAACACAAATGCCAGCCCAGGTTACTGTATCCTGCAAAATTCTCAAATAACATTGATGGAGAAACCAAGATATTCCATGACAAAACCAAGTTTACACAATATCTTTCTACAAATCCAGCACTACAAAGGATAATAAATGGTAAAGCCCAACATAAGGAGGCAAGCTATACCCTAGAAGAAGCAAGAAACTAATCGTCTTGGCAACAAAACAAAGAGAATGAAAGCACACAAACATGACCTCACATCCAAATATGAATATAACGGGAAGCAATAATCACTATTCCTTAATATCTCTCAACATCAATGGCCTCAACTCCCCAATAAAAAGACATATTTTAACAAACTGGATACGCAACGAGGACCCTGCATTCTGCTGCCTACAGGAAACACACCTCAGAGACAAAGACAGACATTACCTCAGAGTGAAAGGCTGGAAAACAACTTTCCAAGCAAATGGTCAGAAGAAGCAAGCTGGAGTAGCCATTCTAATATCAAATAAAATCAATTTTCAACTAAAAGTCATCAAAAAAGATAAGGAAGAACACTTCATATTCATCAAAGGAAAAATCCACCAAGATGAACTCTCAATCCTAAATATCTATGCCTCAAATACAAGGGCACCTACATATGTAAAAGAAACCTTACTAAAACTCAAAACACACATTGCACCTCACACAATAATACTGGGAGATTTCAACACCCCACTCTCATCAATGGACAGATCATGGAAACCGAAATTAAACAGAGGTGTAGACAAACTAAGAGAAGTCATGAGCCAAATGGACTTACCGGATATTTATAGAACATTCTATCCTAAAGCAAAAGGATATAACTTCTTATCAGCTCCGCATGGTACTTTCTCCAAAATTGACCATATAATTGGTCAAAAAACGGGCCTCAACAGGTACAGAAAGATAGAAATAATCCCATGCGTGCTATCAGACCACCACGGCCTAAAACTGGTCTTCAATAACAATAAGGGAAGAATGCCCACATATACTTGGAAATTGAACAATGCTCTACTCAATGATAACCTAGTCAAGGAAGCAATAAAGAAAGAAATTAAAAACTTTTTAGAATTTAATGAAAATGAAGGTACAACATACCCAAACTTATGGGACACAATGAAAGCTGTGCTAAGAGGAAAACTCATAACGCTGAGTGCCTGCAGAAAGAAACAGGAAAGAGCATATGTCAGCAACTTGACAGCACACCTAAAAGCTCTAGAACAAAAAGAAGCAAATACACCCAGGAGGAGTAGAAGGCAGGAAATAATCAAACTCAGAGCTGAAATCAACCAAGTAGAAACAAAAAGGACCATAGAAAGAATCAACAGAACCAAAAGTTGGTTCTTTGAGAAAATCAACAAGATAGATAAACCCTTAGCCAGACTAATGAGAGGACACAGAGATTGCATCCAAATTAACAAAATCAGAAATGAGAAGGGAGACATAACAACAGATTCAGAGGAAATTCAAAAAATCATCAGATCTTACTATAAAAACCTATATTCAACAAAACTTGAAAATCTTCAGGAAATGGACAATTTCCTAGACAGATACCAGGTACCGAAGTTAAATCAGGAACAGATAAACCAGTTAAACAACCCCATAACTCCTAAGGAAATAGAAGCAGTCATTAAAGGTCTCCCAACCAAAAAGAGCCCAGCTCCAGACAGGTTTAGTGCAGAATTCTATCAAATCTTTATAGAAGACCTCATATCAATATTATCCAAATTATTCCACAAAATTGAAACAGATGGATCACTACCAAATACCTTCTACGAAGCCACAATTACTCTTTTTTTTTTTTTTTATTAACTTGAGTATTTCTTATATACATTTCGAGTGTTATTCCCTTTCCCGGTTTCCGGGCAAACATCCCCCTCCCCCCTCCCCTTCCTTATGGGTGTTCCCCTCCCAACCCTCCCCCCATTGCCGCCCTCCCCCCATAGACTAGTTCACTGGGGGTTCAGTCTTAGCAGGACCCAGGGCTTCCCCTTCCACTGGTGCTCTTACTAGGATATTCATTGCTACCTATGGGGTCAGAGTCCAGGGTCAGTCCATGTATAGTCTTTAGGTAGTGGCTTAGTCCCTGGAAGCTCTGGTTGCTTGGCATTGTTGTACTTTTGGGGTCTCGAGTCCCTTCAAGCTCTTCCAGTTCTTTCTCTGATTCCTTCAATAGGGGACCTATTCTCAGTTCAGTGGTTTGCTGCTGGCATTCGCCTCTATATTTGCTGTATTCTGGCTGTGTCTCTCAGGAGCGATCTACATCCGGCTCCTGTCAGTCTGCACTTCTTTGCTTCATCCATCTTGTCTAATTGGGTGGCTGTATATGTATGGGCCACATGTGGGGCAGGCCCTGAATGGGTGTTACTTCAGTCTCTGTTTTAATCTTTGCCTCTCCCTTCCCTGCCAAGGGTATTCTTTTTCCTCATTTAAAGAAGGAGTGAAGCATTCACATTTTGATCATCCGTCTTGAGTTTCGTTTGTTCTAGGGATCTAGGGTAATTCAAGCATTTGGGCTAATAGCCACTTATCAATGAGTGCATACCATGTATGTCTTTCTGTGATTGGGTTAGCTCACTCAGGATGATATTTTCCAGTTCCAACCATTTGCCTACGAATTTCATAAACTCGTTGTTTTTGATAGCTGAGTAATATTCCATTGTGAAGATGTACCACATTTTCTGTATCCATTCCTCTGTTGAAGGGCATCTGGGTTCTTTCCATTTTCTGGCTATTATAAATAAGGCTGCGATGAACATAGTGGAGCACGTGTCTCTTTTATATGTTGAGGCATCTTTTGGGTATATGCCCAAGAGAGGTATAGCTGGATCCTCAGGCAGTTCAATGTCCAATTTTCTGAGGAACCTCCAGACTGATTTCCAGAATGGTTTTACCAGTCTGCAATCCCACCAACAATGGAGGAGTGTTCCTCTTTCTCCACATCCTCGCCAGCATCTGCTGTCACCTGAGTTTTTGATCTTAGCCAATCGCACTGGTGTGAGGTGAAATCTCAGGGTTGTTTTGATTTGCATTTCCCTTATGACTAAAGATGTTGAACATTTCTTTAGGTGTTTCTCAGCCATTCGGCATTCCTCAGCTGTGAATTCTTTGTTTAGCTCTGAACCCCATTTTTTAATAGGGTTATTTGTTTCCCTGCGGTCTAACTTCTTGAGTTCTTTGTATATTTTGGATATAAGGCCTCTATCTGTTGTAGGATTGGTAAAGATCTTTTCCCAATCTGTTGGTTGCCGTTTTGTCCTAACCACAGTGTCCTTTGCCTTACAGAAGCTTTGCAGTTTTATGAGATCCCATTTGTCGATTCTTGATCTTAGAGCATAAGCCATTGGTGTTTTGTTCAGGAAATTTTTTCCAGTGCCCATGTGTTCCAGATGCTTCCCTAGTTTTTCTTCTATTAGTTTGAGTGTGTCTGGTTTGATGTGGAGGTCCTTGATCCACTTGGACTTAAGCTTTGTACAGGGTGATAAGGATGGATCGATCTGCATTCTTCTACATGTTGCCCTCCAGTTGAACCAGCACCATATGCTGAAAATGCTATCTTTTTTCCATTTGATGGTTTTGGCTCCTTTGTCAAAAATCAAGTGACCATAGGTGTGTGGGTTCATTTCTGGGTCTTCAATTCTATTCCATTGGTCTATCTGTCTGTCTCTGTACCAATACCATGCAGTTTTTATCACTATTGCTCTGTAATACTGCTTGAGTTCAGGGATAGTGATTCCCCCTGAAGTCCTTTTATTGTTGAGGATAGCTTTAGCTATCCTGGGTTTTTTGTTATTCCAGATGAATTTGCAAATTGTTCTGTCTAACTCTTTGAAGAATTGGATTGGTATTTTGATGGGGATTGCATTGAATCTGTAGATTGCTTTTGGTAAAATGGCCATTTTTACTATATTAATCCTGCCAATCCATGAGCATGGGAGATCTTTCCATCTTCTGAGGTCTTCTTCAATTTCTTTCCTCAGTGTCTTGAAGTTCTTATTGTACAGATCTTTTACTTGCTTGGTTAAAGTCACACCGAGGTACTTTATATTATTTGGGTCTATTATGAAGGGTGTCGTTTCCCTAATTTCTTTCTCGGCTTGTTTCTCTTTTGTATAGAGGAAGGCAACTGATTTATTTGAGTTAATTTTATACCCAGCCACTTTGCTGAAGTTGTTTATCAGCTTTAGTAGTTCTCTGGTGGAACTTTTGGGATCACTTAAATATACTATCTTGTCATCTGCAAATAGTGATATTTTGACCTCTTCTTTTCCGATCTGTATCCCTTTGATCTCCTTTTGTTGTCTGATTGCTCTGGCTAGAACTTCAAGAACTATATTGAATAAGTAGGGAGAGAGTGGGCAGCCTTGTCTAGTCCCTGATTTTAGTGGGATTGCTTCAAGTTTCTCTCCATTTAGTTTAATGTTAGCAACTGGTTTGCTGTATATGGCTTTTACTATGTTTAGGTATGGGCCTTGAATTCCTATTCTTTCCAGGACTTTTATCATGAAGGGGTGTTGAATTTTGTCAAATGCTTTCTCAGCATCTAATGAAATGATCATGTGGTTCTGTTCTTTCAGTTTGTTTATATAATGGATCACGTTGATGGTTTTCCGTATATTAAACCATCCCTGCATGCCTGGGATGAAGCCTACTTGATCATGATGGATGATTGTTTTTATGTGCTCTTGAATTCGGTTTGCCAGAATTTTATTGAGTATTTTTGCGTCGATATTCATAAGGGAAATTGGTCTGAAGTTCTCTTTCTTTGTTGTGTCTTTGTGTGGTTTAGGTATAAGAGTAATTGTGGCTTCGTAGAAGGAATTCGGTAGGGCTCCATCTGTTTCAATTTTGTGGAATAGTTTGGATAATATTGGTATGAGGTCTTCTATGAAGGTTTGATAGAATTCTGCACTAAACCCGTCTGGACCTGGGCTCTTTTTGGTTGGGAGACCTTTAATGACTGCTTCTATTTCCTTAGGAGTTATGGGGTTGTTTAACTGGTTTATCTGTTCCTGATTTAACTTCGATACCTGGTATCTGTCTAGGAAATTGTCCATTTCCTGAAGATTTTCAAATTTTGTTGAATATAGGTTTTTATAGTAAGATCTGATGATTTTTTGAATTTCCTCCGAATCTGTAGTTATGTCTCCCTTTTCATTTCTGATTTTGTTAATTTGGACACACTCTCTGTGTCCTCTCGTTAGTCTGGCTAAGGGTTTATCTATCTTGTTGATTTTCTCAAAGAACCAACTTTTGGTTCTGTTGATTCTTTCTATGGTCCTTTTTGTTTCTACTTGGTTGATTTCAGCTCTGAGTTTGATTATTTCCTGCCTTCTACTCCTCCTGGGTGTATTTGCTTCTTTTTGTTCTAGAGCTTTTAGGTGTGCTGTCAAGCTGCTGACATATGCTCTTTCCTGTTTCTTTCTGCAGGCACTCAGTGCTATGAGTTTTCCTCTTAGCACAGCTTTCATTGTGTCCCATAAGTTTGAGTATGTTGTATTTTCATTTTCATTAAATTCTAAAAAGTTTTTAATTTCTTTCTTTATTTCTTCCTTGACCAGGTTATCATTGAGTAGAGCATTGTTCAATTTCCACGTATATGTGGGCATTCTTCCCTTATTGTTATTGAAGACCAGTTTTAGGCCGTGGTGGTCCGATAGCACGCATGGGATTATTTCTATCTTTCTGTACCTGTTGAGGCCCGTTTTTTGACCAATTATATGGTCAATTTTGGAGAAAGTACCATGAGGAGCTGAGAAGAAGGTATATCCTTTTGCTTTAGGATAGAATGTTCTATAAATATCCGTTAAGTCCATTTGGCTCATGACTTCTCTTAGTCTGTCTACATCACTGTTTAATTTCTGTTTCCATGATCTGTCCATTGATGAGAGTGGGGTGTTGAAATCTCCCACTATTATTGTGTGAGGTGCAATGTGTGTTTTGAGCTTTAGTAAGGTTTCTTTTACGTATGTAGGTGCCCTTGTATTTGGGGCATAGATATTTAGGATTGAGAGTTCATCTTGGTGGATTTTTTCTTTGATGAATATGAAGTGTCCTTCCTTATCTTTTTTGATGACTTTTAGTTGGAAATTGATTTTATTTGATATTAGAATGGCTACTCCAGCTTGCTTCTTCTGACCATTTGCTTGGAAAGTTGTTTTCCAGCCTTTCACTCTGAGGTAGTGTCTGTCTTTGTCTCTGAGGTGTGTTTCCTGTAGGCAGCAGAATGCAGGGTCCTCGTTGCGTATCCAGTTTGTTAATCTATGTCTTTTTATTGGGGAGTTGAGGCCATTGATATTGAGAGATATTAAGGAATAGTGATTATTGCTTCCCGTTATATTCATATTTGGATGTGAGGTTATGTTTGTGTGCTTTCATTCTCTTTGTTTTGTTGCCAAGACGATTAGTTTCTTGCTTCTTCTAGGGTATAGCTTGCCTCCTTATGTTGGGCTTTACCATTTATTATCCTTTGTAGTGCTGGATTTGTAGAAAGATATTGTGTAAATTTGGTTTTGTCATGGAATATCTTGGTTTCTCCATCAATGTTAATTGAGAGTTTTGCTGGATACAATAACCTGGGCTGGCATTTGTGTTCTCTTAGTGTCTGTATGACATCAGTCCAGGATCTTCTGGCCTTCATAGTTTCTGGCGAGAAGTCTGGTGTGATTCTGATAGGTCTGCCTTTATATGTTACTTGACCTTTTTCCCTTACTGCTTTTAATATTCTTTCTTTATTGTGTGCGTTTGGTGTTTTGACAATTATGTGATGGGAGGTGTTTCTTTTCTGGTCCAATCTATTTGGAGTTCTGTAGGCTTCTTGTATGTCTATGGGTATCTCTTTTTTTAGGTTAGGGAAGTTTTCTTCTATGATTTTGTTGAATATTTACTGGTCCTTTGAGCTGGGAGTCTTCACTCTCTTCTATACTTATTATCCTTAGGTTTGATCTTCTCATTGAGTCCTGGATTTCCTGTATGTTTTGGACCAGTAGCTTTTTCCGCTTTACATTATCTTTGACAGTTGAGTCAATGATTTCTATGGAATCTTCTGCTCCTGAGATTCTCTCTTCCATCTCTTGTATTCTGTTGGTGAAGCTTGTATCTACAGCTCCTTGTCTCTTCTTTTGGTTTTCTATATCCAGGGTTGTTTCCATGTGTTCTTTCTTGATTGCTTCTATTTCCATTTTTAATTCCTTCAACTGTTTGATTGTGTTTTCCTGGAATTCTTTCAGGGATTTTTGCGATTCCTCTCTGTAGGCTTTTACTTGTTTATTAATGTTTTCCTGTGCTTCCCTAAGTGTGTTCATGTCTTTCTTGAAGTCCTCCAGCATCATGATCAAATATGATTTTGAAACTAGATCTTGCTTTTCTGGTGTGTTTGGATATTCCATGTTTGTTTTGGTGGGAGAATTGGGCTCCGATGATGGCATGTAGTCTTGGTTTCTGTTGCTTGGGTTCCTGCGCTTGCCTCTCGCCATCAGATTATCTCTAGTGTTACTTTGTTCTGCTGTTTCTGACAGTGGCTAGACTGTCCTATAAGCCTGTGTGTCAGGAGTGCTGTAGACCTGTTTTCCTCTCTTTCAGTCAGTTATGGGGACAGAGTGTTCTGCTTTCGGGCGTGTGGTTTTTCCTCTCTACAGGTCTTCAGCTGTTCCTGTGGGCCTGTGTCTTGAGTTCACCAGGCAGCTTTCTTGCAGCAGAAAAGTTGGTCTTACCTGTGGTCCCGAGGCTCAAGTTCGCTCGTGGGGTGCTGCCCACGGGCTCTCTGCAGCGGCAGCAACCAGGAAGACCTGTGCCGCCCCTTCCGGGAGCTTCAGTGCACCAGGGTTCCAGATGGTCTTTGGCTTTTTCCTCTGGCGTCTGAGATGTGTGTGCAGGGAGCAGTCTCTTCTGGTTTCCCAGGCTTGTCCACCTCTCTGAAGGTTTAGCTCTCCCTCCCACGGGATTTGGGTGCTGAGAACTGTTTATCCGGTCTGTTTCCTTCAGGGTCCGGCGGGGTCCTGCCGCTCCTGGGCCCTCCCCCACGGGAGCCCAGAGGCCTTATACAGTTTCCTCTTGGGCCAGGGATGTGGGCAGGGGTGAGCAGTGTTGGTGGTCTCTTCCACTCTGCAGCCTCAGGAGTGCCCACCTGACCAGGCGGTTGGGTTTCTCTCTCACCGGGTCTGGGAGCAGAGAGCTGCTGCCCACAATTACTCTTATACCTAAACCACACAAAGACACAACAAAGAAAGAGAACTTCAGTCCAATTTTCCTTATGAATATCGACGCAAATATACTCAACAAAATTCTGGCAAACGGAATTCAAGAGCACATCAAAACAATCATCCACCATGACCAAGTAGGCGTCATCCCAGGCATGCAGTGTTGGTTTAATGTACGGAAAACCATCAACATGATCCATTATATAAACCAACTAAAAGGACAAAACCACATGATCTTTTCATTAGATGCAGAGAAAGCATTTGACAAAATTCAACACCCCTTCATGATAAAAGTCCTGGAAAGAATAGGAATTCAAGGCCCATACCTAAACATAGTAAAAGCCATATACAGCAAACTAGTTGCTAACATTAAACTAAATGGAGAGAAACTTGAAGCAATCCCACTAAAATCAGGGACTAGACAAGGCTGCCCACTCTCTCCCTACTTATTCAATATAGTTCTTGAAGTTCTAGCCAGAGCAATCAGACAACAAAAGGAGGTCAAGGGGATACAGATCGGAAAAGAAGAAGTCAAAATATCACTATTTGCAGATGATATGATAGTATATTTAAGTGATCCCAAAAGTTCCACCAGAGAACTACTAAAGCTGATAAACAACTTCAGCAAAGTGGCTGGGTATAAAATTAACTCAAATAAATCAGTTGCCTCCCTCTATACAAAAGAGAAACAAGCCGAGAAAGAAATTAGGGAAACGACACCCTTCATAATAGACCCAAATAATATAAAGTACCTCGGAGTGACTTTAACAAAGCAAGTAAAAGATCTGTACAATAAGAACTTCAAGACACTGAAGAAGGAAACTGAAGAAGACCTCAGAAGATGGAAAGATCTCCCATGCTCATGGATTGGCAGGATTAATATAGTAAAAATGGCCATTTTACCAAAAGTGATCTACAGATTCAATGCAATCCCCATCAAAATACCAATCCAATTCTTCAAAGAGTTAGACAGAACAATTTGCAAATTCATCTGGAATAACAAAAACCCAGGATAGCTAAAGCTATCCTCATCAATAAAAAAACTTCAGGGGGAATCACTATCCCTGAACTCAAGCAGTATTACAGAGCAATAGTGATAAAAACTGCATGGTATTGGTACAGAGACAGACAGATAGACCAATGGAATAGAATTGAAGACCCAGAAATGAACCCACACACCTATGGTCACTTGATTTTTGACAAAGGAGCCAAAACCATCCAATGGAAAACAGATAGCATTTTCAGCAAATGGTGCTGGTTCAACTGGAGGTCAACATGTAGAAGAATGCAGATCGATCCATGCTTATCACCCTGTACAAAGCTTAAGTCCAAGTGGATCAAGGACCTCCACATCAAAGCAGACATACTCAAACTAATAGAAGAAAAACTAGGGAAGCATCTGGAACACATGGGCACTGGAAAAAATTTCCTGAACAAAACACCAATGGCTTACGCTCTGAGATCAAGAATCGACAAATGGGATCTCATAAAACTGCAAAGCTTCTGTAAGGCAAAGGACACTGTGGTTAGGACAAAATGGCAACCAACAGATTGGGAAAAGATCTTTACCAATCCTACAACAGATAGAGGCCTTATATCCAAAATATACAAATAACTCAAGAAGTTAGACCGCAGGGAAACAAATAACCCTATTAAAAAATGGGGTTCAGAGCTAAACAAAGAATTCACAGCTGAGGAATGCCGAATGGCTGAGAAACACCTAAAGAAATGTTCAACATCTTTACTCATAAGGGAAATGCAAATCAAAACAACCCTGAGATTTCACCTCACACCAGTGAGAATGGCTAAGATCAAAAACTCAGGGGACAACAGATGCTGGCGAGGATGTGGAGAAAGAGGAACACTCCTCCATTGTTGGTGGGATTGCATACTGGTACAACCATTCTGGAAATCAGTCTGGAGGATCCTCAGAAAATTGGACATTGAACTGCCTGAGGATCCAGCTATACCACTCTTGGGCATATACCCAAAAGATGCCCCAACATATAAAAAAGACACGTGCTCCACTATGTTCTTTGCAGCCTTATTTATAATAGCCAGAAGCTGGAAAGAACCCAGATGCCCTTCAACAGAGTTTGGATACAGAAAATGTGGTACATCTACACAATGGAATATTACTCAGCTATCAAAAACAACGACTTTATGAAATTTGTAGGCAAATGGTTGGAACTGGAAAACATCATCCTGTGTGAGCTAACCCAATCACAGAAAGACATACATGGTATGCACTCATTGATAAGTGGCTATTAGCCCAAATGCTTGAATTACCCTAGATGCCTAGAACAAATGAAACTCAAGACGGATGATCAAAATGTGAATGCTTCACTCCTTCTTTAAAAGGGGAACAAGAATACCCTTGGCAGGGAAGAGAGAGGCAAAGATTAAAACAGAGACTGAAGGAACACCCATTCAGAGCCTGCCCCACATGTGGCCCATAGATATACAGCCACCCAATTAGACAAGATGGATGAAGCAAAGAAGTGCAGACTGACAGGAGTCGGATGTAGATCGCTCCTGAGAGACACAGCCAGAATACAGCAAATACAGTGGCGAATGCCAGCAGCAAACCACTGAACTGAGAATAGGACCCCCGTTGAAGGAATCAGAGAAAGAACTGGAAGAGCTTGAAGGGGCTCGAGACCCCATATGTACAACAATGCCAAGCAACCAGAGCTTCCAGGGACTAAGCCACTACCTAAAGACTATACATGGACTGACTCTGGACTCTGACCTCATAGGTAGCAATGAATATCCTAGTAAGAGCACCAGTGGAAGGGGAAGCCCTGGGTCCTGCTAAGACTGAACCCCCAGTGAACTAGACTGTTGGGGGGAGGGCGGCAATGGGGGGAGGGTTGGGAGGGGAACACCCATAAGGAAGGGGTGGGGGAGGGGGATGTTTGCCAGGATACGGGGAAAGGGAATAACACTCGAAATGTATATAAGAAATACTCAAGTTAATAAAAAAATAAAATAAAATGTAAAAAAAATAATCTTGCCAAACCAATTTAGCAACAAGTCTGTCTGTATCCCTTGAATATTATTATTTTAATTTATGTTTTATATGTATATTTGTTTGCCTATGTATATACATACTTGCATTGCTATCAGAATGCTGAAGAAAATTGATTCCCCTGAAACTTGAGTTATAGATGGTTGTGAACAACAATGAAGGTGCAGTAAATCCAAACTGTGTGCCCTACTAGAGCAGCCACTATCTTAAACCACTGAGTCATTGGGCCCTAGTTCTTGATTTTTTTTTCAAGTTAATCTTAGTTATTTTTCTGTCCACTAGCCTCCAGAAATTTGATAGAAATTCCTAGTCCTTGCTTCTTTTGGAGTTGAATCCACTTACTCTACCTCATCTTCTGGCATAGTCTTGTTCCCTATATAAATCTTACTGAGTATTAACTTCTGCCTTTTCAAAATCGTTCTATCAAAACTTTTATTTAATAATAGCTTTTTTTCTTTTCTTTGAAATAAACAGACATTCACATTCACACAAAGACACACAAAATATTTGTATTGTTATGACTCCTACAATTACATGTATTATATGTGCAATTTCTAAGGACAGTTTAACTATTATAAACATCTTTATACATTCTCATTCTCTTTTTATATAATATTGGGTCATTTTTTCTTAAGACCTTAATATGTTGATATATATCCTTTCAACCTATTAAAGTCTTTTTTGGATACATTTTGGTATGTGTTAATTTAAATTAGAGCGCCTTTGCTAATTTTAAGACAAAAAGTTTTGATTCAAAGTCATAAAATGCACACAGATTCATGCTGTATCTACCTAACATTTGTATTCATTGTATGTCATTTCTTGGGACATTTTATTATTTCATGTACTTGTTGTTATTTATAATCTAAACAATTTCTTATGGCATAAAATAAATTTCTAACTACAATTTCCCCTCTCTGCAATGCTCTGAATTTTCTCCGACCTCTCCTCTCCTCCAGATCCAATCGCCCTCCAATTTATCTTCTGAAAACAACAGGTCCCTAAGAAACTATAGCCAATGAGCACAAAATAACATACACTAAGACAACATAAAAGCTTTTATATCAAGGGTGGGTGCAGCAATCCAATAAAAATAAGAATGTCAAGAACATAAAACATCTTAGATACACCTGCACCAATGTTATGAGGAGGAATTTCATGTGTGTTATTCAAAAACACATGTATAGAATATTGTCTTCATTACTATTTTATAGCTATAAAGAGATACTATGAACAAGTAACTTCTTTGATAAAAATATGCTCAATTTGAGCCTCGTTTACAGTTTTGCAAGTTTACAATTAGTCAATGATATATTTGTTATTCCATATGCTAGTGGTAAAGGACAGAATTTAGGAAATATATCAGGGATTAGTTTGAACATGAGTTTGGCATTGGAGGAAGAGAAGGATTTCCCTAGACTTAGGTGAAAAAAAAAAGAGCATTTCAATAACATGGGGATAGATGGTGGGGCCAAAGGCGATGCTATACACTGTAAAAGTTACTTCTCCAAATGTTGCTAGGAAAACCTTGGGATAAAATTCTTTAATAACCCATGGTGCTTATTGAAACTTAAATTTTCTGCTGTATAAGATTTTCTTGTTTATTGGATAATATTAACCACTTGAAGTTCTGGAATGTATACTTTGAAAATTACGTTAGGGATGAAGGCCCTCAAATCCTAGTAGATGTTTGATATAAACAAAGTTAAATGAATTTTATGAGAATATTGAATCAAATAACAAATATTGTAGCATGAACAGTCCTTTTTAAATGAGATTAATCAAGAATCAAATGTAAGATGTATTTTTAATAAAATTGAATTTTTGTTTTGTTTTTAATAATACAGGATTAGAGTTGATTTGATCTCTAATTCCTCAGGTATCTGTTTAAGACACCCCTCCACTGTATGTGAATGTTGGTGGGGGCAAGAAGAAGGGGTAATTATAGAAGGGAGCACCCCTATAAAGAAGGGATGGGGGATGGGTTAGGGGACTTATGTCCGGGAAACTGGGTTAGGGAATAACATTTGAAATGTAAATAAGAAAAATCCAATAAAAATAAATTAAAGAAAAAGAAAATTCTTTTCAACTATCACACTCAGGTGACACATTCCATACTTAAGTTTTAACAAAAGATATGATTAAGCATTACTCAACATATCATCTGCTGTTGCCCTTAATTTTTGCTAAAAGTTAAACAATTCTACGCAGAAGCTTCAAGTTTTACATGTTTTATAGGCATATAACTCAGTTATGATTTTCCATAGACAAAAATATTTATCTTGTTTTATTTGTGAATATGCAATTATCTTACTATATTCATTATGGGATGCTCATAGTGGTAAAGGCAAAATAATTACTTAGTAGGCACATATATGAAGCTTTATGCAAACCACATAATAGCATTTAATCTGAAATTTTTAATAAAGTCTCTGAAGTGAGCAACAGAGGAACACCAAAATATTTTGAAAGTATATAATAACTCAAGAAAGTCCACTTATTTAGGACATATAAATAGATATCAAATAGAAAATCCCATTAAGTATAAACAAATTTCATGATTGATTATCTTGTACTGAAAAACTGAAAAACAAAAACCAAAAAACAGGAAATCTAGCTAGACAGGTTCATCTTTACACTAAACATTAAGGCAAAAGAAAGAAAAGTATAATGAAAAACAAAACCAAAATCTGATGAATTTAAGGATTCTTAGTGTGAAGGCCACTTTCATTTTCTATTTCTCTATGAGTAGTAATAAGTGACTTCATAGGTACCTCAATATTAATTTATCCTTCACTAGTTTATTAGAGTTCATTAGATGTGTTTCAAAAACATAAACGCTTATTAAATAAACGTAATTTTATTTTTATTATATGCATATGTATTTCTATGTATGCATACAAGAATAGAGTATGTGTTGTGTGCAGAGTACAGAAGAGGGTATCAGTACTTTGGGTACTGAAATTGGTTTTGAGCCAGTGAATGTGAGCTCTGGGAAGTAAATTTCAGTCTTCTACAAGAACAGCAAGTATTCTGGTTCACTAACCTAACTCTCCAGCTTCCACATAGGAAATTTTGTGACCTTAGAATGTATTTTCTTCCATGTGTTTTAAATATCATAGTATGATCATATCACAAAATGTATTCTAGATTTTTCCAGTATTTTCTCTATTCACTGAAAAAAATGTTTCGTCATGCTTTACATATTCAACATCTCTTTCCCCTGCACATATCTCCTTTTCAATAATAAAATGAGTCTGTGTTCCTTTAACTCTATAGAACTCTTGTGTAACAAGAGGCACACATTTCACTGATGTCACTAGGAAATTATCTAGCATATCAGAAACTTTTATCTGGAAAGAAAAAAATTCACACACTAATTCTTACAATTATTTTGTGATATTTTTTATTCTAAAATGAAACAAAATAAACAAAAACAAAACAAAAAAGGAAGCAAACACTGTTGTCTCTTGATTCTTAACAAGAATTATGTTTTTCCCCCATTTTTTCCAATCTTGTACTTCTATAAAACCTCTAAATAGTGGGGTATACTTTAGACCTTATCGGTTATTCTGACTGATCTCTAAGTATTTTTAGTAGATATTTCTTTATGTACATTTCAAATGTTATCCTCTTTCCCAGTATCCTGCCCCTCCCATTCTATAAGGTTGTTTCTCTCCCAAACCACTACCCTGTCTTGTCCCATCGACATTCCCCAACACTGGTATTCCAGCCTTGGCAGAACCAAGGGCTTCTCCTTCCATTGGTACCCAAAAGGTCATGCTCTGTTACATGTGGAGTTGGAGCCAGTAGTTTGTTCATGTATAGTTTTTGGATAGTGGTTTGGTCGCTGGGAGCTCTGGATGGTTGGCATTGTAGCTCTTATGGGGTTGCAAGCCCCTTCAGCTCTGTCAATCCTTTCTCTAATTCCAAAAATGGGGGTTCCAGTCTCAGGTCAGTGCTTTGCTACTAGCATTTGCCTCTGTATTTGACATGCTCTGGCAGTGTCTCTCAGGAAGCATCTATATCTGGACCCTGTCAGCATGCACTTCTTAGCTTAATCAATCTTATCTAGTTTTGGTGGCTGTATAAGTATACGACACATGTGGGGCAGGCTCTGAATGGCCATTGCTTAAGACTCTGCTCCAAAGTTTGCCTCCAAGTCCTGTCCTATGAATATTCTTGCTCCCCCTGTTAAGAAGGACTAAAGCATGCACACTTTGGCCATCTATTATCTTGAGCTTCATGTGGTCTGTGGATAGTATCTTGGGTAATTTGAGCTTTTGGATTAATATCCATCCAGTAAGTGTAGGTCAAGTGGTTTTTTTTTTCTGTGATTGAGTTACATTACTCAGGATGATATTTTCTAGTTCAATCCATTTGTCTATGAATTTCATGAAGTAATTGTTTTTGATAGCTGATTAGTACTCCATTGTGTAGATATACCACATTTTCTGTATCCATTCCTCTGTCGAAGGGCATCTGGGTCCTTTCCAGCTTCTGACTAGTATAAATAAGGCTGCTATGAACATAGTGGAGCATGTGTCTTTGATGTATTAGAACATTTATTGGGTATATGCCCAGGAGAGGTATATCTGTGTCCTCAGTTAGTACAATGTCCAATATTCTGAGGAACCATCAAATTGATTTCCAGAGTGGTTGTACCAGTTTGCAATCCCACCAAAAATGGAGGAGTCTTCCTCTTTCTCCACATCCTGGCCAGCATCTGTTGTTACCTGAGTTTCTGATCTTAGCCATTCTGACTTGGCTATGCCCACGTTGCCATGATCACCAGAATAAGGGCAGAGGCCTGGGTGATTGACAGGAAACACAGACAAGGGTCATTCAGTCTTAGGAGAGTGTCACCAAAGCTTTACTGAATCAGGGTTGAATACCCTGAACAGTCAGTAAAAAATAGTAAAAGAGGAAGTCAAAATGCCAGCAGTGAAAAGTTCCTGCCACAAAAAATAGGGAAGCAGATGGGGTACAAAAACCACTCAATCAGCAATATACTGAAACATGAAATCAGTGAGCAGACACTGTGCTCAGTACAAACCATATAGGTCAGGCTCAGCACGGGGAAGAGGGTCTCAACAACTTCTCCCTTCTTACTTTTTCAAGTAGGGTCTGTCTTAGGATCAACCTGGGGGTCCAGTACTCTTACCTGTCTCTGGAAACCCTGTCAGGCCTCAGGGCTCTTGTCTTAGTTGGGCCTACACCCAGGAAGTTGCCCGTCGTGGACTAACAACTTGTCCTAAAGACTGAGCCAAATCTGGGCAGAGGGCTTATTTGCTGTCAAGGATAACAGCACTTGCTTAGTGATGTCCTGAAACTGGAGATGTTGACACCATAGGCGGCACAGTAAGAACAGCCCAAAGGATGTAGCTCCAAGATATATTAGGCCTAAGGCCATGGATCTAGCCCACTCTTTGACTAGCTGACCAAGAATTTTTTAGAGCAGTCAAAATGCTACCACCTGAAAGAGGAGGTACCTTGTTCTCACTGATCTTCTGAATGGCAACTAGCAAATTGGAGGTAAAATTAGTAAAAGTAACATTTTAAGGCTCACTGAGGTAAGCATTTAATTCTCTTAAAGCAAGAGTAGCATTATTGACTCCATAAGGGGTAAAACACAATGTGTGATAAAAGGGAGAACAAGAGGTAGTATGGGCATTCCACAAAAAAATCTAACTCTTCCTATAAAAGAGCAGTGTGTTGATTGAGATTTAAAGTTCTCAACTGATTCTGAGAGTTTATGTTGTTTTGTACAGTCAGGGCAGAAGCAACCTTGCTGGACAGTCTATTCACTGTTTTAGACACTATCACAGTTCGGGACAAGGTGATGCCAGCCACTGTAGCTGCTGTAGTGGCCACTGCAATAGTGGTGATGAGACCTGCCATTATGCCAAAATCCCTCTTCTGTCTATATAAAATTACTGGAAAGCATCCTTTATCCTTTAAACGCATGGGGATGAAGCCAGGCACTCGAACCAGCAGAGCATTTTTTTTCATTCTCCCAGCAGTTGGTCAATACACAGGAACTGGAAGAACAATTAAGAATCTCCCCCTCAACAGATCCATTCCAAACCACCCGAAAGAAAGGAGCTAATACACAAGGGTAAGATATCAAGGGAAAATTTTTACTATTTTTAGAGGGGATCAATCTTAGAGACCCCTCAAATGTATTAGAAACATTCTAAGAAGCTGTACTATTAAAGGGAGTTCCCTGCTTAAGGACAAGGGAAGCTGCATCCAAGCAGGTATAAGGTACACACAAATACATCCCTGCAAAGGTTGGAACTACTCCATACTGAAAAGGAATTTCATTAGGATTTCCATTATGAAAAGGATAGCTTTGAATGGTACAATTTTTGGCTGGTGGCCAATAGCCATACCATCAAACATCCTCACGTCCCTTCAAGAGCCAACGTTGTTTTGTAACACAATCTCCCCATAATAACACTTTTTTGTAAGTCAAACCCTACTATACCTGGCCAGCATCTATGTGCAGGTTATGGGGCAAATTAAGACTTGTCTTATTAACATTTATGGGATATAGGACATCTTGTAACCCTATCACACTAGAATTAGAGGGATTGCTCCCAAAGTCAGCAATGAATGCATTGTTCAAGGAGATGCAAGGTCCCTGAAAAGAAGTATTACCAAGGCTCCTGGCATTTAATATCTTAGCAAAACATAAGCTATCCTTAAGAACAAAGGTCATATTTACATTTTTTTCCACCTCTAATCTGGCAGCAGCCTTACCCGTGATCCTGTTTGTGGTTATAGTAGCTGGCCATAACATTGTGTGAATTCCTACTGGCATCAGAATTGGAGGGTTCTTCACAAAGGTCGAGCAGATCTCGGCTTGCATTGGAGGTCACAGGGCACACACAACTCTGAGGCACCCAAACGGGACCTTCAGCATCTTTAGGAAAAACACACACTGACCCCCTTACCCTAACTAGGACAGGGTCGGGCCCCTTCCAACATCTCAATGCTAGATCTTTCCAATGGACCTCTCCAGCCAGAGGCTTGGCTTTCTTCCAATGCTAGTCTGCTGCTGAATATCCTTGCCTGTCTACCATTAAAAATTTAAAATATATAACATAGTGGATAATTTAGTAGCAGGGCTATTAAACCCCCCTCATTTATTTTTTTAAGATAATTCTTAAGGGTAAAATTGGCTCTTTTAACAATAACTTGTCCCTGTGGGTTATAAGGGATTCCTGTCTTATGTACTATACTAAAATATTTGTAAAATTGATCAAAGCCATGACTAATATATGTAGGCCCATTATCTGTTTTTATCTGTTTAGGAACATTTATATATGTAAATGTCTGAAGGCAATGACTTTTAACATCTCTAATTTTTTTCTTCTGTATGAGCCGAGGAAAAATCATACCAGAGAAGGTATCTATGCATACATGTACAAACCTTAGCTTCTCAAAAGAAGAAACATGGGTAACATCTATTTGTCACATATCATTAAGCAGTAATCATCAAGGATTAACCCCTATGGGAAGACTATGTGAAAAGAGAGCACAATTTTTATAATGTTGTATAATGTCTATAGCTTTCTCTGAGGTGTACTGTGTCTGATAATTAAGAGACTGGGCATTAAGATGAAATTTATGATGTAGCTGTATAGCAAGATCATATAGAGAAATTGAACAACTAACCATCATTATCCTGGTATATGAGTCAGTACGAGTATTGTCCTCGGTCAATGGTCCTGGCAATCTTGTATGGCCTCAGATATGCTCTACAAAAATAGGAGATTTACACTGTCAAAGCATTGCTTGTACCTCTAAAAGTAACTGTCAAGTGGAAGAAACAGGAGCTACATACGCAGCAGTCTCTAATTGAGCTACAAAATTAGCAACATAAACACTATCAGTATAAATATTGTATGTCTCATTAGGAAATATCTTTAAAGTAAGCAAAAAGGCTTGTAATTTTGCCATTTGGGCAGAGCTTTGTTCTAACTTAATGTTTTTTATATAATATTATCAGATAATGTAACAGCATAACCCTTAGGGGATCCATCAGTAAATACCAACCTAGATTGTTCCAAAGTATCCTTATCACTTTTGGAAATAATATAGGATATAATTTAAAAAACTGGCATAATCTATTTTTTGGATAACGGTTATCAAATTTACTCATTGTGGAGCAAGCAAATATAGCCCAATCATCAAAGGTCTGTGTAAGATTGGTTAGCTGTCTTTTATCATGAGGTAAAATTATGGTCGTGGGTTCACATTCAAAAGCCTGAAGACTAATTTTTTGAGCCCTAAATAATAATTGTACTACAACTTGATAATATGCCATTATTATTTTATTTGGAGAGGCAGGAGAATGAACTCAAAACAAAGGACCATCCTGCCAAAAAACTCCAATGGGTGTATGAGCAGAAGCAAATAACAAAAAGAAAAATGGCCTAGAATAATCCTTATATGTTAAATGAGCCTCTTGTAAAGCCTTTTGTACCAATTTTAAACTTTCTCTGGCTTCAATGGTCAAATATTGAGGGGCGGTAGGAGATTTATCACCTTTAAGAATATCAAAAACTCAGGGGACAACAGATGCTGGCGAGGATGTGGAGAAAGAGGAACACTCCTCCATTGTTGGTGGGATTGCAAACTGGTACAACCATTCTGGAAATCAGTCTGGAGGATCCTCAGAAAATTGGACATTGAACTGCCTGAGGATCCAGCTATACCTCTCTTGGGCATATACCCAAAAGATGCCCCAACATATAAAAAAGACACGTGCTCCACTATGTTTATTGCAGCCTTATTTATAATAGCCAGAAGCTGGAAAGAACCCAGATGCCCTTCAACAGAGGAATGGATACAGAAAATGTGTTACAACTACACAATGGAATATTACTCAGCTATCAAAAACAACGACTTTATGAAATTCGTAGGCAAATGGTTGGAACTGGAAAACATCATCCTGAGTGAGCTAACCCAATCACAGAAAGACATACATGGTATGCACTCATTGATAAGTGGCTATTAGCCCAAATGCTTGAATTACCCTAGATGCCTAGAACAAATGAAACTCAAGACGGATGATCAAAATGTGAATGCTTCACTCCTTCTTTAAAAGGGAAACAAGAATACCCTTGGCAGGGAAGAGAGAGGCAAAGATTAAAACAGAGACTGAAGGAACACCCATTCAGAGCCTGCCCCACATGTGGCCCATACATATACAGCCACCCAATTAGACAAGATGGATGAAGCAAAGAAGTGCAGACCGACAGGAGCCGGATGTAGATCGCTCCTGAGAGACACAGCCAGAATACAGCAAATACAGAGGTGAATGTCAGCAGCAAACCACTGAACTGAGAATAGGACCCCCGTTGAAGGAATCAGAGATAGAACTGGAAGATCTTAAAGGGGCTCGAGACCCCATATGTACAACAATGCTAAGCAACCAGAGATTCCAGGGACTAAGCCACTACCTAAAGACTATACATGGACTGACCCTGGACTCTGACCTCATAGGTAGCAATGCATATCCTAGTAAGAGCACCAGTGGAAGGAGAAGCCCTGGGTCCTGCTAAGACTGAACCCCCAGTGAACTAGACTGGTGGGGGGAGGGCGGCAATGGGGGGAGGGTCGGGAGGGGAACACCCATAAGGAAGGGGAGGGGGGAGGGGGATGTTTGCCCGGATACCGGGAAAGGGAATAACACTCGAAATGTATATAAGAAATACTCAAGTTAATAAAAAAAAAAGAATATCAAAAAGAGGCTTTAACTGCCCAGTTGAAATATGTAAAGAAGGGCGAAGCCAATTAATAACTCCCAACAATTTTTGGAAAACATTTAAGGTTTTCAACTTATCCATTTGGATTTGTAACTTTATAGGTCTTATTCCCTTTTGTAATAGTTGATGTCTCAGATATTGATATGGGTAAGTGTCTTGTAACTTTTTAAGAGCAATGACTAAGCCACAAGTACTCATTTCTAGCTGTAAATCTCCAAAGGCTTGCAAGACCTCCTCTTTTATGGCCCCAGCAAGCAAAATATCATCCATATAATGAATAATATAAATATTTGGATATTTATTTCTTAATGGCTGTAAAGCAGATGCAACACACACCTGGCAAGTAGTAGGACTATTAGTCATACCTTGAGGAAGAACAATCCAATGAAAATGATGTATAGGCTCTTTATAATTAGTAGACGGGATACTAAAAGCAAATCTTTTGTAATCCATAGGATTCAGGGGGATAGTGGAAAAAATAATCTTTTAAATCTATAACTAATAAATGCCAGTTTTTAGGAATAGCTACTGGGGAGGGTAACCCAGGCTGTGTGGTAACAGTGGGCTCCATTGTGCTATTAACAACTCTTAAATCCTGTAACAACTTCTATTTTCCTGATTTTTTCTTAATCACAAATATGGGAGTTTCCAAGTGGAGGTAGAGGGAACAATATGGCCTGCAGTCAACTGTTTCTGGACTAAAATATGAGCAGCCTCTAATTTTTCCTTTGTAAGGGGCCACTGGTCATCCCACACTGGGGAATCGGTTTTCCGAGTGATTGGTATGGGTGCTATTTTATGAGGCTGCAACACAGTGGCACTTAGGATAAGTTTCTTAGTCTATACCTATCTCCCTGGAATCTAACAATTTGATTTTTATCAGCTATACTTTTAATATTTCTTTGTAAACCCAATCCTTTACCTGGGACCCATCTCATATTTTCTATCGTCTTTGTCACAGGTTGAGTAGTTAATATTGCTCTCATTTCTTGTAAAACACCCCTTTTCCAAAGGTTAACAGGAATATGATTCAAAACAAAAGGTTGAAAAAATCCTGCATGTCCTTCCTCATCTTTTTAAGTAAGGCATTTACTACATTTTGAGGTGTGCTTGTAGTCCCAATTCCTTGAAGCAAAGAGGATGAATACTTTAGAGGCCATGTTTGTGGGCAGAACTGTTTAGCAATTATAGTAGAATCAGCCACAGTATCAAGGATACCTTGAAACGGTTTCCCATATATCTATAAATAAGCATAGGGAGATCCTTTAAAGATGACACCCAAAAGGCACTTTTTCCCTCTATGTGGATTTCTAATTGGATTGTTGGTGGACAATAGGGGTAGCAACAGTAGCTGAGCTATTCTATCTCCTTGAGGAATGACTATCACTTCGAGCTCCACAGTTACCATAATTTTAATTTCCCCTGTGTAATCTGCATCTACCACCCCTGGTAGAATATGAAGACCTCTCATAAGAGCACTGCTTCTGCGCAACAACAATCCCACACTGACTGACTGGAAGTAAAGGGCCATACACTCCAGGGCCCAGAGCTTGTGGCCCCATCTGAGGCGTTAGTACTGTTCTGGAAGAGGAGTAGAGGTCTAATACTCTGCTTTTTGGGGTACCTCTGACAAGGTCCTGGACTTAAAGGGGTTGTTCTGAAGAATGAAACAAATCAGGTTCGGGATAGCCAGATTCATTGCTCTGTACACTTTGGTTTGGGGGCCCAGAGTGGGCCCCTCTGCCGGTTTCCCAGCTGAGGGGGGGCATCCCTCAATGTCCAATTTGGAGCGGCATTCATTACCCCAATGATGTCCTTTGCGGCAACCATGGACCCTGTACAGCCCGATTCTTAGGACATTCTCTCCTCATATGCCCCGGCTGACCACAAGAAAAGCAGTTACGATTTCCAGCACCCCCTTTACCTTTGCCATTACCTGCCCCATATGATAAGCTCTATTTGTATCTTTGCACAATTTATTATATTTATTTAAACTCTTGGACATATGGGGCCTAATGGCCTCCTTGTAATATTTATTAGCATTTTCAAATGCCAGCTGTTTTACTATTGGCATGGCGGTATCCAGATCTCCAAAAAGTTTTCCTGCCATCTGTAAAAGTCTATCCACAAATTCTTGGAAGGGCTCAGAAGGCCCCTGAATAACCTTAGAAATCTGATCTCCTGCAGCCATGTTAGGCAGTCCCTTCTAGGCTCTGGTAGCAGCTGTAGCTATTTGTAAATACACAGCAGGATCATACTGTATTTGATTCTGAAGGGCAGCATATTCTCCTGTGCCAGTAAGCATCTCCACTCCTCCCTGGGGATTGTCTGCTTGAGCATTAAGGCGGGCAAGAGAAATACATTGTTCCTGATATTCTCCTCTCCATAACAGATAGTCACTGCCACTCAAAACACCACGGCACAGCTGCTGCTTGTCACTAGGTGTTAAATTAGCAGTGACATAAGACTCAAAAATGGCTTGAGTAAATGGTTTCAGAGGTCTATAGGCAGACACAGCCTCCTTTAGAGCCTTTAATTCCTTAAAGGATAAGAGAACATGTTGTCTAACTATCTGATTGGGATTCTGTGGGTTGGGAACCTCCATAACAGGGAATGCTTGTTTTCTCTTCACAAGCATGAGTACCACTCCCCTAGAAGTAACCTCTTGATACTATCCCTCCCACTCATCAAGAAAAGCTTCATCATAAATGGGAGGGGCTGTAGACTGAAGAGGAATCTCTTTCATGAGACCTTTGGGTCTTCTTTGCACAGGGCACTTGGCCAATTTGTGCTGTAATTCTATTTCTCTTGTTAATGCAGTCTCCTCTCTCTCTGACTCAGAACCCGAATCGCTCTCAGAGTCCCTAGAGGAGGAGGCCACTGACCGCTTAGTTTGTTCATCTTAGCCCCGAAAGTTCTTTCCATCTCTCCCCTCAATTCTTTGACCTTAGCATTATCACTTAGAAGGGCATCCTTAACAAGCCTCCAAAGGGAAAATGTAGAGATGGGAAATGTTTTAGGGCCTTCTTTCTGTAAGACCTTTGGAAAATCTAATTTAACTTGTTCCCAATCAGGAACATGTAATCCTCTGTTCCCTAAAAACCATGGACTGCACCTCTCAATGGACTTAACAAAATCTTTAGCCATTTTAATCCTAATAGCAGTCCCTTGTTCCTTCAGCAGAGTCATAAGCTCTCCGAAAGCAGCATAAAGGAATGTGTGGTTCCCATGATTATAAACTTCACCTTTCACTTTCGTTTCAGTGAATACACTTTTGACAGCAACAAACAAAAATTATACCTCAAAAAATAAATTATCAAGAAACCACACAATCAAAAGTAAATAATAATTCATTTAGAACCTACTGTCAGGCTCCTGGTGGCTGACACTTCCCCAATACATTCCTTTCACTTTTTGGAACCACACATAGGAATGATCGCATCAGGTTCTCCTCTTTTCCCGATCTTGGTGGAACCTCCAGATGACAACACCCCAGTTGCCACAATCACAAGAATAAGGGCAGAGGACTGGGGGATTGAAAGAAAACACAGACAAGGGTTATTCAATCTTAGGAGAATGCCACCAAAGCTTTATTGAAACAGGGTTAAATACCCTGAAGAGTCGGTAAAAAATAGTAAAAGGAAGTCAAAACGCCAGCAGTGAAAAGTTCCTGCCATAGAAAATAGGGAAGCAGATGGGGCACAAAAGCCGCTCAATCAGCAATATACTGAGCCATGAAATCAGTGAGCAGACACTGTGCTCAGTACAAACCACAAGGCTGTTGAAGTCAGGCAGGCTCAGCAAGGGGGAGACGGTCTCAACATTGACTGGTTTGCAGTAGAATTTCAGGGTTGTTTTGATATGCATTTCCCTGATGACTAAGGATCTTGAGCATTTCTTTAGGTACTTCTCAGCCATTCAATATTCCTCAGCTAAGAATTAGAGCATAAGCCATTGGTGTATTGTTTAGGAAATTTTCCCCAGTGCCCATGTGTTCAAGACTCTTCCCCACATTTTCTTCTATTAGTTTGAGTGTTCTGGTTTGATGTGGAAGTCCTTGATCCATTTGAACATAAACTTTATACAGGGTGATAAGTATGGGTCGAATGACATTCTTCTATATGCTGACCTTCAGTTGAAACAGCACCATTTGTTGAAAATGCTATCTTATTTCCATTGGTTGGATTTAGGTCCTTTGTCAAAGATCAAGTGAACACAGGTGTGTGGGATCCTTTCTGGGTCTTCAATTCTATTCCACTGCTTTACCAGCCTGTCTCTTTACCAATACCATATAATTTTTATCACTATTGCTCTGTAATACTGCTTGTGGTCAGGGATGGTGATTCCCCCAGAATTTCTTTTATTGTTCAGTATAGTTTTCGTTATCCTGAGCTTTTTGTTATTTGAAATGAAATTGCAAATTGCTCTTTCTAACTCTATAAAAATTGAGTTGGAGTTTTGATGGGTATTGTATTGAATGTGTAGATTCCTTTTGGCAAAAATAGCCATTTTTACTATATTAATCCTACCAATCTATGAATGAGAATGGGAACTTTTTCCATCTTCTGAGATCTTCTTCAATTTCTTTCTTGAGAGATGTGAAGTTCTTGTTATACAGATCTTTCACTTGCTTGGTTAGACATACACCAGGGTATTTTGTATTATTTGAGAATATTGTGATGGGTATCATTTCCCTAATTTCTTTCTCAGCCAGTATATCCTTTGAGTAGAAATAGGCTACTGATTTGTTTGAGTTAATTTTAAACCCAGCCACTCTGCTGAATTTTTTTTATCAGGCTAAGGAGGTTTTTTTTTTGTGGAACTTTTGGGGTCACTTATGTAAGCTCTCATATCATCTGCAAATAGAGGTATTTGGACTTCTTCCTTTCCAATTTGTATCCATTTGACCTCCATTTGTTGTCTGATTGATAAACCTAGGACTTTGAGTACTATATTGAATAAATAAGGAGAGTGTGGGCAGCCAAGTCTAGTCCCTGATTTTACTAGATTTTTTTCAAGTTTCTCTCCATTTAGTTTAATGTTAGCTATTGGTTTGCTGTATATTGCTTTTACCATGTTTAGGTACAGGCCTTGAATTCCTGACCTATCCAGGGCTTTTAACATGAAGGGGTGTTGAATTTTGTCAAATGCATTATCTGCATCTAACGAAATGATCATGGTTTTTTTTTTCCTTGAATTTTTTTTTTAATATAGTGGATTACATTGATGGATTTCCATATAAGGAACCATCCCTGCATCCCTGGGATGAAGCCTACTTGATCATGATGGATGATCGTTTTGATTAGTTCTTGAATTTGGTTTGCACGAATTCTATTGAGTATTTTTGTGTAGATATTCACAAGGGAAATTGGTCTGAAATTCTCCTTAATTGTTGCGTATTTGTGTGGTTTAGGTATAAGTGTATTTGTGGCTTCATAGAAGAAAGTGGGTAGTGCTCAGTCTGTTTCTATTTTGTGGAATAATTTGGACAGTATTGGTAAGATATCTTCTATTAAGTGGTGGTAGATTTCTGCACTAAATCCATCTGCTCCTGGACTCTTTTTCATGAGGAGACTTTAAATAAATGCTTTGACTTTTTTTTTTAGGAGTTATGGGGTTGTTTAGATAGTTTATTTGTTCCTCATTTAATGTTGGTACCTGGTATCTTTCTAGAAAATTGTCCATTTCCTCCAGATTTTCCAGTTTTGTTGAATATAGGCTTTTGTAGTAGGATTTGGTGTTTTTTTTTTAATTTCCTCATGTTCTGTTGTTATGTCTCCCTTTTCAATTCTGATTTTGTTATATTGGATATTCTCTCTGTGCCCTCTGCATAGTCTGGCTAAGTGTTTATCTATCTTGTTGATTTTGTCAAAGAACCAGCTTCTCATTTTGTTTATTCTTATATATTCCTTTTTGTTTCTACTTGATTAATTTCAAACCTGAGTTTGATTATTTCCTGTCTTTTACTCCTCTTGGGTATATTTGCTTCTTTTCGTTCTAGAGCTTATAGATGTGCTGTCAAGCTTTTAATCTATGTTCTCTCGTGTTTCTTTTTGGAGGCATTCAGAGCTATGATTTTTCCTCTTTGCACTGTTTTCATTTTGTCCCAAAAGTTTGGGTATGTTATGCCTTCATTTTCATTCTAAAAAGTCTTTAATTTCTTTTCTAATTTCTTCATTTATCATATTATCATTGAGTAGAGTGTTGTTCAACATCCATGTATCTGGGGGCTTTCTGTTGTTTTTATTTTATTGAAGACCAGAATGCATGGGATTATTTCAATCTTCTTGTATCTGCTGAGCTCTGTTTTGTGAAGGGTTATATAGACAGTTTTGGAGAAGTTACCATGAGGTGCTGCAAATAAGGTATATTCATTTGTTTTAGGAGGAAATTTTCTATACATATATATTAAGTACATTTGTTTCCTAACCTCTGTCAGTTTCTCTATACCTCTGATTAATATCTGTTTCTAGGAGCTGTCCATTGATGAGAGTGGGGTGTTGAAATCTCCTACTATTATTGTGTAAGGTTCAATGTGTGCTTTGAGCTTTATAATATTTCTCTTATGGATATTGATTCCCCCCTTTTTTGGAGTATATATTTAGGATTGAGAGTTCATCTTGACTGATTTTTCCTTTGATGAATATGAGGTGTCCTTCCTTATGCTTTTGATGACTTTTGGTTGAAAGTCAATTTTATTCAATATTAGAATGGTTATGGGAGCTCTTGTTTCTTCAGAGCATTTGCCTGGAATTTTTTCTTTTAACTTTTACTCTGAAGTAGTGTCTGTTGATATAACTGAGGTGTGTTTCCTGTATGCAGCAAACTGCTGGGTCTGGTTTATGTACCCAGTCTGTTAGTCCATGTCTTTTGATTGGGAAATTGAATCCATTGATGTTGAGAAATATTAAGGAATAGTGATTATTGCTTTCTGTTATTTTTGTTTTTAAGAGTTGGAAATCTGTTTGTGTGTTTCTCTTCTTTTGGTTTCCTTGCAAGGTGATTGCTTTCTTGCTTTTTCTAGGGTGTAGTTTCTCTCCTTTTGTTGGAGTTTTCCATCTATTATGTTTTGTAGGACTGAACTTGTAGAAAGATATTCTGTAAAGTTGGTTTTGTCATAGGAAATCTTGATTTCTCTAGGTTAATTGAGAATTTTGCTGGATATAGTAGCCTGGGCTGGCACTTGTGTTCTCTTAGGTTCTGTATGACATCTGCTCATGTTCTTTTGGCTTTCATACTCTCTGGTTTGGTGTAATTCTGATAGGTCTGCCTTTATATATGTTACTTGACATTTTTCTCTTACCACTTTTAAAAATCTTTCTTGGTTTTGTGCATTTGGTGTTTTGACTATTATGTGACAGGAGGATTTTCTTTTCTGGTTCAATCTATTTGGAGTTAGGTAGACTATTTTTTTGTTTATGAGCATCTCTTTCTTCAGGATAGGGAAGTTTTCTTCTATAATTTTTTGAAAATATTTACTGGCCTTTTTAGTTGGGAGTCTGCACTCTCTTCTATAACTATTAACATTAGGTTTGATCTTATCATTATGTCCTGGATTTCCTGGATGTTTTGTGCTAGGAGCTTTCTGTAGTTTTATGTTTGATGGTTGTGTCGATATTTTCTATGGTATTTTTTGCCCCTGAGATTCTCTCTTCTATCTCTTGTATTCTGTTTGTGATGCTTGCATCTATGATTCCTGATCTCTTCCCTAGGTTTTTAACTTCAGAGTTGTCTCCCTTTGCACTTTCTTTAATGTTTCTATTTCCATTTATAGTTCTGGATGGTTTTGTCCATTTCCGTCAACTGTTTGGTTTTGTTTTCCTGTAAATTTTTAAGGGTTTCTTTAAGGGATTTTTGTGTTTCCTGTTTAACTGCTTCTATTTGTTTTCTTGTGTTGTCCTGTATTTCTTTAATGGAGTTATTTATATCATTTTTAAAGTCCTCCATCTTCATCATTATCATAAAATAGGATTATAAATCCGAATCTTGCTTTCCTGATGTGTTTGGATTTCCAGTATATGCTTTCATAGGAAAACTGGGTTCTAATGATGCCAAGTAGACTTGGTTTCTGTTGCTTAGATTCCTGTGCATGCCTCTCGTCATTAGGGTTTCCTTGGTGTTGCCTTGTCTTGCTGACTCTGAATGTGACTTGGCCCTTCTGTAGGCTTATGTGTCACCATTCCTGTTAGACCTGTTTTCTTTCAGCTTGATCTGGGAACAGAGAGCTCTGCTCTTAGGTGTCAAGGCACTCCTAGTGATTGGTTTTCATTTGTAGGTCCAAACAGAAACCGGGAAGGTCCTGCCTTTGACTGCTCATAGGTCCCTGTGCCCAGTGGGCACAGATGACACTAGGTGATTTTCTCTTGGGTCAGGAATGTGGACACAAAATATTTGTTGACTCTGGCTTCTCAGGAGTATCCACACTTCTTGGGGTCTACTTCTTTCCCCAACAGAATTTGGGTACAGGGAGATGTGGGATCGGTTCAGTTCAGTACTGGGCACAGCCAGAAATGGGAAGTGTCCTGTCCCAGAGGATTTTGCCTTTGTGTGTCCTGGTGTCACCAGATAGGTTGCTTGGAGCAGAAAAGTTGGTCTTACCTCTGCTCTCAGTTGTGTAGTCCCTCCTGGCACCTGGCTTTCAGCTATTGGCACAAGAGGAAACCAGAAGGGTCCTGTCCCTGACTGCTCCTAGTTCCCTGTGCCCAGGGGATCCAAATGACATTAGGTGATTTCCTCTTTGTCAGAAATTAGGGCAGAAAGTGTTTCTCTACTCTGGGTTCCCAGGAGTGTCCGCACTTCTGAGGGATCTTCTAAGTATTATGTGCTATATGCTATAATAATGCATTTGTTTTCTCTAATTTATATACATATATGTAAATTAAATATGTTTGTATATGTTTGTGAATTTAGAGATTTTATTAATGTAATCCAAAATTTCTTTCTTTAGATTAACTTTTAAGTTTAAATGGTTAAAAGTTTTGTTGAAACTATCTCTTTAGTGTTATATTTAAATTTTATTGTTAGGACAGACATTTGATATGCTTGAGGCTCCAGACATAACCCAAGCACACATGCAAATAAATACACACTTAATTACTTTGAGTTCTTCCTTTTTAATGTCCTCATCAATATCTTTGCAACTTTTTATTTAATGTTTTTTAAATCTTAATTTTATTCACGTTTTGGCAATATTAATTATAAGAAATATAAGCTGATAATTCTTTGTAGAATTTATTCCTGTTTCTCTGATGGACAATAATATTGAGTGTTTTTTCTCCATGTATTTTTTGACTACTTTCATTATTTCCTCTTTGAAACACTGCTCACACAAGGCACTTACACAGTTTAATTGGAAGACTTGTTATTTTCCGGAAAACACACAGGTCTAGAGATCATTATTTTGAGTTACAGAAGAAATACATAGAAAGAAAAACACCACATGGTTTCTCTCATATGTGGAAATTCAAACAAATGTTGGCCAAGATGCAAAATTGAGGCTCCTAATAATTGAGGATTTTAAGAAAAATGGATAGAAAGACTGGATGTGTTCAGTGTATGCAGCATGTATTCATCAAAATATATCAATTGAAAGCTACCAATATGTAATTATACTATCACAATAAAAATAAAATAAAATAAAAATTAAATGAGAATACTAACATCTGATAAGTAGCCATGTCCCAAATGGTCAAATTTATTATTCCCTCTTTATTGCCTTCCTACAAACAATATTCCAAAATCCAGCAGCTCATATAATTGCACAGCCATCTCACAACAAAACTAATACATTTATTCATGAAGTAACTTTCCTTCTGTAGCCCATTTTATACTATAGGAATATTATAGGTAACACTTCTACATTGCATCATACAAATCTACTGCAAATCACCATCGTGTTTTATCTGTACCACTATACACTTTTATTGAATTAGTTGACATATTCTTTTGTCACCAAGTAGTCTGATCTTAGGATAGTACCCATAGCAAGAATTTGAAAATATGAGACAGATAAAAATCATTGTTACTAAACTGTACATGCCATTTTACACTGAAATTAATATTATAATATCTTTACTGTGACTTACACAGCCAAGATAGCATAGTCCATGCATCATCCTTCAAAACATCTTTTTAATAATTGCCTTGCCAAGAAGCACTTGCTGACAGGAGCATGGTATAGCTGTCCTTTGTAAGTCTGTGCCAAAGCCTGACCAACTCAGATGCGGACACATGTAGCCAACCATTGTACTGAGCAAGGGGACCACAATGGAAGAGTTAGGGCAAGTACCAAAGGAACTGAAGGGTTTTGCAACCCCATAGGAAGTACAACAATATCAATCAACTGGACACCCAAAAGCCCCAGGTACTAAATCACCAATCAAAGAGTACACATGCAGGGACCCATGACTTCAGCTGCATATGTAGAAGAGGATTACATTATTTGGCACCAATGTGGGAGTAGCTGCTTGGTTTTGTGGAAGCTTGATGACCCAACATAGGGGTATGCTAGGGCACTGAGGTATGAGTGGGAGGGTGGGGGAGAACCCTCATAGAAGCATGGGAGATGGGGGAGGGTATAGGGGTTTAATTGTGAAGGGCAATAACATACAAAATGTAAATAAATAAAATAACAAATGAATCAAATTTAAAAATAAAGTAATAATTGCCTTCATGTTCAGTATACTCCTGCCATATATCTTATTTTCTGTCTTTAACATGCTATAGTGATCCCTTTCTCAGGACTTTGATTTTGATGCTATGTACTTGACCACTCTGTCTCTACATATTAACACTGATATTTATTTGTATAAATTAGGTCACAAAAATTACTGCCTTTGTAAAGACTTTTCAAATGTGCCTAGCTGAATTGCATTTCCAGTCACTTTTTATAAAGCTAATTAACCACAATTTTGATTGACAGCTAATACTTTCAAATATTTGTGAATAAAATGTGAAGTTACTATTCAGGTATACATTGCATAACTATCAAATCATGCAGCTTAGTATATCTTCGAAGTTAAATGTCACCAGTTATTATAAATTATAACATTTCAGGTTATTTCTTCTGGTATTTGAAATATAAAATGCATTGATATTAGTTAAACTTCTATTCTTCCATACTTTTATCCAATCTTATTTTATGTTTCCTTCATAGCAGTGTATAATCCTTAAAGATATTTAAATATTTGCTGTATTATTTAGTTTCTCATTCATTCTTTCATTGTCTTCACCATACTATTATAGTGCAATTACTATGGGATATAGCTTCTTCAGAAGATATATCGAGGTCAGCCTTTTCAATGGTAATTCTATAGTATATATGTGGAGAACAGAAAATTTGTGAAAAAAATTTAATTTTAAATTCTATAACTCTTGGAGAAAAGGTCTAAAAATCATTAGTGTTTTCAGAGAGCCTGTGTACCACATAAAATATTAGTGAAGAAAATGTCATTGAAAAATTACAAGCAGCAGTAAGAAGAGAAAAAACCCTTTAGCACAATGTACATACTTGCAATGACAAATTGCTAGTAAAAATATTGAACTATTTCCTTATATGTAATAACAGAAATTTATCTTTTATATAATTTATTATTTAAATAAATGTTTTCAAAGTTACCAGTAACATATTTAATCTTTCTAGTATCTTACTGTTAATAAGTAGTAAGTATCAATAAGATAGTGACTAACATTGTAAAGGTCAACCACAAGACAATCTTCAGAAGCTTAGAAATGGAAAAATGGAAGCAAATGGCTGTAGAACATAAGAGTTGAAAATGTCTACTCACTAGACTGAGCAATAAGCCTCTATTACTGACCGTATTACACACTAAATACTTCAGGGAGCAGTGTAAACCAAGAATAGAGAATATTTATTACAAAAGTAAAAGAGAAGATAAACATGATTAAAATATATAGTATACCTGTATGAAAATAAAATATTATGTACAACTAATGTATGCTTATGACAAAACTTAAACCATATAAAAAACCTATAACAGTAAATAAACAACAGAAATAGTTAATATTATCCTCATTGTCAGCTGAGAGTCATGTTATTTATTTTTTAAATAATAAACAATTGTCTGAAGAGAAATCTGTTACTATTGTTCCCACAAAACTACCTGCAGGCATGTCTTGTTACCATTCATTTGAGATGTGTTTGTGCTTTATTTTAAGACAATGTATAACCATGTTTCTAATCCCTCCCTGCTTCCTGTCTAAGTACATTTCTACACTAATTTTCCCCATCAATTTCCTACAACTTTTTTAAACTACATAGTGTGCTCCTACAACTATATCAACTTTAGTTCTTTGTATTTCTTGCATTATTATCCAATGTTCTCCATTGATTTTTTAAACTGTGAAATAGTTTTATACTATTCACTGTATTTATATTTTTCCAAAAAATCCTGTTCAATATATTTTCAACTTTGTTTGTATCTATCACTGTACTCCAAGTACTTTTATGAAGGAAAATAATGAGGTTGTAGAATTGTGAAATTCAATAATTAATGTTCAGACATTATTTAAAATTGTTCCTTTCTTGCTGATGCATTTTCTTCACTTAGATTCTAAAATTTAAAATATAATCTCCTGCTTTTATTTTTGTAATAGCAACTTACTTTTTTCATCATTGGTAATTTTTTTTGTCATTTTTCCCATTAAAATTACTACTTTAGTAAGTTTTCATGTTATAGGTTTAACATTCCTAGGCACCTCAGATAAATATTTCTACATCCTTGTGCAATATGGATGTGTGCATATCTGTTAAATCAGTGTCAAACCATAGCAAACCAAAAAATGAACTCCTCTTTTTCCCTTCTAAACTGGAAGCTTCCAGTTTTTCTTTTTCTGAATACCTTTGTTGTCTATAGAGGTATTAAAGGAAATAAATCATGAGAGGTGGGAAAAGATGTTAGGAGGAGAACAGTTAATTTCATGCTATATTGAAGTGAAAGGGAGCAACACTGAAAGAAGACAGGTTTTCATGGGGATGGGGCAGGGGTATATAAGTTTATAAAAGTATTACAAAGTATGGCAGGTCAACTAAAACTTATATATATATAAATATATATATATATATTTATATATATATAACTAATTAGAATCCTGTTGCCTTATAAGAAAACTAAATACATGGGTTAAAATACATAATGCATGTTAAAAATACATTAATTAATTAATTAATTAATTAATAATACCTTGAACAGAAGCACTCTGCATGCATATTTAATGTTGCTTGAAGTACTATGTATTTTCAAATCAAAATCCTCATGAGATGATTTTCTGTGAATCGTTGAGTTAAGAGCTCCACAAATGATGCAGGTCGTTGGTAGTGTTGTTGAATATCCACATGAAATGAACAATAGTACTATATTACAGAACATATCATTCAATCTAGACAGCATGCACCAAAACCATTTTAAATCTAAACAGGCAGCTTCCAACTTGCATCCCCAAAAATAGTATGTAGGGTGTTTGTAGAGAAAAGTCATCGATGATTACACACAGCCATATTCACTTTAGGTTATAATATTGAACTGCCTCAGAAGTTATACAAACTGGTACAATAGTCAAATGGATGTCCTCTTAGTGAGAAATGTTTCTGATTAAATTTGAGGCCTGGTCCATAGGTAGGAGGAGTACAGGGTAGAACTGGTGAGAAAATCACAACTAGGGAATTAGTGGCCTCATGGGGAAATGGTAGTTTGCCAAATGGATATGCAGTAATAAGATCTCCTATATATTGATGTTTGTGCTCATAGATTAGTCCAGATCTCAGTCTTGGTCTGAACTCCTTGGAACAACCTATAAGAAGAGTTGGGAAAACTGTGGTATCCAAGTAATAGAAAGGTGTGCTTAGGCTCTATCTTCTGGATATTATATGGTTGTTAAAATCACTGACACACAGTAGTTGTGGATACTAGCATGATACTTAAAAACATCAGAAGATAAAGACAAGAAAGAATGTACCCCATGGTAAGAGGGAGACCATTTGGTTACTAGAAGAGTCTGAGGAATGAGAAGGGGATGAGGGAGTTGAGTGGGGATTAAAAATGGCTAGATTGCATAATATAGAATTATTATTTCAATATATATTTAATAACAGAAATTAAATCAATATTTTTACTCATAACATTAGCTTTTCAGCTCCCTATCCACCTGGGAATCTAAGACAATCCTTGCAAATTGATACATTCCTTGTATTTCTCTCCTTATATTCCAGATTCTGGAGAAAAAATGTATTAAACAATATTTATTAATTTTATTCACTGTTTCTAACAACTTAGACTAATAATTATTTTTAAAATAGTTATTTTAATAGTTTGTTAGATAGTACTATACCACTGTATATTTTAATCTACTTTAAATATAAGAACAAAGTAAATCTTGTTAAACATATTAATTTTGCATCTTTTTTTTCAAAAATTTAAAACTTCCCTATAACATAATCAAGATTGTAAAAAAATTAAATGGTTAACTATTATCTGAAGTAAAATATATTTTACTGATCCTTTATTGTAAGTCCTTTCCTACATTTATTATTTTTCAGTAGTCTGTATGCTTATGAAAGTGGCAGCAATTGGTAGAGTCTCCATGGCTATTTATCAAATGAATACACTTCAGATTGAATTTTTTATTTCAGAGTGAACTGACATTATTTATTATCTACATATAAGTTATGTTTCTCAGATCATTGAAAAGTCACTGGAAATCAAGTGAGCTCTCACAAATCTTGGAGCCTTTATGGGTCTGACTTTGGTCCTCTGAGTATATGATATGATTATGTAGGTCAATGCCATTCTGGCATTCCTAAAAGTGGCAGCAGGACCAGTCTCTGACTCTTTTTCCTGACTCTGGGACCCTTTTCTTCATACTGAGTTGGATTTTCTACTGTTAAATTAAGAATCTATACCTGGTTTTATTGTGGGTTGTAGTATCATGTTTGAAGAATATTCTTGGACAGAATTTTTTCCTAAGGGGATGTGAAGAAGACATGAATCGAGCAGAAAATGGGAGTTGCTCAGAATACTGCAGAAGAGGAATGAGTAAAAACTGCAGTCTGGATGTAATATGTGAGAGAAAATACATAAAAAGGAAAACAAAACAAAGCAATAAACAAAAATAGTCAAGATAACACTTTTCTGTTATGTTACCTTCCCCTTAAAACAGTCATTTATCATGATTCCCAAATTGCCAACATTTTACCAATCACTTTAAGATGCATAGGGCCATTATAAATGAAATCTGATGCCTCCTTCTACTACATGAAACTTACATTTTACCAAAGATTTAGGAAAATAAAAACAAGAATCAATATATTTTATAGACAGTGATTATAAATAAATTAGTTAAGATAACATGAGTTTTAGTCTTGGAAATATGTCCCTTTTACAACATTTAGAATGTGAATAGAATAATCATAACTATAAAGTGTGTTTTATAAAGTCTTTATATCCATAATTTTATATTAAAATGTTTTCTATGGAAAATACGTTTTAGACAATGTAGCGATGTGTTTGACAAAAAAATAAGTGTTTCAATTTTCATTCAGTCTTTTGTCAGTGTCCAAATTTGGAATTGATTAATATGTTGAACACTATGAAAATCTGAGCCTTTTCATGAGTAAAATAGAAAATTAAGGACAACCATTAAACTCATTTATTAATGTGTTACTCTAAAATGATATTGATACAAATCACCCACCACTTGACAAATGAAAAATTCTAACTCCATGTATATTTTAGTTAAATATTAATGAAACATTTGTACAATTGTAGTTTACATTAAAACTGTGCTGAAATTCTAAAAGTTAGTGTTAATAAGGACAGATGGATTATTTTCTCTTTCAAAACTCTTTGGCACATCGACATAATATGTTAAACATCATTATTCTACTAAGCTAAATGCAGTTTTTCTATTTTAATATTATAGGTTATATTTCTAAAATCTCTGCTCTGTACATAAATTTTCAATTCATTTTTAATGCTCTGTCTTACTTTAAATGGGCAGAACATAGGGAAAAAGAAAGAAATAATCCTCCTACTATTGTAGTCTCCATGAATCTAAATATCTGTAGATCTAGAATTTTATTATATAAACAAAATGAATTACTGTGATTTATACAACTATGGTCAAAAGGTCAATATACCTCCTCTTCTTAATGATACAAAAGATATGTACCTCATTTCCACATGGTGGATAAATGATTAAGATCTTTATGATAGATAAGGTTATTTCTAAATATAATACAAAAACACCCATATAAAATCCCCCCATTCAGTTTTTCCCTACAGTATGATATTTGAAACAGGATCAATTACATTAAAACCAGGTGGTGTAAATATCTCACTTCTGTAAATCACAATTGAGAAAAAGTAATCTACATTCAATTCCATTATAACTATTTGGGATTTCAAAAAAAAAAAAAAAAGAATACAATTCTCTGTGATGTTGATGAGATTTTAATTCCTTTTTGTTTGTTTGTGTCTCATATTTTCTATTTTTTGTTTAAACTAATCATATTATATTGACAAAAAGTGATGATATCAACTTTAAAGCCCCATCAGTCACACATGTGTTCAATATAATATTATGGATCCATGAAATAAACAATAAAGCTTTAAATAATTACTTTATTTGATACAAATAAAGGAATTAACTTTCTTCAAAGTACTGTTATCTTTCTACCCAGAAATACTGGCTGAAGATTGAAATAAAAGATCATTAATTCAAATATTCTTTAGATTGATAACATCTTGCTTTATTCTCACTGAATACATCACTATGCACAGAATTCAACAAGGTAATGTAAGCCTTTCCATTAGCACATGCTCCTAGGAACACAAAATGTTCCAGAGCTGGATGCAGTCACAATTTCCACTGATGAATCTCCAATGAGAATATTCAAAGGTATCCAAGATTTCCTTTAAAGCCTATTGATAATTTCATAAAACTTCTCTTTAATAGCATTTCTTCCGTAAAGAATTTTAAATATGCATGTATGCTATTCCAAAGGATCTTAGTTGACAATACTTGCTAAAATAATTGCATTACATTAATATGTATCAAATCTATGTTTTTGTGCATAAAGCCTCTCTGAGCTACTCTGTATTTTAGTTAAGTGTGTTTTAAGTTCAGCAGTTAATGCCGTGGAAGTGATAAAGCTAAGCTTACTAATTTTTTTAAAAGAATTTTCATGGTGAAAACATTTTTCCAAACACGTAAGTAAGCATTTTAATAAAGAAGTGTGATTCTAAATGTTCCTAAAAATATCTTAATATTTAAATGTCCCTTCAATCTGTATTATACAGACACAAAGACACACACTTGTGCACACGTGCGCACACACACACACACACACACACACACAGAGAGAGAGAGAGAGAGAGAGAGAGAAAGAAAGAGAGAGAGAGAGACTTAAATATAACGTTAAGTGTATTGACTTTTCTCACAGAGAGCACAGATTTAATTCCACACACCCTCATAGGAGCTTAAAATTGTCAGTGATTCCAGTTCTAGAGAACACTATGGTCTCTGAAACCTCCAAGAACAATGGACTTGTACAGTGTACCCAGGCATACATTTAGGCAAATAACTTGTGTGTGTGTTTGTGTGTGTGTGTGTGTGTGTGTGTGTGTGTGTGTGTGTGTGTGTGTGTGTGTGTAGGTGTAGATGCAGATGCAGATGTAGATGTAGATATGTAGATATAGGTATAGATATGCATTAGTGCATTAGTTATCCAGAAATAAATCAAAGAATTTATTTTTCAAAGGCTGGATACTTTGATTAAACAATAAATCATATGTTAATACTGTGATGGCTCCAATGAGATGGCATCCATAGACTTTGGTCCCTAGTTGATAGTACTGTTTGATTGGTTTAGAAATATGGCCTTGCTGCAGAAGTATTTCAATGGGATTAGACTTTGAGAGTAAAAGGACATATGCCATTTCAAGGTCATGCTGTCTAATTTGTGTTTCTTGTAAGCTCTGAGCTGTTTCTGACACCATATCTGCATGCTGTAATGCTTCCTTTTAGTAAGAGGGATAGTCTCTTTTCCTTCTGGAACCATGAGCCAAAAGTGACACTTCTCCCTCTCTTATATGTTGCCTTTGTCATGAAGTTTGATTACAGCAATAGAAAAGAAATTAACACAAATACCAATATTGAAATTTTAATAAAAGGGATATTTTACTACAAGAAGGAATTAAAAAATATTTAGTAAAAAGTAGTAAAATACAGAGTGTAAGGAGACAAATTGCATACTAAGAACTAGTTGTAGTGTCTCATGACTGTAACTGCAGGATTTGATAAGGAGGATTGCAAGTCAAATGCTCAAGAAAATAGGAAACATTATAACACAACTATCTTGGTATTAAAAAGGAAAGAAATGAAAACAAAGTGTAAAACAAAACTGAAATTTTATATAATATTAGAATAAAATATAGTTGGTATGGGCAGTGCTTGGAGGGTAAAAGTGTTTGCTACAAATTTGATATCCTGAGCTATACCCTGAATCTCAGTGGCAGGAGAGAGTGGGTTCACTAAAGTTGTTTGCTAATCTTCATATATGTATGATGTCACATACACCACCCATAAATGTTAGATATAATATTTAAGTTGATTCAAATCCAAGACTATACAAAGACAAACATTCAATAACAATGATATTACTAAAAACAAAGAACACCAAAGAGAAAAAGTCAGGTTCCTTGTCATCTAGAAAGGTCAGCTGTGAAGTGACCCTTTCTATGGTCTTTCTTCTGTGTCTTAAGGTAAATGTGACCTGTGTGGAGCAGTGGCTGTGCTTCTTTTCTCATCCACTGTGGTGTCTGCCAGCCTTGATCCCAGAGACAATAATTTTGTAGCAGAGTTGAATATAACAGCACTTTGCTCTCCAGTTTCTCAGTACAGATTTATATAGACCTCAAGTTTTCTACACCTACTTGTACAGAAAAAAAAAACTTTATGTAGGGAAGTGGAAATATTATAGGTTACAATAGTCTAGAGGGAAGGTGGAGAGTGGTGAAAAGCACAAGTATTCCATGTGAGGGACCATCATCTTTCTGCCACTTAATGCAAGCAAGTAATCATTTGCAACTACTTGATCCTGACATGCAGAACACTGGTACCTAGGTTTTTTAAATGGTTACCCTAAATGGAATTTGGGTTATATTATCCAAACTACCTAAAAATTTCTCAGTGTGAAGAGCTCTCTGAGGACCAGACTCAGTATTTACACTGCTCTTCAAAGTGCATATGAGTTCTTGAATACAAAAAATGCTTTGACTAATGACATTTCAGAATCAATTAAGACCACTTAAATGCACCCTACCATTGCAGTGCTGGTGCCACCCCCCCAGCCCAAATTAAAAAGAAAACAGGAAATAATAAGATATGTTAATTCAATAGTATATTCCTATTACAACATTCCTTTCTGGTTAGACTGAAAAACTTGGATACTGAGAGCAATATTAATTGTATTTCGCATGACTCATAATACTCCCCTTTTTCCTCACCTACATTGTATTACTGCCTGTATGAATCTGATTAATTTCTCTTTGTAATCTGGTATCCCACTCTGCAATACTCTCTAATAATACTGTGCACAAGTGAAACAACAACCAATGATTTCTGAAGCCTCAGACTCATGGTTTCTTTTGCCACAATTCTGACAACTCAATTTAATAAAGCTATATTTCCCTATGATCAACTTTCTGCACGGAGTAAGCATCTAATAACAAGATTAGAGGCCACCATATATATGAAACATAGCAAAGCCTTAGCAGGATCAAAGGGAAGGGAAATGATACAATTGCATTATAATCTTGAAAATCATAGATGAAATAAAGTTGTGCTGCCTAATACTACTACTACTACGACTACTACTAGTGCCTACCCTTCTGGTGTCACAGTTTTCTGGGAGTAGTTCCTCTCAAGCCATTCTGCCATTGTTTCTGATAAGACTGCTGTTAGTATGTGACAATAAACTAGTGCTTTCTCCCCCTTCACTTCTGATTATAAACTCCTTTGCTTTGATTTTTTAATGTCAAATGGGATTATGTATGGGAAGATGCTAAAGAATGGATGACTACATTTCAAAAATTAGAACCATAAAACTGAAAGAAGTTTCAGCAGTCACCATATTTAAGCATCCCACATTTTTTTGAAATTTTATTTTTTTAATTAGATATATTTCTTTATTTACATATTTACAAACCTTTCCCTGTTTCCTGTCCATAAGCCCCTATCCCCCCATCCACCACACTTACTGCTCCCACTCTGATATTCCCCTGCACTGGAGATTCAGCCTTGGCAGGACCAATGACTTCTTCTTCCACTGTTGCCCAAACAAGGCTATTCTCTACTACTTATGCAGTTGTAGCCCTGGGTCCATCCATGTATCGTCTTTGGGTAGTGGTTTAGTCCCTGGAAGCTCTGGTTGGTTGGCATTGTTGCTCTTCTGAGGTTGGAAGCCCTGTCAACTCTTTTAATTCTTCCTCTAATTACCCAAAAGGGGTCCTGTCCTCAGTTCAGTGGTTTCTGCTAGCATTGACTTCTGTATTTGACATGCTCTGGATATGTCTCTCAGGAGAGATCTATATCCCGCCCCCTTTCAGTAAGAGCTTTTTAGCTTCAACAATCTTATCTAGTTTGGTATATATATATATCACATGTGAGATAGGTTCTGAATGACTGTCCTTCTGTCTATGCTCTAAACTTTGCCTCCATATACCCTCCTATGGATATTTTTGATCCTACTTTTAAGAAGGGTTAGGAGCATCCACATTTTGGTCATCCTTCTTCTTGAGCTTCCTGTGGTGTATGGATTTCATCTTGGGTAATTCGAGCTTTTGTGCTAATATCCAATTATTAATGAGTGAATACAGGTGTGTTTTTCTGTGATTGCTTTACCTCACTCAGCATGATATTTTCCAGTTCATTCCATTTGCCTTTAAATTTCATGAAATCATTGCTTTTTGTTGGGAGCGATGCACTTAAATCCCTCAATTATTGATGTTAATATTATAGTTAAAGTTAAGTATGACTGGGATCATGGAAAATCCTGAGCCAGCTGCAGAAGAATAATACAAATCTGGTGGTCAAGATGACTAATGACGTGACAAAGTTGTGACCTTGCTGAGAAATACATCTGATGTCAGGATGCCCAATGTGATGACCTGTAATCTTTCTGAAATACCAACATCCTGCTGACTAACAATATGACAAACCTGTAACCTTTCTGAAAAGCCAATATCCTGTTGACATCATCTGACTACAAGTGAGCTGTGTCCTTGGCCTGCATAAATGTTTCCCACTTCCCTACTCTCTGTGTTAACCCTGTTATGGTATAAATTCAGCCTTGGGAAAAAATAAAATTGTTGCCTTGATCAGACTCTTGTCTTGGCGTCCTTCTTCACATCTTTTGCCCCCCATTCTCTTCCAGGTACCCTCTGTACTGTCATTGACTGTCCTGCAGGACGGGACAACTGGCCGGGACAATTTTTGATAGCTGAGTAGAAATCCACTGTGTAGACTTACCACATTCTTTTAATCCATTACTCTGTTGAAGGGCACCTGGGTTCTTTCCAGCTTCAAGGATATTACAAATAAGGATGCTATGAATATAATGGATCATGTGTTTTTGTTGTATGTTGGAGAATCTTTTGGGTCTATTCTCAGGAGAGGAATAGCTGCGTCCTCAGGGAGTAGAATGTCCAATTTACTGAGGAAACTACAGACTGATTTTCAGAGTGGTTATACAAGTTTGAAATCCCACCAACAATGGAGGATTGTTATTCTTTATCCATAGCCTCCAAGCATCTGCTGTCACCTGAGTTTATGATCTCAGTCATTCTAATTGTTTTGAGGTAGAATCTCAGGGTTATTTTGATTTGCATTTCCCTGATAAATAAGGATGTTGAGCACTTCTTTAGGTGCTATTCAGCCATTTGATATTCCTCAGCTAAAAATGTTCTGTTTGGCACTGTGCCCCATTTTTAAAAAGGTTATTTGGTTCTCTGGAGTCTTCTTGAGTTCTTTGTATATTTTGGTTGTAAGCCCTCGAACAGATCTAGGATTTGAAAAGAACTTTTCCCAACCTATTTGTTGCCATTTTGTCCTAATTACAGTGTCCTTTGCCTTACTGAAGCTTTGCAGTTTTATGAGGTCCCATTGGTCGATTCTTAATCTTAAAGCATAAGCCATTGGTGTTTTTTTTTTTCAGGAAATATTCTCCAGTGCCCATGTGTTCGAGATTCTTCTCCACTTTTTCTTCTATTATTTTGAGTGTATCTGGTTTGATGTGGAGGTCCTTGATCCACTTAAACTTGAGATTTGTACAGGGTGATGAGAATGGATCAATTTGCAATCTTCTATATGCTGACCTGCAGTTGAACCAGCACCATTTGAGGAAAATGCTTTCTTTCTTCCATTGGACGGTTTTAGCTCCTTTGTCAAAGATCAAATGATCATAGGTTTGTGGGTTCATTTCTGGGTCCTCAGTTCTATTCCACTGATCTATCTGCCTGTTTCTCTTCCAATACCATACAGTCTTTATGACTATTGCTCTGTAATAATGCTTGAGGTCAGGGATAGTGATTCCCTAGAAGTTCTTTTATTGTTGAGTATAGTTTGGCAATATTTTTTTTGTTTTGTTATTCCAAATGAATTTACAAATTGCTCTTTCTATCTCTGTAAAGAATTGAGTAGGAATTTTAATGGGAATTGCATTGAATCTGTAGATTGCTTTTGGCACAAGGGCCATTTTTAATATATTAATAGTGCAAATCCATGAGCTTGGGAGATCTTTCCATCTTCTGAGATCTTCTTCAATTTCTTCTTCAGATACTTGAATTTCTTGACATACAGGTCTTTCAATTGCTTGGTTAAAGTCACACCAAGATATTTTATATTATTTGGGACTATTGTGAAGGGTGTCATTTCACTAATTTCTTTCTCAGCCTATTTATACTTTGAGTAGAGAAAGGCTACTGATTTGTTTGATTTAATTTTATACCTTGACACTTTCCTGAAGTTGTTTATCAGGTTAAGTTGTTCTCTGGTAGAACTTTTGGGGAAACTAAAGTATACTATCATATCATCTGCAAATAGTGATATTTTGACTTCTTTCCTTCTAATTTGTATCCCTTTGACCTCCTTTCATTGTCTGATTGCTCTGGGTAGGACTTCAAGTACTATATTGAACATGTAGGAAGAAAGTAGGGAGCCTTTCCTATACCCTGATTTTAGTGGGATTATTCAAGTTTCTTACCTTTTAGTTTGATGTTAGCTACTGGTTTGCTGTATATTGCTTTTACTCTGTTTAGATATCGGCCTTGAAATCCTGATCTTTTCAGGACTTTTATCATTGCAGGTTGGTGAATTTGGACAAATGCTTCTCAGCATCTAATGCAATGATCATGTGGTTCGTATCTTTGAAATTGCTCATATAGTGGATTATGCTGATGGAATTCTGTATATTAAAACATAACTGAGTCCCTAGGATGAAGCCTACTTGATCATGATAGATGATCATTTTGATGTGTTCTTGGATTTGGTTTGCAAGAATTTTATTGAGTATTTTTGCATCAATATTCATAAGGGATATTGGTCAGAAGTTATCTTTCTTTGATGGGTTTTTGTGTGGTTTTGGTATAAGAATAATTGTGGCTTCATAGAAGGAATTTCCCAGGGTACCGTCTGTTTCTATTTTGGAGAATAGTTTGAACAGTATTGGTATGAGGTCTTCTATGAAGTACTGATAGAATTCCACACTAAACACATCTGGTCCTCGGCTCTTTTGTTTGGGAGACTTTTAATAAGTGGTTCTATTTCTTCAGGTCTTATGTGGTTGTTTATATGGTTTATTTGTTCCTCATTTAACTTTGGTAACTGGTATCTGTCTAGAAAATTGTGTATTTCCTCTAGATTTTTCCAGTTGAATATAGGCTTTTGTAGTAGGATCTGAGGTTTTTTTTTTTTTTTAAATTTCCTCAGTTTCTGTTCTTATTTCTCCCTTTTTATTTCTGATTCTGTTAATTTGGATACACACTCTGTGACCTCTGGTTAGACCTTTTTTTTTTTTTTTTTTTTTCTAATTGGTTGATTGCAGCCCTGAGTTTGATTATTTCCTTCCTTCTACTACTCTTGGGTTTATTTATTTCTTTATGTTCTAGAGCTTTTACATGTAGTGTCAAGCTGCTGACATATGCTCTCTCCTGTTTCTTTTTGCAGGCAGTCAAAGCTGTGAGTTTTCATCTTAGTACTGCTTTCATTGTGTCCCATAACATTGGATATGTTGTATCTTCATTTTCATTAAATTTTAAGAAGTCTTACATTTCTTTATTTTTTCTTTACCAAGTTGTCATGGAGTAGAGCATTGTTCAATATACATATATATATATATATATATATATATATATATATATGTATATAAATACATATATATATATATATGTGTGTGTGTGTGTGTGTGTGGCATATATGGGCATTCTATCCTTATCAATGTTCTTGAAGACCAGCTTAGTCCGGGATGATCTGATAGAATGCATGGGATTGTTTCTATGTTCCTGTATCTGTTGAGTCCTGTTTTGTGACCGAGTATATGGTCAATTTTTGTGAAAATACCATGAGGTGTTGAAGGTATATCCTTTATTTCAGGCTGAAATATACTATCAATGTGTGTTATATCCATTTGATTCATAATTTCTGTTAGTTTCTTTATGTCTCTTTTTGATTTCTATTTCCATGATCTCTCCATTGCTGATAGTACAGTATTGAAATCTTCTACTGTTATTGTGTAGGGTTCAATCTTTGATTTGAACTTTAGTTAGGTTTCTTTTATGAATGTAGTTGCCCTTTTATTTGTAGCATAGTTATTTAGGATTGAGAGTTCATCTTGGTAGATTTTTCCTTTGACAAATATGAAGTATCATTCCTTATACTTTTGGACAACTCTGGGTTAAAAGACAATTATATTCAATATTAGAATGGCAACCCCATCTAGTTCCTTCAGGCCATTTGCTTGAAAGTTTTTTTTTTCAGCCATTTACATTGAGGTAGTGTCTCTGCAGTGTGTTTCTTGTAGGAAGATAATGCTGTGTCTTCTTTACATATCCAGTCTGTTAGTCTATGTCTTTTTTTTAATCTTTATTAAATTGCATAATTTTTATTTACATTTTGATTGTTATTCCGCTTCCTGGTTTCCGGGCAAAAATCTCCCTAACTCCTCTCCCCTCCCCTTCTACATGGGCTTCCACTCTCCATCCTTCCCCATTACCACCCTTCCCACAACAATCACGTTCACTGGGGATTCAGTCTTAGAAGGACCAAGGGCTTACCATTCCACTGGTGCTCTTACTAGGCTATTCATTGTTACCTATGAGGTTGGAGCCCAGGGTCAGTCCATGTAGTCTTTGGGTAGTGGCTTAGTCACTGGAAGCTCTGGTTGGTTGGCATTGTTGTTAATATGGGGTCTCGAGCCCCTCCAAGCTCTTCCAGTCCTTTCTCTGATTCCTTCAACGGGGGTTCCTTTCTCAGTTCAGTGGTTTGCTGCTGGCATTCGCCTATGTATTTGCTGTGTCTCTCAGAAGAGATCTACATCCGGTTCCTGTCAGCCTGCACTTCTTTGCTTCATCCATCTTATCTAGTTTGGTGGCTGTATATGTATGGGCCACATGTGGGACAGGCTCAGAATGGGTGTTCCTTCTGCCTCTGTTTTACACTTTGCCTCCCTATTCCCTCCACAGGGTATTCTTGTTCCCCTTTTAAAGAAGGACTGAGTCTCTGCACCCAAATCCCGTGGGAGGGAGAGCTAAACCTTCAGAGAGGCAGACACACCTGGGAAACCAGAAGAGACTGCCCTCTGCACACATTACTGATTCCAGAGGAAAACACCAAACGCCATCTGGAACCCTGGTGCACTGAAGCTCCTGGAAATAGCAGCGCAGATCTTCCTGGTTGCTGCCGCCGCAGAGAGCTCGTGGGCAGCACCCCATGAGCAAACTTGAGCCTCGGGACCACAGGTAAGACCAACTTTTCTGCTGCAAGAGACCTGCCTGGTGAACTCAGGACACACAGAGGCAGAATTTCTCTAGGACCGGGCACTTCCTGTGGATACCGGGAGTCCCACACCCACAGATCCCTGCCCGCAGCAGATCTCTGCTCCCAGACCCCATGGAAGAGAGACCTAACCGCCTGGTCAGGTGGGCACTCCTGAAGCTGCAGAGCGGAAGAGACCACCAACACTGCCCACCCCTGCCCACATCCCTGGCCCAAGAGGAAACTGTACAAGGCCTCTGGGTTCCCGTGGGGGAGGGCCCAGGAGCGGCAGGACCCCTGCACCTGAGACACCGCCGGAACTGAAGGAACAGACCGGATAAACAGTTCTCTGCACCCAAATCCCATGGGAGGGAGAGCTAAACCTTCAGAGAGGCAGATACGCCTGGGAAACCAGAAGGGACTGCACTCTGCACACATTACTGATTCCAGAGGAAAACACCAAACGCCATATAGAACCCTGGTGCACTGAAGCTCCCAGAAACAGCAGCACAGATCTTCCTGGTTGCGGCCTCCGCAGAGAGCTCTTGGGCAGCACCCCGCGAGCAAACTTGAGCCTCGGGACCACAGGTAAGACCAACTTTTCTGCTGCAAGTGACCTGCCTGGTGAATTCAAGAAACATGCCCACAGGAACAGCTGAAGACCTGTAGAGAGGAAAAACTACACACCCGAAAGCAGAACACTCTGTCCTTATAACTGGCTGAAAGAAAACAGGAAAACAGGTCTACAGCACTCCTGACACACAGGCTTATAGAAGAGTCTAGCCACTGTCAGGAATAGCAGAACAAAGTAACACTAGAGATAATCTGATGGCGAGAGGCAAGCGCAGGAACCCAAGCAACAGAAACCAAGATTACATGGCATCATCCAAGCCCAATTCTCCCATCAAAACAAACATGGAATATCCAAACACACCAGAAAATCAAGATCTAGTTTCAAAATCATATTTGATCATGATGCTGGAGGACTTCAAAAAGACGTGAAGAAATCCCTTAGAGAAATGCAGGAAAACATAAAAAAACAAGTAGAAGCCTACAGAGAGGAAACGCAAAAATCCCTGAAAGAATTCCAGGAAAACACAATCAAACAGTTGAAGGAATTAAAAATGGAAATAGAAGCAATCAAGAAAGAACACATGGAAACAACCCTGGATATAGAAAACCAAAAGAAGAGACAAGGAGCTGTAGATACAAGTTTCACCAACAGAATACAAGAGATGGAAGAGAGAATCTCAGGAGCAGAAGATTCCATAGAAATCATTGACTCAACTGTCAAAGATAATGTAAAGTGGAAAAAGCTACTGGTCCAAAACATACAGGAAATCCAGGACTCAATGAGAAGATCAAACCTAAGGATAATCGGTATAGAAGAGAGTGAAGACTCCCAGCTCAAAGGACCAGTAAATATCTTCAACAAAATCATAGAAGAAAACTTCCCTAACCTAAAAAAAGAGATACCCATAGACATACAAGAAGCCTACAGAACTCCAAATAGATTGGACCAGAAAAGAAACACCTCCCGTCACATAATTGTCAAAACACCAAACGCACAAAATAAAGAAAGAATATTAAAAGCAGTAAGGGAAAAAGGTCAAGTAACATATAAAGGGAGACCTATCAGAATCACACCAGACTTCTCGCAAGAAAATATGAAGGCCAGAAGATCCTAGACTGATGTTATACAGACCTTAAGAGAACACAAATGCCAGCCCAGGTTACTGTATCCAGCAAAACTCTCAATTAACATTGATGGAGAAACCAAGATATTCCATGACAAAACCAAATTTACACAATATCTTTCCACAAGTCCAGCACTACAAAGGATAATAAATGGTAAAGCCCAACATAAGGAGGCAAGCTATACCCTAGAAGAAGCAAGAAACTAATCGTCTTGGCAACAAAACAAAGAGAATGAAAGCACACAAACATAACCTCACATCCAAATATGAATATAACGGGAAGCAATAATCACTATTCCTTAATATCTCTCAATATCAATGGCCTCAACTCCCCAATAAAAAGACATAGATAAACAAACTGGATACACAACGAGGACCCTGCATTCTGCTGCCTACAGGAAACACACCTCAGAGACAAAGACAGACACTACCTCAGAGTGAAAGGCTGGAAAACAACTTTCCAAGCAAATGGTCAGAAGAAGCAAGCTAGAGTAGCCATTCTAATATCAAATGAAATCAATTTTCAACTAAAAGTCATCAAAAAAGATAAGGAAGGACACTTGATATTCATCAAAGGAAAAATCCACCAAGATGAACTCTCAATCCTAAATATCTATGCCCCAAATACAATGGCACCTACATACGTAAAAGAAACCTTACTAAAGCTCAAAGCACACATTGCACCTCACACAATAATAGTGGGAGATTTCAACACACCACTCTCATCAATGGACAGATCATGGAAACAGAAATTAAACAGTGATGTCGACAGACTAAGAGAACTCATGAGCCAAATGGACTTAACGGATATTTATAGGACATTCTATCCTAAAGCAAAAGGATATACCTTCTTCACAGCTCCTCATGGTACTTTCTGCAAAATTGACCATATAATTGGTCAAAAAACTGGCCTCAACAGGAACAGAAAGATAGAAATAATCCCATGCGTGCTATCAGACCACCACGGCCTAAAACTGGTCTACAATAACAATAGGGGAAGAATGCCCACATATACGTGGAAATTGAACAATGCTCTACTCAATGATAACCTGGTCAAGGAAGAAATAAAGAAAGAAATTAAAAACTTTTTAGAATTTAATGAAAATGAAGATACAACATACCCAAACTTATGGGACCCAATGAAAGCTGTGCTAAGAGGAAAACTCATAGCGCTGAGTGCCTGCAGAAAGAAACAGGAAAGAGCATATGTCAGCAGCTTGACAGCACACCTAAAAGCTCTAGAACAAAAAGAAGCAAATACACCCAGGAGGAGTAGAAGGCAGGAAATAATCAAACTCAGAGCTGAAATCAGCCAAGTAGAAACAAAAAGGACCATAGAAAGAATCAACAGAAGCAAAAGTTGGTTCTTTGAGAAAATCAACAAGATAGATAAACCCTTAGCCAGACTAACGAGAGGACACAGAGAGTGTGTCCAAATTAACAAAATCAGAAATGAAAAGGGAGACATAACTACAGATTCGGAGGAAATTCAAAAAATCATCAGATCTTACTATAAAAACCTATATTCAACAAAACTTGAAAATCTTCAGGAAATGGACAATTTCCTAGACAGATACCAGGTACCGAAGTTAAATCAGGAACAGATAAACCAGTTAAACAACCCCATAACTCCTAAGGAAATAGAAGCAGTCATTAAAGGTCTCCAAACCAAAAAGAGCCCAGGTCCAGACGGGTTTAGTGCAGAATTCTATCAGACCTTCATAGAAGACCTCATACCAATATTATCCAAACTATTCCACAAAATTGAAACAGATGGAGCACTACCGAATTCCTTCTACGAAGCCACAATTACTCTTATAATTAAACCACACAAAGACACAACAAAGAAATAGGACTTCAGACCAATTTCCCTTATGAATATCGATGCAAAAATACTCAATAAAATTCTGGCAAACCGAATTCAAGAGCACATCAAAACAATCATCCACCATGTCCAAGTAGGCTTCATCCCAGGCATGCAGGGATGGTTTAATATAAGGAAAACCATCAACGTGATCCATTATATAAACAAACTGAAAGAACAGATCCACATGATCATTTCATTAGATGCTGAGAAAGCATTTGACAAAATTCAACACCCCTTCATGATAAAAGTCCTGGAAAGAATAGGAATTCAAGGCCCATACCTAAACATAGTAAAAGCCATATACAGCAAACCAGTTGCTAACATTAAACTAAATGGAGAGAAACTTGAAGCAATCCCACTAAAATCAGGGACTAGACAAGGCTGCCCACTCTCTCCCTACTTATTCAATATAGTTCTTGAAATTCTAGCCAGAGCAATCAGACAACAAAAGGAGATCAAGGGGATACAGATTGGAAAAGAAGAGGTCAAAATATCACTATTTGCAGATGACATGATAGTATATTTAAGTGATCCCAAAAGTTCCACCAGAGAACTACTAAAGCTGATAAACAACTTCAGCAAAGTGGCTGGGTATAAAATTAACTCAAATAAATCAGTTGCCTTCCTCTATACAAAAGAGAAACAAGCCGAGAAAGAAATTAGTGAAACGACACCCTTCATAATAGACCCAAATAATATAAAGTACCTCGGTGTGACTTTAACCAAGCAAGTAAAAGATCTGTACAATAAGAACTTCAAGACACTGAGGAAAGAAATTGAAGAAGACCTCAAAAGATGGAAAGATCTCCCATGCACATGGATTGGCAGAATTAATTTAGTAAAAATGGCCATTTTACCAAAAGCAATCTACAGATTCAATGCAATCCCCATCAAAATACCAATCCAATTCTTCAAAGAGTTAGACAGAACAATTTGCAAATTCATCTGGAATAACAAAAAACCCAGGATAGCTAAAACTATCCTCAACAATAAAAGGACTTCAGGGGGAATCACTATCCCTGAACTCAAGCAGTATTACACATCAATAGAGATAAAAACTGATTGATATTGGTACAGAGACAGACAGATAGACCAATGGAATAGATTCGAAGACCCAGAAATGAACCCACACACCTATGGTCACTTGATTTTTCACAAAGGAGCCAAAACTGCCAAATGGAAAAAAGATAGCATTTTAAGCAAATGGTGCTGGTTCAACTGGAGGTCAACTGGTAGAAGAATGCAGATCGATCCATGCTTATCACCCTGTACAAAGCTTAAGTCCAAGTGGATCAAGGACCTCCACATCAAACCAGACACACTCAAACTAATAGAAGAAAAACTAGGGAAGCATCTGTAACACATGGGCACTGGAAAAAATTTCCTGAACAAAACACCAATGGCTTATGCTCTAAGATCAAGAATCGACAAATGGGATCTCATAAAACTGCAAAGCTTCTGTATGCCAAAGGACACTTGGTTAGGACAAAACGGCAACCAAAAGATTGGGAAAATTTCTTCACCAATCCTACAACAGATAGAGTCCTTATATCCAAAATATACAAAGAACTCAAGAAGTAAGACCGCAGGGGGACAAATAACCCTATTAATAAATGGGGTTCAGAGCTAAACAAACAAATCACAGCTGAGGAATGCCGAAAGGCTGAGAAACACCTAAAGAAATGTTCAACATCTTTAGTCATAAGGGAAATGCAAATCAAAACAACCCTGAGATTTCACTTCACACCAGTTAGAATGGCTAAGATCAAAAACTCAGGTGACAGCAAATGCTGGCGAGGATGCCGAAAAAGAGGAATACTCCTCCATTGTTGGTGGGATTGCAGACTGGTACAACCATTCTTGAAATCAGTCTGGAGGTTCCTCAGAAAATTGGACATTGAACTGCCTGAGGATCCATCTATACAACTCTTGGGCATATACTCAAAAGATGCCCCAACATATAAAAAAGACACATCCTCCACTATGTTCATAGCAGCCTTATTTATAATAGCCAGAAGCTAGAAAGAACCCAGATGCCCTTCATCGGAAGAATGGATACAGAAAATGTGGTACATCTACACAATGGAATATTACTCAGTTATCAAGAACAATGCCTTCATGAAATTCTTAGCAAATGGTTGGAACTGGAAAATATCATCCTGAGTGAGCTAACCCAATCACAGAAAGACATACATGGTATGCAATCATTGATAAGTGGCTATTAGCCCAAATGCTTGAATTACCCTAGATCCCTACAACAAATGAAACTCAAGAAGGATGATCAAAATGTGAATACTTCACTCTTTCTTTAAAAGGGGAACAAGAATACCCTTGGCAGGGAAGGGAGAGGCAAAGATTAAAACAGAGACTGAAGAAACACCCATTCAGAGATTGCCCCACATGTGACCCACACATATACAGCCACCCAATTAGACAAGATGGATGAAGCAAAGAAATGCAGACTGACAGGAGCCAGATGTAGAACGCTCCTGAGAGACACAGCCAGAATACAGCAAATACAGAGGCAAATGCCAGCAGCAAACCACTGAACTGAGAATAGGACCCCCGTTGAAGGAATCGGAGAAAGAACTGGAAGAGCTTGAAGGGGCTAGAGACCCGATATGTACAACAATGCCAAGCAACCAGAGCTTCCATGGACTAAGCCACTACCTAAAGACTATACATGGACTGACCCTGGACTCTGACCTCAAAGGTAGCAATGAATATCCTAGTAAGGGCACCAGTAGAAGGGGAAGCCCTGGGTCCTGCTAAGACTGAACCCCCAGTGAACTAGAATGTTAGGGGGAGTGTGGCAATGGGGGGAGGGTGGGGAGGGGAACACCCATAAGGAAGGGGAGGGGGGAGGGGATGTTTGCCTGGAAACCGGGAAAGGGAATAACACTCGAAATGTATATAAGAAATACTCAAGTTAATTAAAAAAAAAAAGAAGGACTGAAGCATTCGCATTTTGGTAATCCTTCTTAAGTTTCATGTGTTCTGTGCATCAAGGGTAATTCAAGCATTTGCGCTAATAGTCACTTATGAATGAGTACATACCATGTATGTTTTTCTGTGATTGAGTTACCTCACTCAGGATATTTTCCAGTTCCATCCATTTGCCTATGAATTTCATAAAGTCATTGTTTTTGATAGCTGAGTAATATTCCATTGTGTAGACGTACAACATTTTCTGTATCCATTCTTCCGTTGAAGTGCATCTGGGTTCTTTCCAGCTTCTGGCTATTATAAATAAAGCTGCTATGAACATAGTGGAACATGTGTCTTTATTATATGTTGGGGCATCTTTTGGGTATATGTCCAAGAGAGGTATAGCTCTGTCCTCAGGTAATTCTATGTCCAGTTTTCTGAGGAACCTCCAGACTGATTTCCAGAATGGTTGCACCAGTCGGCAATCCCACCAACAATGGAGTAGTGTTCTACATTCTCCACATCCTCACCAGCATCTGCTGTCACCTGAGTTTTTGATCTTACCCATTCTCACTGGTGTGAGGTGAAATCTCAGGGTTCTTTTGATTTGCATTTCCCTTATGACTAAAGATATTCAATATTTCTTTAGGTGTTTCTCAGCCATTCGGCATTCTTCAGCTGTGAATTCTTTGTTTAGCTCTGAACCCCATTTTTTAATAGGGTTATTTGTCTCCCCATGGTCTAACTTCTTGTGTTTTTTGTATATTTTGGATATAAGGCCTCTATCTGTTGTAGGATTGGTAAAGATCTTTTCTCAATCTGTTGGTTGCCGTTTTGTCCTAACCCCAGTGTCCTTTGCCTTACAGAAGCTTTGCAGTTTTATGAGATCCTGTTTGTTGATTCTTGATCTTAGAGCATGAGCCATTGGTGTTTTGTTCAGGAAATTTTTTCCAGTGCCCATGTGTTCCAGATGCTTCCCTTGTTTTTCTTCTATTAGTTTGAGTGTATCTGGTTTGATGTGGAGGTCCTTGATCCACTTGGACTTAAGCTTTGTACAGGGTGATAAGCATGGATCGATCTGCATTCTTCTACATGCTGACCTCCAATTGAACCAGCACCATTTGCTGAAAATGCTATCTCTTTTCCATTGGATGGTTTTGGCGCTTTTGTCAAAAATCTAGTGACCATAGGTGTGTGGGTTCATTTCTGGTTCTTTAATACTATTCCACCGATCTATCTGTCTGTCTCTGTACCAATAACATAGAGATTTTATCACTATTGTTCTGTAACACTGCTTGAGTTCAGAGATAGTTAGTCCCCCAGAAGTCCTTTTATTGTTGAGGATAGTTTTAGCTATCCTGCATTTTTTAATATTCTAGATGTATTTGCAAATTGTTCTGTCTAACTCTTTATAGATTGGATTGGTATTTTTATGGGGATTGCACTGAATCTGTAGATCGCTTTTGGTAAAATGGCCATTTTTACAATGTTAATCCTGCCAATGGATGAGCATGGGAGATCTTTACATCTTCTGAGGTCTTCTTCAATTTCTTTCTTCAGAGGCTTGAAGTTCTTATCATACAGATCTGTTACTTGTTTGGTTAAAGTCACACCGAGGTATTTTATATTATTTGGGACTATTGTGAATGGTATCATTTCGCTAATTTCTTTCTCGGCTTGTTTCTCTTTTGTGTAGAGGAAGGCTACTGATTTATTTGAGTTAATTTTATACCCAGCCACTTTGCTGAAGTTGTTTATCAGCTTTAGTATTTCTCTTGTGGAACTTTTGGGATCACTTAATTATACTATCATATCATCTACAAATAGTGATATCTTGACTTCTTTTCTGATCTGTATCCACTTGATCTCCTTTTGTTGTCTGATTGCTCTGGCTAGAACCTCAACAACTATTTTGAATAAGTAGGGAGAGAGTGGGCAGTCTTGTCTAGTCCCTGATTTTAGTGGTATTGCTTCAAGTTTCTCTCCATTCAGTTTAATATTAGCGACTGGTTTGCTGTATATGGCTTTTACTATGTTTAGGGATGGGCCTTGAATTCCTATTTTTTCCAGGAGTTTTATTATGAAGGGGTGTTGAATTTTGTCAAATGCTTTCTCAGCATCTAATGAAATAATTATGTGGTTTTGTTATTTCAGTTTTATAAAATGGATTTCATTGATGGTTTTCTGTATATTAATCCATCCCTGCAGGCCTGAGATGAAGCCTACTTGATCATGGTGGATGATTGTTTTGATGTGGTCTTGAATTCGGTTTGCCAGAATTTTATTGAGTATTTTTGCATCGATATTCATAAGGGAAATTGGAATGAAGTTCACTTTCTGTGTTGGGTCTTTGTGTGGTTTATGTGTAAGAGTAATTGTGGTTTCATAGAAGGAATTCGGTAGTGCTCCATCTATTTCAATTTTGTGGAAGAGTTTGGATAGTATTGGTATGAGGTCTTCTATGAAGGTCTGATAGAATTCTGCACTGAACCCATCTGGACCTGGGCTCTTTTTGGTTGGGAGACCTTTAATGACTGCTTCTATTTCCTTAGGAGTTATGGGGTTGTTTAACTGGTTTATCTGTTCCTGATTTAACTTCGGTACCTGGTATCTGTCTAGGAAATTGTCCATTTCCTGCAGATTTTCATGTTTTGTTGAATATAGACTTTTGTAGTAGGATCTGATGATTTTTTGAATTTCCTCTGATTCTTTAGTTATGTCTCCCTTTTCATTTCTGAGTTTGTTAATTTGGACACACATTCAGTGTCCTCTCGTTAGTCTGGCTTAGGGTTTATCTATCCTGTTGATTTTCTCAAAGAACCAACTTTTGGTTCTGTTGATTCTTTGTATGGTCATGTTTGTTTCTACTTCGTTGATTTCAGCTCTGAGTTTGATTATTTCCTGCCTTCTACTCCTCCTGGGTGTATTTGCTTCTTTTTTTTTTCTAGAGCTTTTAGGTGTGCTGTCAGGCTGCTGATATATGCTCTCTAGTGTTTCCTTCTGCAGGCACTCAGAGCTATGAGTTTTCCTATTAGCCCAACTTTCATTGTGTCCCATAAGTTTGGGTATGTTGTACCTTCATTTTCATTAAATTCTAAGAAGTCTTTAATTTCTTTCTTTATTTCTTCCTTGACCAGGTTATCATTGAGTAGAGCATTGTTCAACTTCCACGTATATGTGGGCATTCTTCCCTTATTGTTATTGAAAACCAGCTTTAGCCCATGGTGGTCTGAAGAGATTATTTCTATCTTTCTGTATCTGTTGAGGCCTGTTTTATGACCAATTATATCTTCAATTTTGGAGAAAGTACCAGAGTGGTAAGAAGAAGGTATAACCTTTTGTTTTAAGAAGGAATGTTCTGTAAATATCTGTTAAGACCATTTGGTTCATGGTTTCTCTTAGTCTGTGTATGTTTCCATTTAATATCTGTTTCCATGATCTGTCCATTGATGAGAGTGGGGTTTTGAAATCTCCTACTCTTATTGTGTGAGGTTCAATGTGTGCTTTGAGATTTAAGGTTTTTTTTTTTTTTTTATGTATGTAGGTGCCTTTGTATTTGCAGCATAGATATTTAGGATTAAGAGTTCATCTTGGTGGATTTTTCCTTTGATGAATATGAAGTGACCTTCCTTATATTTTTGATGACTTTTAGTTGAAAATTGGTTTTATTCAATATTAGACTAGCTACTCCAGCTTGATTTTCAGACCATTTGCTTGGAATGTTGTTTTCCAGCCTTTCACTCTGAAGTTGTATCTGTGTTTCTCTCTGAGGTGTGTTTCCTGTATGCATCAGAATACAAGGTCCTTATTTAGTATCCAGTTTCTTAATCTATGTCTTTTTATTGGAGAGTTGATACCACTGATGTTGAAAGATATTAAGCAATAGTGATTATTGCTTCCTGTTATATTCATATTTAGATGTGAGATTATGTTTATGTGCTATCCTTCTCTTTGTTTTGTTGCCAAGACAATTATTTCTTGCTTTTTCTAGGGTGTAGCTTGCCTCCTTATGTTGGGCTTTACCATTTATTATCCTTTGTAGCACTGGATTTGTGGAAAGATATTGTGTAAACTTGGTTTTGACATGGAATATCTTGGTTTCTCCATCTATGTTTATTGAGAGTTTTGCAGGATACAGTAACCTGGGCTGGCCTTTGTATTCTCTTAGGGTCTGTATGATATCAGTCCAGGATCTTCTGGCTTTCATAGTCTCTGGTGAGAAATCTGGTGTAATTCTGATAGGACTGCCTTTATATGTTACTTGGACTTTTCCCCTTACTGCCTTTAATATTCTTTCTTTGTTTTGTGCATTTGGTGTTTAGGCTATTATGTGATGGGGTGATTTTCTTTTCTGGTCCAATCTTTTTCGAGTTCTGTAGGCTTCTTGTTTGTTTATGGGCTTCTCTTTCTTTAGGTTAGGGAAGTTTTCTTCTATGATTTTGTTGAAGATATTTACTGGTTCTTTGAGCTGGGAGTCTTCACTCTCTTCTATACTTATTATCCTTAGGTTTGATCTTCTCATTGAGTCCTGGATTTCCTGTATGTTTTGGACCAGTAGCTTTTCCGTTTTACATTATCTTTGATGGTTGTGTCAATGATTTCTATGGAATCTTCTGCTCCTGAGATTCTCTATTCTATGTCTTGTATTCTGTTTCTGATGCTTGTATCTATGGCTCCTTGTCTCTTACTTTGGTTTTCTATATCCAGGGTTGTTTCCCTGTGTACTTTCTTTATTGCTTCTATTTCTGTTTTTAATTCCTTCACCTGTTTGATTGTGTTTTCCTGGAATTCTTTCAGGGACTTTGTGATTCCTCTCTATAGGCTTCTACTTGTTTATTTATGTTTTCCTGCGTTTCTCCAAGGGAGTTCCTCATGTCTTTCTTGAAGTCCTCCAGCATCATGATCAAATGTGATTTTAAATCTAGATCTTGCTTTTCTGGTGTGTTTGGATATTCATTGTTTGCTTTGTTGGGAGAATTGGACTCCGATGATGCCATGTAGTCTTGATTTCTGTTGCTTGGGTTCCTGTGCTTTCCTCTCACCATCATGTTGTCTCTGGTGTTACCTTGTTCTTCTATTTCTGAGAGTGGCTAGACCGTCCTATAGGCCTGTGTGTCAGGAGTGCTGTAGACATGTTTTCCTCTTTTTTTCTTTTCAGCCAGTTATGGGAACAGAGTGTTCTGCTTTCAGGCTTGTAGTTTTTCCTGTCTACTTGTCTTCAGCTGTTCCTGTGGGCCCGTGTCCTGCGTCTACCAGCCAGGTCGCTTGGAGCAGAAAAGTTGGTCTTAACTGTGGTCCTGCAGCTCAAGTTGCTCGTGGGTGGCTGCTTTTGAGCTCTCTGTGAGGGTGGAAACCAGGAGGGCCTGTGGCACCTTTTCCAGGGGCCTCTGTGCACTGCGGTCCCAGATGGCATTAGGTGTTTTCCTCTGAAGTCAGAAATGTGTGCAGAGCGTAGTCTCTTCTGGCTTCCCAGGCGTGTCTGCCCCTCTGAAGTTTTAGCTCTCCCTCCCACGGGATTTGGGTGTAGAGAACTGTTGACTGGTACTCCTCAGGTCGGGGTGGTGTATGGATTGCCAGTCTATGTCTTTTTATTGGGGAATTAAACCATTTTTGTTGAGAGATGTTAATAAATAATGATTGTTTCTTCCTCTTGCTTTCATTGTTTGAGGTGGAATTATGTTTATGTGTCTCTGTTTTGGTTTCATTTCAAGGAGATTATAATATTGCTTTCTGTATGGCATAGTTCCTCTCCTTGTGTTGGAATTTTCCATCTATTATCATTTTTAGGGCTGCATTTGTAGTAAGATATTTGGGTAAATTTGTTTTGTCATGGAATGTCTTCATTTCTACATTTATGTTAATGAGATTTTTGATGGATATAGTTCCATGCCTGGCATTTTTGTTCTTGTAAGGTCTATATGACATCTGACCAGTATTTTATGGCTTTCATAGTCCCTGGTGAGACTTCTGCTGTATTTCTTATAGGTCTGCCTTTACATGTCACTTGACATTTTCCCTTACTGATTTTAATATTCTTTTTTTGTTTTGTGCATTTGTTGTTTTAACTATTAAGTGATGGGATAAATTTCTCTTCTGGTTCAATCTATTTGGAGTTCTGTAGGCTCTTTGTATGTTTATGAGCATCTCTTTCTTTAGGTTAGGGGAGTTCTTTCTCTATAATTTTGTTGAAGATATTTACTGACCCTTTTATTTGGGAGTCTTTACTCCGTTCTATACTTATTATCCTTAGGTTTGATCTTCTCATTGTGTCCTGTATTTCCTGGATATTTTGGGCTAGGAACTTTTTGGGTCTTACATTTTGATGATTGTGTCCATGTCTTCTCTGTTATCTTCTGCGACTGAGATTCTCTCTTCTATCTCTTGTATTCTGTTGTTGATGCTTGTAACTCTGACTCCTTGTCTCTACATTAGTATTTCTATCTCCAGGATTGTCTCTCCTTGTACATTCTTTATTGTTTCTATTTCCATTTTTAAATCCTGGATATTTTTTTTCTATTCCTTGACCTGTTTGGGTGTGTTTTCCTGCAGTTATATCGGGAATTTTTGTGTCTCCTCTTTAAGGACTTCTACTTGTTTACATGTGTTTTCCTGTATTTCTTTATGGGAGTTATTTAGATCCTTCTTAAAGTCCTCCATTATTATCACAAAATGTAATTTAAAATCTAAATCTTGCTCTTCCAGTGTGTTTGGATATCCAGTATTTTCTTTGGTGGGATTACTAGGCTCTGATGATACCAATTGTCTTGATTTCTGTTGCTTAGATTCCTGTGCTTGCTTCTCACCATCGGGTTGTCTCTGGTGTTTGTTTGTCTTCTTGTTTCTGAGTGTGGCTTGACCCGGCTGTAGGCCTCTGTGTCAGCACTCCTGTAGAACTGTTTTCCTATTTTCTTTCAGCCTTTTCTGAGAACAGATGTTCTGATCTCAGGTGTGTAGGTACTCCTGGTAACTGTCTTTTCAGTTCTAGGTGCAGGAAGGAATAGAAGGGTCCTAACTCTGATTTCTCTAAGGTCCTTGTGCCCAGGGGGCACAGTTGGCACCAGGCAATTCCATCTTGAATCTGGAATGTGGGCAGAGGGTAGTCTTCTCTGATTTCTCTGAGTATCCACACTTCTGAGGGTCTAGCTCTCTCTCCCATGGAATTTGGTTGCAGGGAGCTATTTGGCTGATTCAGTTCCATCCTGGGTGCTGACCAGAACTACAGGTACTGGCAGTTGACTGATCCTATGTTTCTGTGTCCAGAGGCACTGTGCAGTTTCCCCTTGGACCAGGGATATGGGCAGAGATGTACAGAAGTGGAAGTCTGTCCTGCAGTCTCAGCATGTCTGCACTTCTGGGTGTTCAGCTCTCTGCCTCTTGGGATTTGGGTGCAGGTAACTGTAGGATGGTATCAGTTCATTTCTGGGCAGAGCTAGAAACAGGAATTGCCTAAGTATCCCACTTTTATCTCAAAGCCTCCATTATGCTATGTTTACTGTAGAAAAAAATATATATATTATGATTTGGAACAGAAACTTCTTAAACCTCGTGTATGTACCAAACCTAGAACACAACTATTACATATGCATTTGATGAATATTTATCTGTAAATGTAGGAGATATTTAATAAAAATAGGACACAACACAGAAAATGAGAAAGGTACATGCTACTCACAATACAAGACTATGATAACTATTAAGATAAATATTTCATGGTACCCAGATCCTGTGTGGAGAGACCAGGACTATTAGAAGTGCTTACAATCCTGAGGGGCAAGGGGAGAAAACCATTTCTGTTCACATTCCTGGCCCAAGAGGAACCCGTCTAGAGCTCTCTGGACACAGGAACCTAAGAGAAGGCTTGAACAGGATCCTTCTACGTTTCTGCCTGCACCCTGAGCTGAGCCTGTGACACAGTTCTCTGTACCCAGATCAACCTGGAAGAAAGGAATTCTCCAGGAGTGCTGACACACAGGCTTGTAATTAGGATCAACTCACTGTCAGAGACAGCAAGACCAGCTAAAAACATAGATAACCAGATGGAGAAATGCAAGCACAGGAACCCAAACAATAGAAACCAAGATTATTGGGAATCATCAGAGCCCAGTTCTCCCAACAAAGCAAATACTGAATATCCCAACACACAGGAAAAGCAAGGTTTGGATTTAAAATTGCATCTTATGATGATGATAGAGGGCTTATAGAAGGACATAAATAACTCTTCTAAGAAATAGAGGAGGAAAAATGGAAAAAAATAAATTTAAAAAATGAGAAATAAAACAAAACAAAAAAGAAATACCAGAGAACATAGGTAAACAAGTAGAAGCCCTTAAAGAGGAAACATAAAAATCCCTTAAAGAATTACAGGTAAACACAAGGAAACAGGTATAGAAATTGAACAGAACCATCCAGGATCTAAAAATAGAAATAGAAACGATGAATAGATCACAAAGGGAGACAACCTTGGTGATAAAAATCCTAGGAAAGAGATCAGGAGTCATAGAGGCAAGAATCACCTACAGAAAACAAGAGATAGAGAATCTCAGGAGCAGAAGATATGATAGAAAACATTTATATAACTGTCAAAGAAAATGTAAAATGCAAAAGGCTGCTAAACCAAAAGATCCAGGAAATCCAGGAAACAATGAGAAGATCAAATCTAAGGAAAATAGGTGTAAAAGAGAGTGAGGATTTCCAACTTAAAGGGCCAGTAATATCTTCAAAAATTATAGAGGAAAACTCTCATCTAAAGAAAGAGATGCACATAACTCCAAATAGATTAGATCAGAAAAGAAATTCCTCCTTTATATAAGAGTCAAAACAAGAAATTAAAAAAACAGAGAAAGAATTTTAAAAGCAGTAATGGAAAAGGTCCAGTAACATATAAAGGCAGACACATCAGATTTACGCCACACTTCTCACCAGAGACTAGGAAAGCCAGAAGGTCCTGGGCAGATGCCATATAGACACACAGAGAACACAAAAACCAGCACAGGCTATTATATCCAGAAAAAAATCTCAATTAACATAGATGGAGAAACCAAGATATTCCATGACAAAAAAAAAAATTTACACAAATCCAGCCCTACAAACGATAAAAGATGGAAAACTCCAACATAAGGAGGAAAACTACACCCTACAAAAGACAAAAATTAATCTAATTTCAACTACTCTAAAAGAAGAGAGCCACACAAACATCATTTCCACCTCTACCAAGAAAAATAACAGAAAAAAAACAATCATTGCTCCCTAATAACTCTTAACATCAATGGATTCAATTCCCTAATAAAAACACATAGCCATAGACAGACTGAATACAAATAGAGGACCCAACATTTTGCTGTATTTGAGAAACACACCTCAGTGACAAGGACAGATATTACTTCAGAGTAAAAGAATGTAAAAAAATAAATTTCCTAACTAATGGTCCCAAGACACAAACTGGAATATCCATTCTAATATCTAATAAAATAGTCTTTCAACTTAATTTATCAAAAAAGATAAGGAAGGGCACTTCATATTCATCAAAGAAAAAATATACCAAGATAACTCTCAATCCTGAATATCTGTGCTCCAAATGCAAGGGCATCTAAATTCATAAAAGTAATAATACTAAACTTCAAAGCACACATTGTACCTCACACAATGATAGTGGGAATCTTACAAGCCCCACACTCATCAATGGACAGATAAGGCAAACGGAAACTAAACATAGACACAGAGAAACTAACAGAGGTCATGAACCCAATGGAATGTGTATATATATATACACATAAAATAAAAGAAAGAATAACCATCTTCTCAGCAGCTTGTGACACCTTCTCCAAAATTGACAATAGAATCAGTCACAAAACATGCCTCAACAGATACAAGAAGATTGAATTAATCTCATGCATCCTATCAGATCACCCTGGTCTTAGGCTGCTCTTCAACAACAACAAAATCAATAGAAAACCAACATAAACATAGAAGCCGAACAATGTTCTACTCACTGATTACTTGGTCAATGAAGAAATAAAGAAAGAAATGAATGACATTTTATAATTTAATGGAAATGAAGGCACAACATACCCAAACTAATGAGACACAATTTAAGCAGTGCTAAGAGGAACTCTAATAGCTCTGAGTGCCTCCAAAAATAAACTAGAGAGAGCATACATTAGCAGCTTCACAGCACACCTCAAAACTCAAGCACAGAAGAGAAGCAAATACACTCCAGTTGAGTAGATGGCAGGAAATAATCAAACTTAGGGCTGACATGAGCCAAGTAGAAACAAATAGAACTATACAAAAAAAATCAGTAAAACCAGGAACTGGTTCTTTGAAAAAATAAATGTGTAGGTAAACCCTTAACCAGACCAGAAAGCACAGAGTTTCCAAATTCAGAAAATCAGAATTGAAAAGTGAGACATAATGACAGAATCTGAAGAAATGAAAAAAAAAAAATCAACAGATCCTACTAAAAAATGCCTATAAACAAACAAACAAAGGAAGAAACAAAGAAAACCCCTGGAAATTCTGGATGAATGGACAATTTTCTAGACAGATACTAGATACCAAAGTTAAATCAGGATCAGACAAACCATCTAAACAATCCCATAACTCATAAATATATAGAAGCAATCATTAAAAGCCCCCCTAAAAAACAGGACCCAATGGGTTTAGTGCAGCATTCTATCAGACTTACATAGAAGACCTAATACCAATAATGACCAATCACTTCTACAAAATATAAAGAGCAGGAACAATTCCCAATTCATTCTGTGAACCTACAAGTATGCTTATACCTATATCACACAAAGACCCCACAAAGAAAGTTTCAGACACATTTCCCTTAAGAATATCACCACAAAAATACTCATTTAAAATCTTACAAATTGAATCAAAAAACACGTCTAAACACTCTTACATCATGATAAAGAAAGCTTCATGTGAGAGTTTCAGGGATGGTTCAATATACAGAAATTCATCAATATAATACACTATATAAACAAACTCAAAAAAAAAAGAACATCTCATTAGATGCTGAGAAAGCATTAGACAAAATTCAATACCACATCGTGAAAAAAGTCATATAATGATCAGGAATTTAAGACACGTCCATAAACATAGTAAAAACAATATATAGCAAACAAGTAGCCAACATCAATCTAAATGGAGAGAAACTTGAAGCAATCCCACTAAAATCAGGGACTAGACAAGAATCCTCACTGTCTCACTACCTATTCAATATATTACTTAAAATCCTAGCCAGAGGAATCAGACAACTAAAGGAGATCAAAGGGATACAAATAAGAAAGCAAGAAGGCAAAATATCATTATTTGCAGATGATAGGATAGTATAAGTAAGTCACCCAAAAAATTCTCCTAGAAAACTCTTAAACCTGTTAAACAACTTCAGAAAAGTGGCTGGAATATAAATTAACTCTAACAAATCACTAGCCTTCCTCTATTCAAAGCATGAACAGGATGAGAAAGAAATTATGGAAATGTCACTCGTCACAATAGTCACAAATAATATAAAACACCTTGTCATGCCTCTAAACAAAAAAGTGAAAGATCTATATAACAAGACCATCATGTCTCAGAAGAACAAAATTAATGAAGATGTCAGAAGATGGAAAAATTTCTCATGTACAAGAATTGGCAGTATCAATTTCTGAAAGGTGGCCATCTTGCCAAAAGCAATCTATAGATTCAATGCAATCCCCATCAAAATTCTAATTCAGTTCTTCATAGAGTTAAAAAGAGCAGTTTGCAAATTCGTTTGGAGTAACATAAAAACCCAGTATAGGGAAAACTATACTCAACAGTAAAAGAACTTTTGGGGGAATCACCATCCCTGACATCAAGCAGTATTACAAAACAAGATTGATAAAGACTGTATAGTATTGGTACAGAGATGGGCAAGTAGATCAGGGAAATAGAAGTGAAGATCTCTCCTGAGAGACAGAGCCAGAATACAGTAAATACATAGGCGAATGCCAGCAGCAAACCACTGAACTGAGAACGGGACCCCCGTTGAAGGAATCAGAGAAAGGACTGGAAGAGCTTGAAGGGGCTTGAGACCCCATATGATCAACAATGCCAACTAACCAGAACTTCCAGGGACTAAGCCACTACCCAAAGACTATACATGGATTGACCCTGGGCTCCAACCTCATAGGTAAAAATGAATAGCCTAGTAAGAGTACCAGTGGAAGGGGAAGCCCTTGGTCCTGCCAAGTCAGAACACCTAGTGAACGTGATTGTTGGGGGGAGCATGGTAGTGGGGGGAGGATGGGGAGGGGAAGCCCATATACAAAGGGAGGGGAGAGGGGTTAAGGGGATGTTGCCCCAGAAACCAGGAAGGAGAATAACAATCGAAATGTAAATAAGAAATACTCAAGTTAGTAAAGATTAAAAAAAAAGGGAGGAGCCAGAAATGAACCCACACACCTATGGTCACTTGATCTTTGACAAAGGAGTTAAAACTATCCAGTGGAAAAAAGATAGCATTTTCAGCAAATGGTGCTGGTTCAACTAGATGTCAGCATGTAGAAGAATTCAAATTGATCCATTTCTATCAACCTGTACAAAGCTCAGCTGCAAGTGGATCAAGGACCTCCACATAAAACTAGATACACTCAAACTTTTAGGAGAAAAAGTGTGGAATAACCTTGAACACTAGGACCCTGTGGCAATTTTATTGGAACAGAACACCAATGGCTTATGTCTTAAGATCAAGAATCAACAAATGGAATCTCATAAAATTGAAAAGTTTCTGTAAGACCTAGGATAATGTCATTAGGACAAAATGGCAACCAACAGTTTGGGAAAAGATCTTTACCAATCCTACACCTGATAGAAGGCTAATATCCAATATATACACAGAACTCAAGAAGTTAAACTCCAGAGAATCAAATAAGCCTATTAAAAATGGGGTATAGACCTGGACAAAGAATTCTTAGCTGAGTATTATCGAATGGCCGCAAAGCTCCTAAAGAAATGTTCAAAATTCTTAGTCACCAGGGAAATGAAAATCAAAACAACCCGGAGATTCCACCCCAAACCAGTCAGAATGGCTAAGACAGAAAAACTCAGGTGACAGCAGATGCAGACCAGGATGTGGCGAATGAGGAACACTCCTCCATTTTTGATGGGATTGCAAGCTGGTACAACCACTCTGGAAATCAGTCTGGAGGTTCCTCAGAAAATTGGACCCAGCTATACCACTCTGTGGCATATACCCAAAAGATACTCCAACATATTAACAAGGACACATGCTCTTTTATGTTCATAGCAGCCTTATTTATAATATCCAGAAGCTGGAAATAACTCATATGTCTTTCAAAAGAGGAATGGATACAGAAAATGTGCTACATTTACACAATAGAATACTACTAATCTATTAAAAACAATGATTTCCTGACATTCATAGGCAAATGGATGAAACTAGAAAATATCATCCTGAGTGAGGTAACTCAATCACAAAATAAAAAAAAACAAACAAAAAAATCACATGGTATGCGGTCACTGATAAGTGGATATTAGTTTAAAAGCCAGGATTACCAAATCATGCAATCCACAGATCACATGAAGCTCAAGAATTAAGGACATACAAAGTGTGCCAGCTTCAGTCCTTCTTAGAAAGGTTAACAATTATGTTAATAGGAGGAAATATGGAGACAAGGTTTGGAGCCGAGACTGAAGAAAAGGCTATCCAGAGACTGCTCCACCTGGGAACCCATCCCTTGTGCATTCACCAAACCCAGACAATATTGCTGATGCCAAGAAGTACATGCTGACAGAATCCTGATAGAGCTGTCTCTTGAGATGTTCTGCCAGAGCATTTCAAATAGAGAGGCAAATGCTATTAGCAAACCATTGAAATGAGAACAGGGTCCCCATAGGAGGATTTAGTGAAAGGTTTGAAGAAGCTGAAGTAGTTATCAACACCATAAGAATAACCAGAGCTCCCAGGGACTAAACCACTACCCAAAGACTACACACGGACAGACCCATGGCTCCAGCTCTCTATATAGGAAAGAATGGTCTTGTTGGGCACCAATTGGAGGAGAATCCCTTGCTTCTGCCAAGTTTGGACCCCCCAATGCAGCGGAATGTTAGGACGAGGAGGAGGGAAGGGCTGGGTGACTGACTGGGGTACTGAGGGTACTCTTAGAAAAAGGGCGAGGTGGTTGGCATAGGGGGTTTATGGAGGAGAAATTGGGAAATGTGGTAGCATTTGAAATGTAAATAAAAAATATCCACTATAAAATCACTAAAAAAAGATAATTCATTTACATACTGATAATTTGCAATGTAATATTTGCCAATAAAATATGTTATTAAATGGCAGTTTCATTTTCATATTTTGTAAAAAAATATATTTATAAGTTATTGAAACAAAAGGCTGAATTTCTAAAGTTCATTCATTAATACCTTTTTTGTCAAATCTAAAAGAGTAATGGTAAATAGTAAATAACTCCAAATTAAAGTATGGCTTGAGGAATTTATAAACAGTACATGTAAATAAGATGATAAAGACAGGTCTACCATATTGTGCATTTACTGAGTTCAGTACCCAGTACTGTAAAACTAAAGAAAAAGCAGAAGGGGTAATATATTTTAATATATATCATATGTTTATAAATATACACAATTTTATATGAAAAATATGATCATGATAATTTTGGTATTATATATCTTCTATTAATTGAAATTCAATACATACTACAAAACCAAAATTGACTCTTAACATTCGAATAATATGTTAGAAATAATGGTGGATTTAGTGGCTTTGTTTGCAAGTTTGAATTCAACATCTTTCTTGACCACACTAAATATTTATGTTTATATAAATTATTTGCTTGCATGGAATTGATATCATAGAGCAAGTCTTAAAGTCAGTAATATTAACTGGTTACTGGATTTCTTCATAACATATAAATGTTCCCATCACTTGTAAAAATTATTCTAGATATGAATTTAATTTCAAATTTTCTCTGAATATATTTTAAACTCTCCGTCTAAATATCATGCTTCATTAATTTTTGCAAAAAGAAAATATCATAATAGTTAATGCTTGTAAAAGTTTTAATTTGACCTTAAAAATATTAATAACTTTTAAATATCAAACATATGAAAGATTAATATGAATATTAAGAAACTATGTAGGACTGAAATTTAACAATTCCCTTTGAAGACAGGGATATTTTAAAAAGTAATAAGTTGGGTCAAAAATAAAAGAACTTTACAAATTTAGTTTATTAGCCCTCTGTCAGAAGTATCATTGGTGAAGATGTTGTCCTATTTTCAGTGTCCTTTACCTTACAGAAACTTTTCAATTTCATGAGGTCCTATTTATCATTTGTTGATCAAGGGCCTGAACTATTGGTTTTCTGCTAAGAAAGTTGTCTCATGTACCAATGAATTCAAAGATATTTGCCCCTTTCTGTTCTATTACATTTAGTATATCCTATTTCACCCTAATGCCTTTGATTGATGAGGACTTGACTTTGTGTAGGGTGATCAATAGAGACCTGTTTTCATTTTTCTATATGCAGACATCCAGTTTTTCCAGCACCATTTGATAAAGATTCTCTCCCTTCTTTATTTTATGGTTTTGGTTTCATTGTCAAAGATCAAGTGTGGGTTTATTTCTGAGTCTTCAATTCATTTCCATTGATTCACTTGTCTCTTTCTATACCAACATTATGCAGGCTGTATTACTATTTCCTGTAGTACAGCTGAAAGTCAGAGATGGTAATACATCCAGAAGTTCATCTATTGTACAAGATTGTTTCTGCTATCCTTGATTTTTTTGTTTTTTTTTTCATATGAAGCTGAAAATCATTCTTTCAAGATGTATAAATAATTGTGTTGTATTAGAATTTTAATGAGAATTTCATTGAATCTATAGATTTCTTTTGATGACATGTCCACTTACATTATGTTAATCCTACAAGTGCATAAGCATGGCAGTTCTTCTTATATCTTCTTAAACGTTTTACTTCAGTACCCTGAAGTTCTTGTCATATCGGTCTTTCTTATGCTTGGCTAGAATTACATGAAGATATTTTATATTATTTGTGGCTATTGGGAAAGTTATTCTCTTCTTATCTCAGCAAATTTATCATCTGTATAAAGGAGGGCTACTGAAAATAGTCCAGTTCATTAAGATTTTCCAATTTTGTGAGCACAAACTTTTTTTTTTTTTTTTGCTTCTTTTTTTTCGGAGCTGGGGACCGAACCCAGGGCCTTGCGCTTCCTAGGCAAGCGCTCTACCACTGAGCTAAATCCCCAACCCCTGAGCACAAACTTTTAAACTAAAGCCTAATGATCCTTTGAATTTCTTCAGTGTTTGTTGTTAAGTGTTATGAACTTTCTTCTAAGCACTGCCTTCATTGTGTCCCAATTGAATTCTAGAAAATAATTAATTTATTTCTTCTGTAACCCATAGATTATTGAGTAGAGAGTTATTAAATTTTTATGAGTGTATACGCTTTCTTGTATTTCTGTTGTTGTTGAGGTCCAAATTTTATCCATGGTGGTCTGATAAGGTACAAGGCATTATTTCAATTCTTTATCTGCTGAGGCTTGCTATGTGAATGACAATGGTCAATTCTGGAGAAGAATCCATGAGTTACTGAGAAAAAGGTATATTCTTTCTGTCTTGGTGAGATATTCTGTAGATGTCTATTAGGTCCACTTGATTCATAATATCTGTTAGTTTACTTTTTATTTCTTTGTTTAGTTTTTGTCCGGATGTCCTGTCTATTGGTGAGAGTGGAGTGTTTGGATATCCCTTTATTAATGTGTGGGATTAATTGTGAGATTTAAGCTTTAGTAATTTTTCCCTTACAAATGCCGTTACTCTTGCTTTGAGGGCATAGATGTTCAGAGTTAGATATCATCTTGATATATATTTCCTTTGATAACTATGAAGTGTCTTTCCCTGACTCTTTTGACTCATTTTCGTTGGAAGTCTATTTTTATTGGATATGAGAATGGCTCTTCCAAATTGTTTCTTGGATGTGTTTGCTTGCAAAAACATTTCAAGCTATTTACTCTGAGGTAATATCTATCTTTATTGCTGACGTATATCTCCTGAGTTTAGAAATATGTTGGATCCTTTTTCACATCCATTGTGCTAGCCTATGTCTTTTTATTGGGGAATTATATTCCTTGGCTTTGAGAGATATTAATAACCAGTAGTTGTTATTCCCTGCAAATTTGGTGTTGATCGTTTTAATATATGTATGTGTATTTGTGTATATTTTCCTTGATTTAATGTCGTGGAATTACTTATTTCTGTATTTTCTTCGATGTAGTTATCCTCACTGGGTTAGAGTTTTCCATCTAGTATTTTTTGTAGGGCTGGATATATATAGTTTCTATTTGGACTTGTCTTGAAATATTTTGTCCATCTATGGTGATTCATTTCCTCTTTCAAGGCCTCTATAATCTCTATAAAATTGTATTTAATGTCATTTCTTATGTTTTGGTTGTTTTAGTATATTCAGGGCTTGCTAGAGAAGGGTGTCTGTGCTCTGAAGTTGTCATATTACCCTGGCTTTTGTTGATTGTGTCAATAGAGGACCTTTAACCATCTGGAAGTCTTTGGTTCCTGAATATTTCTTTTAAAACAGGTTGGAGGACCATGTTGGGAGGAGGGACGATTTCAATGGCCTTGCTGTTGCAAGCCTCTGATGGGCATTCTTGGGCTGTATGTTTCCGGATCTGCAGTTCTGTGTAGTTCAGAATCTGAAAGTCTATGTGGTTCAAGAACCATAGATTTGATCAAGGTGACAGGAGAATGAATGTACACCTGGACTAGCAGACTACTCAGAGCAGCTCGTCAAGCCCAGAGGAATCAGTGAGCAGGGAAGATGAATGGAGGAAGGGAAGCTTATCTGTATGACTCAGGCTTAGTGGGTCTGATGAAGGTAGAGGGAGAGGTGTCAGGAAAATGGAGGTTCATCTGAGATAGCAGACTGCTTATAGCAGCTGAGGGTAGCCCAGAAGACTCAGAGTACAATGAAAATGTTTGGGGAAAAGAAACATAACCTGAATGGTTCAGATCCACAGGTATGATAAAGGTTGGCAGAGAGATGGCATGATAATGGACATTCCACAGAGGCTTGCAACCTGCTTAAGACAGCTTTGCATGCAGGAAAAATGGGTGGAAAAGGCTTATTACTAAATGTTTAACCAAGCTCATAATCACAATATTAACTTCAATTTTCTTTGTGATATGTTATTTACATATATTGCAAGATTCAATTTGTTAGTATCTTGGTAACAATTATATGATGTTTGTTGACATTCACATTGATTTCTAATTTTCTCTTTTATGATGTCCTGTCCAAGATATGGAATTAGAGATTTTAAAATGTAGTTGATGGAAAAAATATTCTTTCTTTCTACTTTCTGAAATCTCTTCTTGGAAAATATTTTCTTGCTAAACAGACTGAAAGCACACTTGTGTATATGAATATAAAGTTACTGGGTATTAGTATTTGTGATTTTATAAATTTTCATGTGGAAATATCTGCTTCACTTAAAAAATCAATATTGGTATAGGATTTGATATAATTTGCTTATATCATTATTTATATTTGTAAGATCATTGGCAGGACATTTGCTCTTGTTGCTTTTCTTACACATCCATTCATTTTGGTAATTCATATATTCATCCTTTGCTTCTTTCCTAGTTATTCATAATGTTGTTCATTATGTTCTCGTTCTGCATATCAGGTTAACTGGAATTACTTTGAAGTCCAGATTGGAATTGAATTTGGGACAATCCTATCTCATTTTCAGAGGTACCATATTTAGTTGCCATATGTATCTATCTATCTATCTATCTATCTATCTATCTATCTATCTATCTATCTCTCTGTCTACCCATCCATCCATTCATATTATATATATATATATATACATATGTATGTATATATATATATATATATATATATATATATATATATATGTATATGTTTGTGTGTGCGTGTACTTTACATTTGGGTAAATGTTCATTTCTTTGTAGAGGTATGCATGCAGGTACATAGGACTGTGTATGTGTTCATGTAGTGTGGAAGCCAGAGCTCAATGATATAGTGTCTTTCCCAGTCACTCTTCACTTTGAAACTGGATTTCTTATAGAGCCAAGAGCATAACAATTGGTTACCTTAGCTATTCAAAGAGCATCATGGATCCTCCTATTTAATGTCTACACAATGCTGGGGTTGTAGATTCATGGCACTATACTTAGCTATCATGAGGACATCACAGATGTCATCTTACATGTTTTTCTTGTCCAGGTAATACTTTACTAACTTTTTCAGCACCATTTGCTTTCTTTTGATGAATGTTTTTAAAATTATGAATTTTATTATTTTTATCATACAAATTACCTTTGCTAGATTATACTGTATCTCATTTCCTCTTTTGTGATTGTTTCTTTTATCTATGTAATAACTTTCTCTTGTAAATAATTTATGCATTTATTCCATATTCTAAATTGGAAATTTTAACAATTTTAAATTCTTTCTCCGTTTATGATAAAGGTATCTAATATTATGCAGTTCTCTTAAATATACATTACCCATTTCTAGAATACCATGATTTTCTATTCTAGACATTCTCATTTAGCTTCAAAGTTTCTGATGTAATTTTTAATTAATTATCTTGTTGTTTCTATATCAAATTATGAATGATGCTTATGTGGCTGCATTGATTGCATTTTTTAAATATTTAAGGTGGTTTTTATTAACCTTAGGTCCCCATGCATAGTGGGCAAATATTGTACAATTCTGGTACACCCTCAGACATAACTTTAATTATATAGAGTTTCATTAATTGTTCAAATACATTTCTTTTTTTTTTTTACTTTTTTTCAAACACATTTCTTTTTTTTTTTGTTGACTTGAGTATTTCTTATATACATTTCGAGTGTTATTCCCTTTCCCGGTTTCCGGGCAAAAATACCCCTCCCCTCACCCCTTCCTTATGGGTATTCCCCTCCCAACCCTCCCCCCATTGCCGCCCTCCCCCCCAACAGTCTAGTTCACTGGGGGTTCAGTCTTAGCAGGACCCAGGGCTTCCCATTCCACTGGTGCTCTTACTAGGATATGCATTGCTACCTATGAGGTCAGAGTCCAGGGTCAGTCCATGTATAGTCTTTGGGTAGGGGCTTAGTCCCTGGAAGCTCTGGTTGCTTGGCATTGTTGTACATATGGGGTCTCAAGCCCCTTCAAGCTCTTCCAGTTCTTTCTCTGATTCCTTCAACGGGGGTCCTATTCTCAGTTCAATGGTTTGCTGCTGGCATTCGCCTCTGTATTTGCTGTATTCTGGCTGTGTCTCTCTGGAGAGATCTACATCCGGCTCCTGTTGGTCTGCACTTCTTTGCTTCATCCATCTTGTCTAATTGGGTGGCTGTATATGTATGGGCCACATGTGGGGCAGGCTCTGAATGGGTGTTACTTCAGTCTCTGTTTTAATCTTTGCCTCTCTCTTCCCTGCCAAGGGTATTCTTGTTCACCTTTTAAAGAAGGCGTGAAACATTCACATTTTGATCATCCATCTTGAGTTTCATTTGTTCTAGGCATCTAGGGTAATTCAAGCATTTGGGCTAATAGCCACTTATCAATGAGTGCATACCATGTATGTCTTTCTGTGATTGGGTTAGCTCACTCAGAATGATATTTTCCAGTTCCAACCATTTGCCTATGAATTTCATAAAGCCGATGTTTTTGATAACTGAGTAATATTCCATTGTGTAGATGTACCACATTTTCTCTATCCATTCCTCTGCTGAAGGGCATCTAGGTTCTTTCCAGCTTCTGGCTATTATAAATAAGGCTGCGATGAACATAGTGGAGCACGTGTCTTCTTTATATGTTGGGGCATCTTTTGGGTATATGCCCAAAAGAGGTATAGCTGGATCCTCACGCAGTTCAATGTCCAAATTTCTGAGGAACCTCCAGACTGATTTCCAGAATGGTTGTACCAGTCTGCAATCCCAACAACAATGGAGGAGTGTTCCTCTTTCTCCGCATCCTCGCCAGCATCTGCTGTCACCTGAGTTTTTGATCTTAGCCATTCTCACTGGTGTGAGGTAAAATCTCAGGGTTGTTTTGATTTGCATTTCCCTTATGACTAAAGATGTTGAACATTTCTTTAGGTGTTTCTCAGCCATTCGGCATTCCTCAGCTGTGAATTCTTTATTTTAATAGGGTTATTTGTCTCCCTGCGGTCTAACTTCTTAAGTTCTTTGTATATTTTGGATATAAGGCCTCTATCTGTTGTAGGATTGGTAAAGATCTTTTCCCAATCTGTTGGTTGACGTTTTCTCCTATCCGCAGTGTCCTTTGCCTTACAGAAGCTTTGCAGTTTCATGAGATCCCATTTGTTGATTCTTGATATTAGAGCATAAGCCATTAGTGTTTTGTTCAGGAAATTTTTTCCAGTGCCCATGTGTTCCAGATGCTTCCCTATTTTTTCTTCTATTAGTTTGAGTGTGTCTGGTTTGATGTGGAGGTCCTTGATCCACTTGGACTTAAGCTTTGTACAGGGTGATAAGCATGGATCGATCTGCATTCTTCTACATATTGACCTCCAGTTGAACCAGCACCATTTGCTGAAAATGCTATCTTTGTTCCATTGGATGGTTTTGGCTTCTTTGTCAAAAATCAAGTGACCATAGGTGTGTGGGTTCAATTCTGGGTCTTCAATTCTATTCCATTGGTCTATCTGTCTGTCTCTGTACCAATACCATGCAGTTTTTATCACTATTGCTCTGTAATATTGCTGGAGTTCAGGGATAGTGATTCCCCCTGAAGTCCTTTTATTGTTGAGGATAGTTTTAGCTATCCTGGGTTTTTTGTTATACCAGATGAATTTGCAAATTGTTCTGTCTAACTCATTGAAGAATTGGATTGGTATTTTGATGGGGATTGCATTGAATCTGGAGATCGCTTTTGGTAAAATGGCCATTTTTACTATATTGATCCTGCCAATCCATGAGCATGGGAGATCTTTCCATCTTCTAAGGTCTTCTTCAATTTCTTTCTTCAGTATCTTGAAGTTCTGATTGTACAGATCTTTTACTTGCTTGGTTAAAGTCACACCGAGGTACTTTGTATTATTTGGGTCTATTATGAAGGGTATCATTTCGCTAATTTCTTTCTCGGCTTGTTTCTCTTTTGTGTAGAGGAAGGCTACTGATTTATTTGAGTTAATTTTATACACAGCCACTTTGCTGAAGTTGCTTATCAGCTTTAGTAGTTTTCTGGTGGAACTTTTGGGATCGCTTAAATATACTATCATATCATCTGCGAATAGTGATATTTTGACTTCTTCTTTTCCGATCTGTATCCCCTTGACCTCCTTTTGTTGTCTGATTGCTCTGGCTAGAACTTCAAGAACTATATTGAATAAGTAGGGAGAGAGTGGGCAGCCTTGTCTAGTCCCTCATTTTTGTGGGATTGCTTCAAGTTTCTCTCCATTTAGTTTAATGTTAGCAACTGGTTTGCTGTATATGGCTTTTACTATGTTTAGGGATGGGCCTTGAATTCCTATTCTTTCCAGGACTTTTATCATGAAGGGGTGTTGAATTTGACAAATGCTTTCTCAGCATCTAATGAAATGATCATATGGTTTTGTGCTTTCAGTTTGTTTAAATAATGGATCACGTTAATGGTTTTCCGTATATTAAACCATCCCTGCATGCCTGGAATGAAGCCTACTTGATCATGGTGGATGATTGTTTTGAAGTGCTCTTGGATTCGGTTTGCCAGAATTTTATTGAGTATTTTTGCGTCGGTATTCATAAGGGAAATTGGTCTAAAGTTCTTTTTCTTTGTTGGGTCTTTGTGTGGTTTAGGTATAAGAGTAATTGTGGCTTCATAGAAGGAATTCGGTAGTGCTCCATCTGTTTCAATTTTGTGGAATAGTTTGGATAATATTGGTATGAGGTCTTCTATGAAGGTCTGATAGAATTCTGCACTAAACCCGTCTGGACCTGGGCTCTTTTTGGTTTGGAGACCTTTAATGACTGCTTTTATTTCCTTAGGAGTTATGGGGTTGTTTAACTGGTTTATCTGTTCCTGATTTAACTTCGGTACCTGGTATCTGTCTAGGAAATTGTCCATATCCTGCAGATTTTCAAGTTTTGTTGAATATAGGCTTTTATAAAAAGATCTGATGATTTTTTGAATTTCCTCTGAATCTGTAGTTATGTCTCCCTTTTCATTTCTGATTTTGTTAATTTGGACACACTCTCTGTGTCCTCTCATTAGTCTGGCTAAGGGTTTATCTATCTTGTTGATTTTCTCAAAGAACCAACTTTTGGTTCTTTTGATTCTTTCCATGGTCCTTTTTGTTTCTACTTGGTTGATTTCAGCTCTGAGTTTGATTATTTCCTGCCTTCTACTCCTCCTAGGTGTATTTGCTTCTTTTTGTTCTAGAGCTTTTAGGTGTGCTGTCAAGCTGCTGACATATGCTCTTTTCTGTTTCTTTCTGCAGGCACTCAGCGCTATGAGTTTTCCTCCTAGCATAGCTTTCATTGTGTCCCATAAGTTTGGGTATGTTTTACCTTCATTTTCATTAAATTCTAAAAAGTTTTTAATTTCTTTCTTTATTTCGTTCTTTATTTATTTCTTGACCAGGTTATCATTGAGTAGAGCATTGTTCAATTTCCACGTATATGTGGGCATTCTTCCCTTATTGTTATTGAAGACCAGTTTTAGGCCGTGGTGGTCTGATAGCACGCATGGGATTATTTCTACCTTTCTGTACCTGTTGAGGCCCGCTTTTTGACCAATTATATGGTCAATTTTGGAGAAAGTACCATGAGTAGCTGAGAAGAAGGTATATCCTTTTGCTTTAGGATAAATGTTCTATAAATATCCGTTAAGTCCATTTGGCTCATGACTTCTCTTAGTCTGTCTACGTCTCTGTTTAATTTCTGTTTCCATGATCTCTCCATTGATGAGAGTGGGGTGTTGAAATCTCCTTCTATTATTGTATGAGGTGCAATGTGTGTTTTGAGCTTCAGTAAGGTTTCTTTTACATATGGAGGTGCCCTTGTATTTGGGGCATAGATATTTAGGATTGAGAGTTCATCTTGGTGGATTTTTCTTTTGATGAATATGAAGTGTCCTTCTTTATCTTTTTTGATGACTTTTAGTTGAAAATTGATTTTATCTGATATTAGAATGGAAACTCCAGCTTGCTTCTTCTGACCATTTGCTTGGAAAGTTGTTTTCCAGCCTTTCACTCTGAGGTAGTGTCTGTCTTTGTCTCTGAGGTGTGTTTCCTGTAGGCAGCAGAATGCAGGGTCCTCGTTGCGTATCCAGTTTGTTAATCTATGTCTCTTTATTGGGGAGTTGAGGCCATTGATGTTGAGAGATATTAAGGAATAGTGTTTATTGCTTCCTGTCATATTCATATTTGGATGTGAGGTTATGTTTGTGTGCTTTTCTTCTCTTTGTTTTGTTGCCAAGACGATTAGTTTCTTGCTTCTTCTAGGGTATAGCTTGCCTCCTTATTTTGGGCTTTACCATTTATTATCCTTTGTAGTGCTGGATTTGTAGAAACATATTGTGTAAATTTGGTTTTGTCATGGAATATCTTGGTTTCTCCGTCTAGGTTAATTGAGAGTTTTGCAGGGTACAGTAACCTGGGCTGGCATTTGTGTTCTCTTAGGGTCTGTATGACATCTGTCCAGGATCTTCTGGCGTTCATAGTTTCTGGCAAAAAGTCTGGTGTGATTCTGATAGGTCTGCCTTTATATGTTACTTTACGTTTTTCCCTTACTGCTTTTAATATTTTTTCTTTATTTTCTGCGTTTGGTGTTTTGACTATTATGTGACGGGAGGTGTTTCTTTTCTGGTCCAATCTATTTGGAGTTCTGTAGGCTTCTTGTATGCCTATGGGTATCTCTTTTTTTAGGTTAGGGAAGTTTTCTTCTATGATTTTGTTGAAGATATTTACTGGTCCTTTGAGCTGGGAGTCTTCATTCTCTTCTATACCTATTATCCTTAGGTTTGATCTTCTCATTGAGTCCTGGATTTCCTGTATGTTTTGGACCAGTAGCTTTTTCCACTTTACATTATCTTTGACAGTTGAGTAAATGATTTCTATGGAATCTTCTGCTCCTGAGATTCTCTCTTCCATCTCCTGTATTCTGTTGGTGAAGCTTTTATCTACAGCTCCTTGTCTCTTCTTTTGGTTTTCTATCTCCAGGGTTGTTTCCATGTGTTCTTTCTTGATTGCTTCTATTTCCATTTTTAATTCCTTCAACTGTTTGATTGTGTTTTCCTGGAATTCTTTCAGGGATTTTTGTGACTCCTCTCTATGGGCTTCTACTTGTTTAATTATGTTTTCCTGGAATTCTTTCAGGCATTTTTGTGATTCCTCTCTGTAGGCTTCTACTTGTTCTCTAAGGGAGTTCTTCACGACTTTCTTGAAGTCCTCCAGCATCATGATCAAATATGATTTTGAAACTAGATCTTGCTTTACTGGTGTGTTTGGATATTCCATGTTTGTTTTGGTGGTAGAATTGGGCTCCGATGATGCCATGTAGTCTTGGTTCCTGTTGCTTGGGTTCCTGCGCTTGCCTCTCGCCATCAGATTATCTCTAGTGTTACTTTGTTCTGCTATTTCTGACAGTGGCTAGACTGCCCTATAAGCCTGTGTGTCAGGATTGCTATAGACCTGTTTTCCTGTTTTCTTTCAGCCTTTTATGGCGACAGAGTGTTCTGCTTTCGGGCGTGTAGTTTTCCCTCTCTACAGGTCTTCAGCTGTTCCTGTGGGCCTGTGTCTTGAGTTCACCAGACAGGTCACTTGCAGCAGAAAAGTTGGTCTTACCTGTGGTCTCGAGGCTCAAGTTTGCTTACGGGATGCTGCCCAAGAGCTCTCCGTGGCAGCAGCAACCAGGAATATCTGTGCCACCGTTTCTGGGAGCTTCACTGCACCAGGGTTCCAGATGGAGTTTGGTGTTTTCCTCTGGCGTCCGAGATGTATATGCAGAGTGCAGTCTCTTCTGGTTTCCCAGGCGTGTCTGCCTCTCTGAGGGTTTAGCTCTCCCTCCCACGGGATTTGGGTGCAGAGAACTGTTTATCCGGTCTGTTTCCTTCAGGTTCTGGAGGTGTCTCAGACGCAGTGGTCCTGCAGCTCCTGCTTTTCCGTTTTCGAGGTGGTTTCTCCACTGTGGCAGACAGTCTGGGGGCCAGGCGACTCCGCGGCTGCTGGGACTGCCGGGCTCCTCTGACTATCTGGCTCCTGCTCCGCCGCGGGAGATGCTCTGGTGGCCGCAGGGTTCGCTCGGGCTCAAATACATTTCTTGTATTTACCTAATATACTCAGGAAGAAATCAGTAATTTTACACTTATAAATCTTTATTTTAATCTTCTCCCCCGCACACATGTCTGCTTTTATGGGTTTTTTGACAGATAAGAATCGAAATGTCAAATAAAATATGAACTTGATCTTAGTTTTTTTTTTAATTTTAATCGTGTATACATGTGTACATATTTAAAAGATTATGTGCATGAGTAAAGAAATAAAAAAAGATCAAAGAGAGTATGAGATCGCCTTGAAGGATAACAGGAGGCTGTGAGAGCCTAACATGGATAGTAGGAAAGATGCCCTGGTTCTCTACTGACTAGTAGATATTTCAAGCACTGAGTCATCCATGGAGTACAATAGCCTTAAAATGTTTTGATGTACTTTACATAAACATGGAGACTGACCTAAATATTATTTTCAATATTTTCTGTTATTGAAGTATGTGTGTTAAAATCCCAATATACCCCAAACAGAGAGTAGCACAGGCTCCTTCTGGTCAGAACTTGTGCCCTGAGCAGACCTTGGGAGCTGGTTCTACATCCAGTCCCACAACACCTAGCCCAGGTACTTTAACATGCCCATGATCACAGGTGAGAAAACCATAACATCTGCCAGAACACCCAGAGTAACTGGGTCCCCCAGGATCTAGGATCTCAAGAACCCCCACTCACCCTGTTTCACAGTTTCCTTCTAATCTGAACCTGTGCCTTGAGCAGACTTTCAGAACTGGCTCCACACCTATTGCTAAAGGACCCAACAAGCCTGATTCACAGGTACTCTAATATGCCCAAGAGTGGAATGGGTTCCTTCACGGTTGAACCTGCACCCAGAGCAGACCTGGGGCATTGATTCTGCAACCACTCCTAAAGACCCAGAGAGGGCTTCAACTCAGAGGTGCTCTGACATGCACAGGATCACAAGAGAGAACAGAACATTTGCTGGAGCACCTGGAGTAACTGGGTCCCCAAAAATTCAGGAACACAGGAACTCCTGACCTGCCAGTGGCATGGTTTCCTTCAGGTCTGAATTTTCACCCAGAGCAGACATGGGGTGCTGGATGTGCATCCACTCTTTTATTATTATTATTATTATTATTATTATTATTATTATTAACTTGAGTATTTCTTATATACATTTCGAGTGTTATTCCCTTTCCCGGTTTCCAGGCAAACATCCCCCTCCCTCCTCCCCTTCCTTATGGGTGTTCCCCTCCCTATCCTCCCCCCATTGCTGCCCTCCCCCCAACAGTCTAATTCACTGGGGGTTCAGTCTTAGCAGGACCCAGGGCTTCCCCATCCACTGGTGCTCTTACTAGGATATTCATTGCTACCTATGAGATCAGAGTCCAGGGTCAGTCCATGTATAGTCTTTGGGTAGGGGCTTAGTCCCTGGAAGCTCTGGTTGCTTGGCATTGTTGTACATATGGGGTCTCGAGCCCCTTCAAGCTCTTCCAGTTCTTTCTCTGATTCCTTCTCTTACAAGACCCAGAAGGAGCCTGACTCCCAGGTGCTCTGAACCGCCTAGGATCACAGGATCACAGAAGAATCTCAAATCCCAAGAGATCAGACAAAACCAGGAGCACTGTATCTTTGACACACTCAAGATCACAGCTGAGTTCTGAACAGCTTTCCAACCCCCATCTTAACTGGGATCCCCCACAGGAACCAGGGAAACACTTAACCCGGCCCAGCCAGAGGCATGTGCTCTTTCCAGTTTGAAATTGTACTCAGTGCAAATCCAGGGATCTGTCTCCCCACCCAAACCTGCAACACTCAGAGAAAGCTTGAGTCCAAGGAGCTCTGACAAAACAAGTCCTCAGGAGCTTAGTCATAACAAAAATTCAGGATCCCAGAGGCAGCTTGACTACCAGAAACTCTGAAACATCCAAGATCTCAGGATCACAGGATCAGAGAATCACAGGATCCCAGAAACAGCTAGACTCTGAAGAGTTCTGATAAAACAATGATGAGGGGAGGAAAGGCTCCAGTATGACACAGTGCAGGTAGTTAGCAATATATATATATATATATATATATATATATATATATATATATATATATATGCAGATGGTAAGAGGCAAGTACAAGAACATAAGAACATAAGAAACAGAAACAAAGGCTACTTGACATCATTGGAGCCCAGTTCTCCCACTACAGCAATCCCTGGATAATCCATCACAAAGGAAAGCGAAGATTCAGATTTAAGATCAATCTGATAGGGATGATAGAGGTCTTTAGAAAGGATATAAATAATCACCTTAAAGAAATACAGGAAAACACAAGTAAATAAGAAGACATTAAATGGGGAAACATAAAAATCCCTTAAAGAACTACAGGAAAACACAAAAAAACAGGTGAAGGAATTGAACAAAACCATTCAGGATCTAAAAATGGAAATAGAAATAAAAAATAAGTCACAAAGGGAGACATGCTAGAGATATCAAACCTAGGAAAGAAATCAGGAGTCATAGACACAAACATCACCAACAGAATACTTGAAAGAGAAGAGAAAACCTTGGGGCAGAAGATTCCACAGAAAGCATTAAAACAACCATCAAAGAGAATGTAAAATGCAAAAATCTCCTAACCCAAATCATCCAGGTATTCTAGGACACAATGAGAAGATTAAACCTAAAAATAGTAAGTATAGAAGAGAAAGATTCCCAGCTTAAAGGCACAGTAAATATCTTCAATAAAATCATAGAAGAAACCTTCCCTGACCTAATGAAACAGATGTCCCTAAATATAAAAAAAGCCCACATTACTCCAAATAGATTGGATCAAAGAAGAAATTCCGCCAGTCACGTAATAGTGAAAACACCAAATGCATATGACAAAGAAAGAATATTAAAAGCAGTAAGAAAAAATGCTCAAGTAACATATAAAGATAGATCTATAAGAATTATACCAGACTTCTCACCAGACATTCTAAAAGCCAGAAGATGTGGACAGATATCGTACAGACCATAATAGAACACAAATTCCAGCCCAGGCTACTATACCCAGAAAAAACTTTCAATTAAAATAGATGGAGAAACCAATATATATTATGATAGAAACATATTTTTATAATACCTTTGGACAAATATAGCCCTATAAAAGATTATACAGAGAAAAACACAAAACAAGGTGAGAAATTATGAAATTACACAATAAAAAGCAAGAAAATAATCTTTTTTCAACAACTCCAAAAGAAAATGGCCACACAAACATAATGCCACTTATTACAATAAAAAAAATAAGCAAGAATCATTTTTCCTTAATAGTTCCTAACATCAATGGGCTCAAGTCCCCAGTAAAGACATAGACTAACTGACACTACTATACATAAATAAGACCCAGCATTTTGTTACATACAAGAAACTCACCTCGGTGACAAAGACACTACCTCAGAGTAAAAGGATGGAAAACCTTTTCCAAGCAATTGGTCCCAAGAAACAAGCTGGAGTGACCATTCTAGTACTGAATAAAATCAATTTTCATCCCAAAGTTATCAAGAAAGATAAGGAAGGACACTTCATACTCATCAAAGGAAAAATCTACCAAGATGAACTCTCAATTTTGTACACATATACTGCAAATGGAAGGACACCAAGATTCATAAAAGAAACTTTATTAAGCTCAAAGCATACACTGCACATCACAAAATAACAGTGGAAGATTTTAGCTCTGCACCCTCATCACTGGACAGATCATATGAACAGTAACTAAACAGAGACACAGTGAAACTAACAGAGGTTATGAAGCAAATGGAGTTAACAGATATCTATAGAACATTTCATCCTAAACAAAAGAATATACCTTCTTCTCAGCACCTCACAGTGCCTTCTCCAAAATTGATGACAAAACAGGCCTCAATAGATAAAAGCAGATTTAAATAATCCCACACAACTTATCATATCATCGTGGGCTAAGGATGTTCTTCAATAACAACAAAACAACAGAAAGCCTACATACACATAGAAATTTAACAACTACCTACACAATGATAACTTGTCATCAAAGGAAAAAGAAAGAAAAGGTGTTTTAGAATTTGATGAAAATGAAGGCACAACATACCCAAACTTATGGGATATAATGAAAACAGTGATAAGAAGGAAACTAACAGCAAGAAAAAACAAAGGGCAAATAAACAATATTCTAGTTAAAAATTAAGAAATGAAAAATGTGACATAACAACAAAAACTGAGAAAATTCAAAAAACTATCATATCCTGCTACAAAAGCCTATACACTACAAAACTGGACAATATGGATGAAATGAACAAAGTTCTAAACAGATAACAGGTACCAAAATTTAATCAGGATCAGATAAACCATCTAAACAGTCCCATAACTCCTGAACCAATAGAAGCAGTCATCAAAATATCCAAACCAAAAAAATAAAATAAAAAAGTCCAGCACCAGATTTTGGTGCAGAATTCCATAACCTTCATAGAAAATCTAAGAGCAATATTCTCCAAAGTATTCCACTAATTAGAAACAGAAGAAACATTATTCAATTTGTTCTATGAAACCACAATTTTATTTATACATAAACCACACAAAGACCCTATGATGAAAGGGAACGTCAGACAAATTACCTTATGGATATTGATGCAAAAACACTCAATAACATTCTTGTAAAACAAATCCAAGAACAAGTTAAAATGAACATTCATCATAATCAAGAATGTTTCATCTGAAGTATGCAGAGATGATTCAAAACATAGGGACATTCATCAGTGTAATATACTTTATAAATGAACTAAAAAATATCACATGATATCTCACTACATGCTGAGAAAGCTTTGATAAAATTCAACATCCCTTCCTAATAAAAGTCTTGCAAAGATAAGGAATCTAAATCCCAAACCTGAACCTAGTAAAAGCAATATACAGCAAACCAGTAGCCAACATCAAACTAAGTGGAGAGAAACTTGAAACAATCTTACTAAAATCAGGGACTAGACAAGGTTGCCCACTCTGTCCCTACCTATTCAATATAGTACTTGAAGTTCTAGTCAGAGCAATTAGACAAGAAAAAGTGGTAAAAAAAGGATACAACTTGGAAAGAAAGAAGTCAAAATGTCACTATTTGCAGATGATATGATAGTATACTTGTGTGACCCCAAAAATTCCAGCAGAGAACTCCTAGTGCTGATAAACAACTTCAGCAAAGTGGCTGAATATAAGATTAACTCAAATCTGTAGCCTTCCTCTACTCAAAGGAAAACAGGCTGAGAAATTAATTAGGGAAATGACACCCTTCATAATAGTCACAAACAATATGAAATACATTGGTGTGACTCTAACCAAGCAAGTGAAATATTGGTAGGAAAAGAAATTCACATCTCTAAAGAAAGAAATTTTAGAGGATTTCAGAAGTTGGAAAGGTCTTCCATGCTCATGGATTTGCAGAATTAATATTGTAAAAATGGCCATTTTGCCAAAATCAATCTACAGTTTCAGTACTATCTTCATCAAAATTCCAAATCAACTCTTCATAGAGTTAAAGAAAGCAATTTGTAAATACATTTGGAATATCAAAAAACCCAGGATAGTGAAAAATACTCTCAACAATAAAATAAATTCTGATGCAATCACCATCCTTGATCTCAAGCTGTTTCACAGAGCGATATTGGTACAGAGAGAGGAAAGTAGATCAATAGAATAGAACTGAAGACCTAGAAATGAACCCATATAACTATGGTCAATTGATCACTGACAAAGGAGCTAAAACCATCCAGTGGAAAATGACTGCATTTTCAACAAATGGTGCTGTTTCATCTTGCTGTCAGCATGAATATGAAAGCAATTAATCTATTCTTTTGGCTTTTTTTTTCTTGTTTTTAGTTTTCTTCCATTAATCTGTACGGGTTTCTTTTTAATGTGTTTTTTATCGGAATACTTTTATTTACAATTCAAATGTTATCTCCTTTCTTGGTTTCCAGTTCATAAATCCCCTATCAAAACCCCACTTCCTCTGTGAGGGTGTTACCCCAGCCCTTCCTATTTCTCTGCCCTGACATTCTCCTACATTTGGGGGTCAAGCCGTTGAAAGACAAAGGACTTACTTGTCTTCTCATTGGTGCTACACAAGGATATCCTCTACTACATATGCAGATGGAGCCATGGGTCTGTTCATGTGTACTCTTTGGATGGTGGTTTAGACCCTGTGAGCTCTTGGTGGTTGGTATTGTTGGAAAGTCCTTCAGCTCTTTAATTCTCTTCTCTAACTCCTCCAATGGGGATCCCATTTTCAGTTCAATGGATGGGCAGGAGAGTCCACTTCTGTATTTGCCAAGCTCTGGCCTACACTCTCAGGAGACAGCTATATCAGGTTCATGTAAGCATGCACCTCTTGGCCTTCCCATAGGTGGATTATGTACACACACACACACACACACACACACACACACACACACACACACACACATGGGTTCACTCCCCCATGTGGGACAGTCTCTGAATGGCCATTCCTTCTGTCTGCTCCAAACTTTGTCTCCCTATCTCTTCTTATGAATATTATTTTCCCCCTTCTAAGAAGGACTGAAGATTCTGCACTTTGGTCATCCTTCTTCTTGAGCTTCATGCAGTCTGTGGATTGTTTCTTGGGTAATCTGAGCATTTGGGCTAATATCCACAAATCAGTAAGTGTACCATGTATGTTTTTTTGTGATTGAGTTTCCTCTCTCAGGATGATATTTTCTATTTCCATCCATTTGCCTATGAATTTCATGAAATCATTTTTCAATAGCTGAGTGGTTCTCCATTTTGTAAATGTACCACATTTTCTGTATCCATTCCTCTTTTGAAAGGCATCTGGGTTCTTTCCAACTTCTACTTATTATTATAAATAAGGCTGATATTAAAATAGCAGAGCATCTGTCTGTTATATGTTGGAGCATCTTTTGGGTATATGCCCAGGAGTGGTATAGCTGGGTCTTCAAATTGATCCATTCTTATTGCCTTACAATGCTCAAGTCCAAGTAGATCAAGGACCTCCAAATACATCCAGATACACTGAAACTAATAGAAAAGAATGTAGAAAACACTCTCCAATACATGGGCACAGGGGAAAATTTCCTGAACAGAACATCAATAGCTTATGCTCTAACATCAACAATAGACAAATGGGACCACATAATTTTACAATGCTTCTGTAATGCAAAGGGCACTGTCAATTGAACAAAAGATAAACCATCATATTGGGAAAAGATCTCTACTAATCCTACATCCAACAATAATAACCAGTATATACAAAGACTTCAAGAAGTTAGACTCCAGACAATCTAATGTTCCTATTAAAAATGGGGTATAGAACTGTATAAAGTTCTCAGAGAGGAATACTAAATGGCCAAAAATCATCTAAAGAAATGTCCAACATCCTTAGTCATCAGGAAAATGCAAATCAAAACAACACTGAGATTCTATCTCATACCAGTCAGAATGGCTAAGATCACAAGCTCAGGTGATACCTAATGATGGCGAACATCTGGATAAAGAGTAACACTCCTCCATTTTTGTTAGGATTGCAAGCTGGTACATCCATTCTAGAAATCAGTCTCTCAGTTCCTCAGACAATTGGACATAGTACTACCTGAGGACCCAGCTATACCACTCCTGGGCATATACCCAAAAGATACTCCAACATATAACAAGGACACATGCTCTGCTATGTTCACAGCAGCCTTATTTATAATAGCCAGAAGCTAGAAAGAACCAAATGTCCTTCCACAGAAGAATGGTTACAGAAAATGTGGTACATTTACACAATGTAGTACTACTCAGCTCTTAAAAACAATAACTTCATGAAATAATTAGGTAAATGGCTGAACCTAAAATTATTATCCTGAGTGAGGTGTCCTAATCACAAGAGAACACTCATGTTATACAGTCCCTGACAAGTGTATATTAGCCCAAAAGCTCAGAATAAAGAGGACGCAAATTATAGACCGCATGAAACTCTAGAAGAAGGGAAACCAAAGTGTGAATACATCTACAAAATACTCACAGGAGGAAATATGAAGTCAAACTCTGGAGCAAAGACTTAAGGAAAGGCCATCCAGAGACTCCACATCTGTTGATCCATCCCATATACAGTCATGAAATCCAGAAAATATGATGGATGCCAGGAATTGCTTGATCACAGGAGACTTATATGTATGGGTCCTGAGAGGCTCTGTCAGAACTTACTGATACAGATGAAGATGCTTTCAGCTAACCATCATACTGAGCATGGGGACCCCAATGGAGTAGTTAGAGAAAGGACTGAAGGAGCTGAAGGGGTTAGTAACCCCACTAGAAGAACATTGACACCTACCAACCAGACCTGCCAGAGCTCCCAGGGACTAAGCCAAGATCCCAAGAGTAAACAAAGATGGACCTATGGCTCTAGCTGCATATGTAGCAGAGGATGGCCTTATCAAGCAAGCATCAATGGTTGGAGAAGCCCTTGGTCATGTCAAGGCTAGATGCCCCAGTGTAATGGAATGTCAGGAGGGGAGGTGGGAGTGTGTGGGTGAGTAAGTGAGGGAGTATCCTCATAGAAGCAGGGAGAGGGGTGGATGGGATAGTGAGTTTCTGGAGAATAAACTGGTAAATGGGATGACATTTAAAATGTAAAAAATCAATAAAAAAGCAATTGATAGTAGGAAGATTTCCTTTGATTGTAGCATTTAGTTTCTAGTAGCCTTCTTGAAGTTCCAGGCTGACCATGCTATCAGCCTCTCTCTTGGTTCCTTTGGATCTGCAATCAAAGACATACAATACATACAAAGCTTATTTTTAAACTGCCTGTTCGCTCAGCAGCTGGGGTCTTCTAAGGCCTACCACAGCTAGTGTGGTTCACTGGCTGGGCTTTTCTAAGTCTCCTGCAGCTAGCATGCCTTTTCCCTTTACCTTTGTTCAACACTCTGATTCTTTTCGCTTAGTTTCCTGGGTAACTACTTGTTCTTTTTTTTTTTTTCTTGATTTATCCTTTTATTTTACCTTCTTTTTCTTTTTTTCCCTCTGTTTAAAATAAAGGTTTTTTTTTATTAACTTGAGTATTTCTTATATACATTTCGAGTGTTATTCCCTTTCCCGGTTTCTGGGCAAACATCCCCTCCCCCCTCCCCTTCCTTATGGGTGTTCCCCTCCCCACCCTCCCCCATTGCCTCCCTCCCCCCAACAGTCTAGTTCACTGGGGGTTCAGTCTTAGCAGGACCTAGGGCTTCCCCTTCCACTGGTGCTCTTACTAGGATATTTATTGCTATCTATGAGGTCAGAGTCCAGGGTCAGTCCATGTTTAGTCTTTAGGTAGTGGCTTAGTCCCTGGAAGCTCTGGTTGCTTGGCATTGTTGTACCTATGGGGTCTCGAGCCCCTTCAAGCTCTTCCAGTTCTTTCTCTGATTCCTTCAACGGGGGTCCTAGTCTCAGTTCAGTGGTTTGCTGCTGGCATATGCCTCTGTGTTTGCTGTATTCTGGCTGTGTCTCTCGGGAGAGATCTACATCCGGCTCCTGTCGGCCTGCACTTCTTTGCTTCATCCATCTTGTCTAATTGGATGACTGTATATGCATGGGCCACATGTGGGGCAGGATCTGAATGGGTGTTCCTTCTGTGTCTCTTTTAATCTTTGCCTATCTATTCCCTGCCAAGGGTATTCTTGTTCCCCTTTTAAAGAAGGAGTGAAGCTTTCACCTTTTGATCATCCGTATTGAGTTTCATTTGTTCTAGGCATCTAGGGTAATTCAAGCATTTGGGCTAACAGACACTTATCAATGAGTGCATACCATGTGTGTTTTTCTGTGATTGGGTTACCTCACTCAGGATGATATTTTCCAGTTCCAACCATTTGCCTACGAATTTCATAAAGTCATTGTTTTTGATAGCTGAGTAATATTCCATTGTGTAGATGTACCACATTTTCTGTATCCATTCCTCTGTTGAAGGGCATCTGGGTTCTTTCCAGCTTCTGGCTATTATAAATAAGGCTGCGATGAACATAGTGGAGGACGTGTCCTTTTTATATGTTGGGGCATCTTTTGGGTATATGCCCAAGAGAGGTATAGCTGGATCCTCAGGCAGTTCAATGTCCAATTTTCTGAGGAACCTCCAGACTGATTTCCAGAATGGTTGTACCAGTCTGCAATCCCACCAACAATGGAGGAGTGTTCCTCTTTTTCCACATCCTCGCCAGCATCTGCTGTCACCTGAGTTTTTGATCTTAGCCATTCTCCCTGGTGTGAGGTGAAATCTCAGGGTTGTTTTGATTTGCATTTCCCTTATGACTAAAGATGTTGAACATTTCTTTAGGTGTTTCTCAGCCATTCGGCATTCCTCAGCTGTGAATTATTTGTTTAACTACTTGTTCTATACCCTACATCAGCCTTCAGTTTAGTTGTATTCCTAATCTCCTACCTGGGGAAGTAGCCAGTGGTTACACCATCCCAGATCTCAAATAGCTGGTAATACTCTCTCACTCTGAAGCATGGTAAATTTCCTTTCCTCCTCATACATCTCCTAGCATGCCTGTGGGAAACGGGAAGTTCTTCCTCTTCCACTCAGCCCTTGGCCACTGGCATCTTTATTGATCAATCAAGAACCAGTGGAGGAACAGGATCCTTTCATATGCAGATGCTTAATCAAATCTTCAGAATCACCCTGTATCTTCTATAACTTTCCTAAACACATGTGATTGTTTAGGCTCAGGTTATGGAGTGGCACTATTAGAAGTTATGGCCATATTCGAATAGGTGTGTCACTGTGAGTGTGGGATTTAAGACCCTCAACCTAGCTGCCTGGAAGCCAGTATTCTGCTAGCAGTCTTCAGATGAAGATGTAGAAATCTCAGCTCCTCTTACAACATACCTGCCTGGATGCTGCCATGTTCCTGCTTTGATGATAATGGACTGAACCACTGAACCTGTTAGCCATCCCTAATGAAAGATCATCCTTATAAGAATTGTTTTGGTCATGGTTTCTGTTCACAGCAGAAAAATCTAAGAAAACCAGTATTTCTATTTGCATTCTAAATACTTATCTTCATATAGTCAGTTACTTGTACCTCACCCCTCAGAAGTTAGCACCAATTACAGACCATTTCTTAGAGCAACAATTAATCAAAATACAAAAGTAACTGACTGAAATGTGTCCATTCCCAACTGATTCAATGTTCAGTGTAAGCCCTACAACTAAGAATTGGGGTATATTCTCAGAAGGACTGAGGTTTGATCATTTTATGCAATGTTTTAGTAGTCAAATAAATAGATATATCAGATTTAATTGTTTTCATAGTTTGAGAAACTCATTAACCTTCATATTTACAAAGCACAATATTAAGAAAACCACAGTGTCAGTTACTCAAATTCCATATGATTCTGTGATGAGACATCAGCCATTGACAGAGAATATGACACAATTCAAATCAAGTTTAGTGTTTAGTTACTAGTAACAATCATTGATCATTTGGTACGCTTCTCTGTTGGGGGTTTATTTTGCACACTGTATATTCAGATGCTGAATTCTGTGCCCAGAGATCTGGTTTCAGTAGAAACACCATTTGTCATGATTATTAAACCATCTCCTGTATAAATGTTTCAATGTTGTATATAGAATTCTCCATAATTATCTCTAATTTGTTATTAAAGACCTGATCAGCCTATGACTGGGCAAAAGAGATAAGAAGGTTGGTCTTAGGATCTCAGCTAGGATTCTCTGGTAGTAAAAAGGAAGAAAAGGACACTGAGGAAAGAAGATTAAAAGTTCAAGCAGAGAGACCACATGGAGAGACCATGAGCATTCACTCTGTGGTCACCATGAAAGAACAGACATGAAGACTCACTTGGACCAGAGTGAACCAGGGAAAGACCATATTGGTAAATAATAGGTCATTTGTTTCTATATTATAATAATTAAAAGATTAATATAACGCAGCTTTGGCTTGCAGCTTGTTAATAAACTTAATAGGTCTTTGAGTCAATTCTTTAGATGCTAAAACAGGAACATGTAAGTTTCAACCTTAAATTATTGCTTCTACTTTTCAGAAGTACCATATTAGTGATGAAAAGAATAACTAAGTAAAGATTATTTGTGGATTCTTCATAACATTTTCAAGATATTTATGAATCAAAATTACTGAGAAGTTAAAATTTAATTAAAACTATATGCCAGGTGCCAGAGCTGAAGAGATAGCTTATCATTTAAGAGCATACTGTCTACTCTGCTGTACCAGAGGACCTGGGTTTAATTTTTAACATTCAAAGGATGGATCAGAATCATGTAAAACTTCAGTTAAAGGGATCTGACAACTCTTTTGGCCTCTGTGGAAATCAGGAAGGTATGTTGTACACAGACATATATGCAGTTAAAAAAAATTAAAACAAATAATGAAAATAAATCTAAAATATATATGCAAACATATATTCCAAATTATTATTAACTAGACTTGACATGTATAATTTTCAAATGTTGTTGTGTAAGTTTTCAGATGTCCTTTGTTAATATGAGTACTCAGAAAAATTTGTAGAAATTGAAAGAAGAGTGCCCTACATTCCAAATCTTAGCAATATTACAACTAGATATCTTTAGTCCTTAACAGCCAACAAAAGCAAAATACCTACTATCAGGGATCAAAATGTCGTATTTTCATCACAGAATTGCCTACTGTTAATTTTGTATGTTTTTATCAAAATAATATCTTAGATATTTTGTTTAATTTGTGCAACTCAGTCTTATCTTACTTGTAAAGTGGGAAAATTCTTAACAATGTCTGACACAAATTGTCATGAAATATTTTGATTTCCTTAATATCATCTGAACAATTTTAGATATCTATGAAGTAGAAAATATCCTGTATATGTACATTTAAAAATGCACTAGTGTTTTGTATGTTGGTTTTCAGTAAAAGAATAAACAAGCCCAACTAAATTTCTCTAGAAAAATCAGCCAATCTGTCTTACTGAACTTGTACTACAAACAACACAGTATGTTTCTTTAACTTGCCCATTTCCATCATTTTCTGCTATATTTCTTTTTAAGAAATATATTTACTATTGGTCTGTGTGTGTCTTTGTGTGTGTGTGCGCGCGCGCGCGTGTTTGTGTGTGTGTGTGTGTGTGTGTGTGCCATTTCACATATCTAGATGACTCCATTCTCTACTTCAACCATGTTGTTCCTAGTGATCTAATTAAGATAACCATGTTTGTTATGATCTAATTAAGATAATTATGTTTGTTGTTATATAACCTATATACTGATCTTGCTTGCACAATTTTTATATTTTAATTTTTAATACCTTGTCTTTTATGGTCTTATGTTGTCCTTTACAATAAAATGTTTTTATTTTGTGTAAATAGTTCATATATAAGCCTGTGTCCAAAGGACAAAATATATTTTATTCTCTTTCACTTGAATTTAACTACTTGAATTACTTTTTTGTCTTCAAGGATATTCAGAATTCTAACTTCAAGAATGTACCTGCAAGATAAAAAGTATTTGAGTTGTCAGAGCACATGTAGAATACATAATAGTGGGATATTATGCCAGAAGTCACTGTGAATCTATGCATGTCTGTTTCTAAAATGCTCTGTCATTTTGAGAAAATTCACCTAAATACGTTGTTGTTCTTTATTTCCTTAGAAAATTTCAGGCTGGTATGTAATTTAGATGTCTGTACTTCATGCTGAAACATAAATTTTCTTCATTCAGTGTAGCAGAAATCTCAAAGAGAAAGAAAGTAAGAAACAGCAAAAGTAGAATAACATTTCTGATTCAAGGAAATGATACAAAAGATGAGTAAATGGAAAGATAGTAACAATAAATATTCTGATATAACTTAAAATGGTGCTGATCATTCAATATGATATATTTGGCATATCAAAATATCTCCTCTCATAAGGGAGTCTTAAAGTGTCTATGAAATTTAGACTGTATTAAGACTATATTTCAAATTTATATCTAACATTACACAATGAAAATAGCTCTTTGAAACAGTTAATTTGTCCATGTATCACACTGCTTGCAAAAACTCATTGCAAATAGATTATCCCATTTAATCATTGAGCAGCTATTTAATGATAGTTTGTAACATGTTAAGACTATTAAATATATGAAAAATTAGTATGTTTGGTCTAGAGAAATTTCTTTGTATTTTTAATTTGTGCATTTGGAGCAACAATATTTTGTAATAAATTTAATGAATATCATCTTCTTCATTGAAGGTATTCGAGATAATATTCATGATAGGATATGATGTATTCAAAGTCACACATCTGGTAAGCTGCAAAAGTAGAAATTAAACACATGTTTTGTGTCTAAAAGTTCATCTTTTTCCACTAACCTTCCTGCCATTTAATGTCATTATGAACATTGGAACACTGCTTTGAATATATTTCATCCAAAATAGCTTATGAATACAGCAATAATGAGACTTTTTTGATCAGGTGACAGAACTCTAGTTCAAATGTCTTGAGAAAGAAATGAATTGATTGTTTCATGCAAATGAAGGGCCCACCATCTGTGGCATGAGTCACTGTGTATCAAAGTGTTCCAAACATATCATCAGAGCTCTCTCTCTCAACATCTGTGAGCTCTATTCTTTCCTTTATACTAAAATAATTTTGGTGCTGGCTCATCCCACTAGGTGGCAAAGACTCCCACAGTAGTATAATACTGAGAAAGTATTGTGGTCAGATTTGAGTTATGATCACTCTTTTGGCAGATGATTGGATCATTACTCTATGAATGTTATCGACAGTTATGAATTAGTGAACTCACATTTTTTTTTGTTTTATTAATTCAATTTTTTCTTTGATATTTTCACAGTCTCAGTTCCACCCTCTCTGATCTCCATAGCCTATTTTCTTTCCTCTCTCTGGCTTATATTTTTTTTCTCACATTTATATTTACTTGTTTGTTTTTTTTTTTCTCTGAGTTTAACCTAAGCTGTCCAACACTGGGTTTGTTATATCTGTTGGAGCAAAACAGCCTCAATTTTAGGTATGTGACTGAAGACAATCACACTCTCAAAGAATCTATCAATAGCCAACAGTTTAGCAGCAAGGGGTAAAATCTTGTGAACCCTTCTCTTCCCATTAGTGATGGTTACCAGGCCAGTCTTACAATGGATACAATACAGGCCATGACAGTTGTTGATAATTTATGATTGAAATGGTTGTTTTGCTTATAGAAGATGGTGTTTTGCAACTCTTCATCCTATCTTCTAGTTCTCAAATATTTGTCATCTTATCATTCACAATGTTCTCTGAGCTTTAGAACAAACAAAACTTCTTGTTTAAGGTCGAGTTGTCAACAGTAGTTCCTCAGAAACATGGGTAATAATGAATGTACATTCCCTGCTCTTAACTGCAAAAGGAGAATTTGTGATTAAAATTGGGAGTATTAATTTGTTTACAGATAAAAAATAAATCTATAGAATGCAGTATGATGCTGTTAAAATCTCATTAAAGTGTAATATGAAGGTCAGCACTTGGACCTCTAAACTCTCTAGACGTTTTATAACCAAGTTTATTGCCTTGTGAACCAGGTAAGGGTTCACTGCAATGGAGCAAAACTGAAATCAAATCACAAAATTTTTTGCTTAACCATCTTCATTAATAGTGTTTGTCCCACTATTGCACATGTAGGGAATGCAGTTCATCAGGATTTTTATATTGTTTTAGAGGTCAAACAGGCTAGAAACATTATGCTCACTAGTTTTTGCTATTACCCCAGTTAGAGTTATAGTCATCAAATGCAAAGAATCTCAATTGAGAAAAATGCATCTAAAACCTAGAGCTATAAGACATTTTCTTAGTTAGTGATTTATATGGAGCTCAGATGACTGTAAGTGCTACTGTTCCTAGGTTGGTGGTCCTGGATTGCATAAGAAAGCAGACTGAGTAAGCTATGATGAGCAAGCCAACAAAGAACACCCTTACCTGACTTCGAAATAAGTTCCTACCTTCAGGTCCTGCCTAGTTTGAGGATATGCCTTTACTGCTTTCAGTGATAGACTAATATATGTAAGCACATGCCAAATAAACCCTATCCTCTTCAACTTATTTTGCTCTATGTTTTATCATAGAAATAGTAACTATAATGAGGACAACAGGGAAAGCCATTTACCACTGAGCAGACTGAATCAGACCTTATAAATCTACAAAAGCTACACATAAAACATATACTTTCAGGTCAATTCTAACTTATTTCCTTTGAACTTTACATGGGTTGCATATTACTTGAGACGTTCATACATATATTAAATATAATTTGATAGTATTTACCACCTACAGTTTAGGTTAATTCATCTTAGGCCCACTTTATTATAGTCTTTTTTTCTCTGTCTCTCTCTCTTTTTTTAATTGTATATGTTTTATTAACTTTTCAAATGTTATTACCTTTCCCGGTTTACCAGCCATAAGCCCACTATACCATCTACCTCCCCTCCACAACCAACCCCCCTTCCTTTCTCCCTGGGATGATATTCCCCTACACCGGATTGTCCAACACTGGCCAGACCAAGGACTTCTCCCATTGGTTGCCAACAAGAACATCCTCTACTACATATACAGCTGGAGGCATGGGTCTGTTCATGTGTACTCTTTGTGTAGTGGTTTACTCCCTGGGAGCTCTGATCGAATGGTTTTGCTGTTCTTACAGGATTATAAGCCTCTTCATCACCTTCAATCCTTTCCTAAATTCCTCCAATGGGGAAACCATTCTCAGTTCAATGGTTTGCTGCTAGCATTTGCCTATGTATTTGTCATGATCTGGCTGAGCCTCTCAGCAGACAGCTATATCAGGCTCTTGTCAGCATGCACTTCTTGGCTTCATCAGTATTGCCCAAGTTTGGTTGCTGTCTATATGTGGGCTGTATCCCAGGTGGGGCAGGCTCTGAATAGCCGTTCTTTCAGTCTCTGCTCCAAACTTTGTCTCCATATCTCCTCCCATGAATATTTTGTACCACCTTTTAAGGACTTAGGCATCCACACTTTGGTCATCCTTCTTCGTGAGCTACATACAGTGTATGGATGGTATCTTGGGTAATTTTAGCTTCATGGCTAATATCCACTTCTCTTTTTCTTTTCTTTCTTTTGTGATTGTGTGACCTCACTCAGGATGATATTTTCTAGTTCCATTCATTTGCCCATGAATTTCATAAAGTCATTATTTTTGATTGCTGAGTTGTACTCCATTGGGTAGATGTACCACATTCTCTGTATCCATTCCTCTGTGGAAGGACATCTGGGTTCTTGCCAACTTCTGGCTATTATAAAAAAAAAAGCTGCTATGAACATAGTGGAGCATGTGCCTTTCTTGTATGTTGGAGCATCATTTGGGTATATGCCCAGGAGTGGTATAGCTATGTCATCAGGTATTACTACATCCAATTTTCTGAGGAAACTCCAGACTGATTTCCAGAGTGGTTGTACCAGCTTGAAATCCTATCAAGAGTAAAGGAGTATTCCTCTTTCTCCACATCCTGGCCAGCACCTGTTGTCACTTGAGTTTTTGATCTTTGCCATTGGGATTGGTATGAGGTGGAATCTCAGGTTTGCTTTGATTTGCATTTCCCTGATGACTAAGGATGTTGAACATTTCTTTAGGTACTTCTCAGCCATTTGGTATTTCTCAGCTGAAAATTCTTTGTTCAGCGCTGTACCCCATTTTTTATAGGGTTATTTGGCTCTCTGGAGTCTAACTTCTTGAGTTCTTTTCTTATTTTGGATATTAGTCCTCTATAGGATATAGGATTGGTAAAGATACTTTCCCAATCTGGTTTTTTTGCCATTTTTTCTAAGTAATAGTGTCCTATGCCTTATAGAAGCTTTCCATTTTATGAGGTCCCATTTGTTGATTCTTGATCTTAGAGCATAGGCCATTGGTGTTTTGTTGAGAAAATTTTCCCCAGTGTCTGCCCATGTGTTTGAGACTCTTCCTCACATTTTCTTCTAATACATTGTGTATTTCTGACTTTATGTGGAGGTCTTAGATCCAACTGGACTTGAGATATGTACTGGGTCATAAGAATAGATCAATATGCACTGTTTTACATGCTGTCTTCCAATTACACCATCACCATTTGTTGAAAATATTATCTTTTTTCCCACTTGATAGTTTTAGCTTGTTTGTCAAATATCAAGTGACCATACATATGTGGTTTGATTTCTGGGTCTTCATTTCTATTCCACTGATCTTCCTGCCTGTCTGTGTACCAATACCATACAGTTTTTATCACTATTGCTCTGTAATACAGCTTGAAGTCAGAGAAGGTGAGTTACCTAGAATATCTTTTGTTGTTGAAGATAGTTTTCCCTCTCCTGGGTTTTTGTTATTCCAAATGAATTTGGAAATTGCTATTTCTAACTATATGAAGAATTGAGTTGGAATTTTGATGGGGATTGCATTGAAACTGTAGATTGATTTTGACAAGATGGCCAATTTTATAGTATAATTTCTGACAATACAAGAACATGAGAGATCTTTCCATCATCTGACTTCTTCTTAACTTTTTTTCTTCAGAGACTTGAAGTTCTTGTCATATAGATCATTCACTTGCTTTGTTAGAGTCATACCAAGGTATTTTATATTATTTTTAACTATGTGTCATTTTCCTTCTTTCTTTCTAAGCCTGTTTATCCTTTCAGTAGAGGAAGGCTACTGATTTATTTGAGTTAATTTTATATCCAGCAAATATGCTGAGATTGTTTATTAGGCTTTTCTGGTGGAACTTTTGGAGTCCCTTAAGTATACTATCATATATCATTTGCAAATAATAATATTTTGACTTTTTCAATTCCCATTTGTATCCCGTTGACATGCATTTTTTTGTCCATTTTCACTGGCTAGGACTTGGAGTACTATACTGAATGAATAGGGAGCAATTGGGCAGCATTGTCTAGTCCCTGATTGTAGTGGGGTTGCTTCAAATTTCTTTCCATTTAGTTTGGTGTTAGCTATGTGTTTGCTGTACATTGCTTTTAGTAGGTTTAAGTATGTGCTTTGAATTCCTCATCATTCCAAGACTTTTAACGTGAAGGAGTTTGAATTTTGTCAAATGCTTTCTCAGCATCTAATAAGATGATAATGTAATTTTTTCTATGACTTTGTTTATATAGTAGATTACATTGGTGGATATCCATATATTGAACCATTCCTGCATCCCTGTGATGAAGCCTACTTGATCCTGTTGGATGATTGTTGTGATATGTTCTTGGATTCGGTTTGAGATAATTGCATTGAGTATTTTTACATTGATATTCATAAGGAAGTTGGTATGAAGTAGGGTTTGGTTGGGCCTTTGTGTAGTTTACTTATAAGTGTAATTGTGGCTCCATAGAACTAATTGGGTAGTATTCCTTCTTTCTTTGTTTTTGAAATAGTTAGGACAGTATTGGTATTAAGTCTTCTATGAAGGTTTTCTAGAATTCTTCACTAAAGTCATTTTTTTTTGTCGTGAGTCTTTTAATGACTGCTTATAATTCTTTAGGAATAATGTGAGTGTTTAGCTGGCTTATCTGGTCCTGATTGAACTTGAACTGTGGTGCCTGGTAACTTTCAAGATAATTGTCCATTTCCTCCAGGTTTTCCAGTTTTGTTGAGTAAAGTCTTTGGTAGTAGGATCTTATGATTTTTTGAATTTCCTTAATTTCTTTTGTTTTGTCTCCCACTTCATTTCTGATTGTGTTAATTTGTATACTCTCCCTGTGCCTTCTGGTGAGTCTGGCTGACGGTCTAGCTATCTTGTTGATTTTCTCAAAAAAACAGCTCCTGGTTTTGTTGATTCTTTGTATAGTTCTTTTTGTTTCTACATGGCTGATTTCATCCCTGAGTTTGATTATTACCTGCTGTGTGATACTCTGGGGTGTATATGATTCTTTTGGTTGTAGAGGTTTTAGGTGTGCTGTTAAGCCACTAGTGTATGCTCTGTCCAGTTTCTTTTTTGGATGCACCCATATATTTTGAGTTTTCCTATTAGCTCTGCTTTCATTGTGACCCAAAACTTTGGGTATGTTTTGCCTTCATTTTCATTAAATTCTAAAAAAAAGTCTTTAATTTTCTTTCTTTATTTCTTCCTTGACAAAATTGCCTTGTTCAACTTCCTTGTGATGTGGTCATTCTATCCTTTTTGTTGTTACTAAACACCAGACTTATGTCATGGTGGTCTGATAGGATGCCAGGGATTATGTTAATCTTCTTGTATTTGTTGAGGCCTGTTTTGTGACTGATTATATGGTCAGTTTTAGAGAAGTTACCATGTGGTGGGGAGAAGAAGGTATATTCTTATGTTTTAGGATGAAATGTTCTATAAACATCTCTTAAGTTCACTTGGTTCATAATTTCTGATACTTTCTCTGTGTCTCTGGTTAGTTTCTCTTTCTATGATCTATGCATTGAGAAGAGTAGGGTGTTGAAGTCTTCCAGTAATATTATGTGAGGTGCAATATAGTCTTTGAGCTTTAGTAAGGTTTCTTTTATGAATATATTTGCCCTTGCTTTTGGAGCATATATATTCAGGACTGAGGCTATTTCTTGGTATATTTTCCTTTTATGAATATGAAGTGTACTTCCTTATATTTTTGATACATTTTTGTTAAAGGTCAATTTTATTCAATATTAGAATGGCTACTCCAGCTTTTTTCTTGGGATAATTTGCAGGAAAATCGTTTTCCAGCCTTTTACTCTGATGTAATATCTGTCTTTGTCACTGAGGTGTGTTTCTCCTATGCAACAAAACTGGGGGTCATTTTTATGCATCCAGTCTCTATATATTTTTCTTGGGGAACTGAGTCCATTAATGTTGAGAGATATTAGGGACCAATAATTGTTGTTTCTTATAATTTTTGTTGTTAGAGGTGGAATTATGCTATTGTGGATATTTTCTTTTGGGTCAGTTGAAATTAAATTACTTTTATACATTTCCCAGAGTGTAGTTTCCTTCCTTTTGTTATAGTCTTTCATCTATCATCCTTTGAAGGGCTGGATTTGTGGAAAAAATATTATGTAAATTTGGTTTTGTCATGGACTATCTTGGTTTCTCCATCTATGTTAATTAAAAGTTTTGCTGGATAAAGTTGCCTGGGCTGACATTTATATTCTTTTATGATTTGTATGACATTTATCTAGAATCTTCTGATTTTCATAGTCGTTGGTGAGAATTGTGGTGTAATTCTGATAGGTCTGTCTTTATATGTTACTTGACATTTCACATTTACTGCTTTCAATATTCTTTCTTTATTCTATGCATTTGATGAGACAGGAGGAATTTCTTTTCTGGTCCAATCTACTTGGAATTCTGTAGGCTTCTTATATATTTATGGGCATCTCTTTCTTTAGGTTATGGAAGTTTTCTTCAGTAATATTGCTGAAATATTTACTGGCCTTTTAAAGTTGGGAATCTTTACTCTCTTCTATACCTATTATCCTTAGGTTTTATCTTCTCATTGTGCCCTGGATTTCCTGAATGTTTTGGGTTAGGAGCTTTTGGTTTTGCATTTTCTTTGATGGCTGTGTCAATGTTTTCAATGTTATCTTCTGCCCCTGAGATTCTCTGTTCTATCTCTTGTATTTATTTGGTAATGTTTGAGTCTATGATTCCTGATCTCTTTCCTAGGTTTTCTAACTCTATGATTGCCTCCTTCTGTGATGTCTTTATTATTTTATTTCCATTTTTATATCCTTAATGGATTTTTACAATTCCTTCATTGGTTTGCTTATGTTTTCCTGTAATTCTTTAAGGAAATTTTATGTTTCCTCTTTAAGGGCTTCTACCTGTTTACCTGTGCTGTCTTGTATTTCTTTAAGAGAATTACTTATGTCTTTCTTAAATCTATCTATAATTATCATGTGTTGTGATTTTAAATACACATTTTGCTTTTAAGTACACATCTGGTTTGATGTGGAAAGCCTTGATCTTCTTGGACTTAAGCTTTATATAAGGTGATAGGAATGTTTTGATTTGCATACTTCTACATGCTGACCTCCAGTTGAACCAGCACCATTTGTTGAAAATGCTGTATTTCCTCCATTGGATGGTTTTAGTTCCTTTGTCAAAGATCAAGTGATCATGGGTATGTGGGTTCATTACTGGCTCTTCAGTTCTGTTCCACTGATCTATCTGCCTGTCTCTGAACCAATATAATACAGTTTTTATGACTCTTGTTCTATAATACTGCTTGAGGTCAGGGACTGTGCTTCCCCCAGAAGCACTTTTATTGTTGAGTATATTTTCAACTACCTTGAATTTTTTGTTATTCCAAATGAATTTGTAAATTGCCCTTTCTATCCCTATGAGGAATTGAGTTGGAATTTTGATGGGGATTGCATTGGATCTGTAGATTGCTTTTGGCCAAATGGCAGTTTTTGCTATATTAATCTTACCAATCCATGATCATGGGAGATCTGTCCATCTTCAGAGATCTTCTTCAGTTTATTTCTTCAGAGACTTGACGTTCTTGTCATACAAATTGTGCACTTGCTTCCTTAAAGTCACACGAAGATATTATATATTATTTTGGACTATTGTGAAGAGTTTCATTTCCCTAATTTCTTTCTCAGCATATTTATCCTTTGAGTAGAGGACGGCTATTGATTTGTTTGAGTTAATGTTATACCCAGACACTTTGCTGAACTTGTGATTCAGGTTAAGTAGTTTTCTGGCGGAACTTTTGGGGTCACTTAAGTATAATATGATATCATCTGCAAATAGTGATATTTTGATTTCTTCCCTTCTAATTTATATCCCTTTGACCCCCTTTTCTTTTCTAATTGCTCTGGCTAGGACTTTGAGTGTTATATTGACTAAGTAGGGAGAGAGTGGGCATCATTTTTTAGTCCCTGATTTTAGTGAGATTGCTTCAATTTCTGTCCATTTAGTTTGATGTTAGCTACTGGTTTGCTGTATATTGTTTTTACTATGTTTTGGTATCGACCTTGAATTCCTGATCTTTCCAGGACTTTTATCATGAAGGGGTGTAGAATTTTGTCAAATGCTTTATCACCTTCTAATGAAATGATGATGTGTTTTTTATCTTTGAGTTTATTTATATAGTGGATTATGTTGTTGGATTTCCATATTTTAAACTATCCCTGCATCCCTGGGATGAAGCCTACTTGATCATGCTGAATGATCATTTGATGTGTCCTTGGATTCGATTTGTGGTAATTTTATTGAGTATTTTTGTGTCGATTTTCATAAGGGAAACTGGTCTGAAGTTTTCTTACTTTGTTGGGACTTTGTGTGGTTTAGGTGTAAGCATAATTGTGCCTTCTTAGAAAGAATTTGGTAGTGCTCTCTCTGTTTATATTTTGTGGAATCGTTTGGACAGTATTGGTATGAGGTCCTCTGTGAAAGTCTGATAGAATTCTGCACTAAATCCAGCTGGTTCTAAGATCTTTTTGGTTGGGAGAATTTTAATAACTGCTTCTATTTCTTTTGGAATTATGGGGTTGTTTAGATAGTTTATTTGCTCCTGATTTAACTTAGGTAACTTGTACCTGTCTAGAAAATTGTCCATTTCCTCTAGATTTTCCAGTTTTGTTGTATATAGGCTATTGTAGTAGAATATGATGATTTTTTTTATTCTACTTCTTTTTTTAATTATTAACTTGAGTATTTCTTATATACATTTCGAGTGTTATTCCCTTTCCCAGTTTCCGGGCAAACATCCCCCTCCCCCCTACCCTTCCTTATGGGTGTTCCCCTCCCCACCCTCTCCCCATTGCCGCCCTCCCCCAACAGTCTAGTTCACTGGGGGTTCAGTCTTAGCAGGACCTAGGGCTTCCCCTTCCACTGGTGCTCTTACTAGGATATTCATTGCTACCTATGAGGTCAGAGTCCAGGGTCAGTCTATGTATAGTCTTTAGGTAGTGGCTTAGTCCCTGGAAGCTCTGGTTGCTTGGCATTGTTGTACCTATGGGGTCTCGAGCCCCTTCAAGCTCTTCCAGTTCTTTCTCTGATTCCTTCAACGGGGGTCCTATTCTCAGTTCAGTGGTTTGCTGCTGGCATTCGCCTCTGTATTTGCTGTATTCTGGCTGTGTCTCTCTGGAGAGATCTACATCCGGCTCCTGTTGGTCTGCACTTCTTTGCTTCATCCATCTTGTTTAATTGGGTGGCTGTATATGTATGGGCCACATGTGGGGCAGGCTCTGAATGGGTGTTCCTTCAGTCTCTGTTTTAATCTTTGCCTCTCTCTTCCCTGCCAAGGGTATTCTTGTTCCCCTTTTAAAGAAGGAGTGAAGCATTCACATTTTGATCATCCATATTGAGTTTCATTTGTTCTAGGCATCTAGGGCTATTCAAGCATTTGGGCTAATAGCCACTTATCAATGAGTGCATACCATGTATGTCTTTCTGTGATTGGGTTAGCTCACTCATGATGATATTTTCCAGTTCCAATCATTTGCCTACAAATTTCATAAAGTCATTGTTTTTGATAGCTGTGTAATATTCCATTGTGTAGATGTACCACATTTTCTGTATCCATTCCTCTGTTGAAGGGCATCTGGGTTCTTTCCAGCTTCTGGCTATTATAAATAGGGCTGCGATGAACATAGTGGAGCATGTGTCTCTTTTATATGTTGGGGCATCTTTTGGGTATATGCCCAAAAGAGGTATAGCTGGATCCTCAGGCAGTTCAATGTCCAATTTTCTGAGGAACCTCCAGACTGATTTCCAGAATGGTTGTACCAGTCTGCAATCCCACCAACAATGGAGGAGTGTTCCTCTTTCTCCGCATCCTCGCCAGCAGTTTTGTTTTATATAGGCTTTTGTAGTAAAATATGATGATTTTTTTTAATTTCTTCAGATTCTGTTGTTATGTCTTCCTTTTCATTTCTGGTTTTGTTAATTTGGATACTCTTTTAATTGTTTTTATTTGTATCACTAAATGGGAAAATAAAAACTTGAAAACTATAATGGAAGAATGTTGTTTTTAAAATTAAATTTCAAAAACTGTTTTTGATCACTTCAATATAAGATTATTATAAACAGCTTAGATCTTACAACTTCCATTATGTTATGGACCACCATTTATTTTCCTTGGTTCTCATTTTGTTGCCTTTACCCTTGCCTCATTGTGATTTAATCAAACACAAATGTTACTTAAGTCATTACATTAGTTAATTAATTTTCAAGAGATAGGGGAAGGGTTTACGGGAACTGAAACCTCATAGATAGAATAATGTCAACCAACTGGACCCCTCAGAGCTCCCATGGACTAAACTACCAAACAAAACACACACGTGAGTGAGTCCATGGCTCCTGATACATACATAGCTGAAGACTGCCTTATCTGCCATCAGTGGGAAGGGAAATACTTGATTCTGTAGAGGTTTGTTACCCCAGTGAGTGGGAATGCCAGAAGGGTGAGGAGGGAGTGGGTGGATGAGTGACTGGTTGCATAGGGAAGCACCCTCTTAGAGGTAAAGGAAAAGAGAGATGGGGTGGGTGGGTTACAGTGGAGAGACCAGGATGGGGGCCAAAATTTGGAATGTAAATAAATAAAATAATTAATAATAAAAAATAGTTACCAAAATGCAGAGATGTGGAGTACAGATCCCCCTGATAAATATATGGCACAACTTATATTCCTAAGTCTCAGTGTCCCTTGTACAAGAAGGATGTACATAGAGACAGAAATGTAAATACATGAGATATCCAAGAAAAATAATATTTAAAAATAGTTAATCTCATGTGCTTTGTCAGAAAGCACAATTGTATGTTAACTTAGAAGATAATAAATAGCCCTTTGTCAAAAAAGAGAGAGAGAGAGAGAGAGAGAGAGAGAGAGAGAGAGAAAGAAAGAAAGAAAGAAAGAAAGAAAGAGAGAAAGAAAGAAAAGAAAGAAAGAAAAAGCGAGCAGGATAGTCATAGACAGGGAATTTTCTGTGAGCAGTTGTCTCCTACGAATGTCAAAAGCTACTCCCACAAAGCCCCACCAATATAACTGCCTAATCATGAGGTGTCAAAGAGAATGCCAATGTACATACTAAAGTGAATGAGATAAAGCCTATGAGGCCTCAGCTCCACACAAAGAACTATAGGCAACTAAGGAATGCTAAAAGCAAGAGAAATAGTCTTCCTCAAGGAAAAGTACACCAATACAAGTAACATTGCACAAACTGAGAAGGTTGCATTATTATATTTCAAATATATGTGTATACCTATTCTGAACCCACCTGCACAACAACAACAATTAATGAGAAAAAGAGGCCAATCAACTTGAAAAAGAGCAAGGAGTGGTAAATGGGAAGATTTGATGGGAGGAAAGGGAAGAGATAAACTATATTTTAAATCTTAGGAAATAAAATATTTTTGTTTGAAATGTATTTTAAGAGTTCTTTTTAGGTAAAATTAATATTTTAAAAAACACAGACATTTAAAGTTTTATTACTTTATGTACACATGTTTTAAAACTTTCACCTGGAAATTTTTGAGACGCTTCCATGCATAATAAAAAATTTCTTTGTATCTTAGCAATGAGTCCTTGTTTTGATACCCTTCTTGCCCCATTGTACATTTCCTTTCATTTTTTATAGTTACAAAAGGGAATCATGCTATTAAAATTCTGTGATTTTTTATTTTGCATAATGCTTTAAAAATTACTTTTACACAGTTGAATGATACTATGATACTGCTTATGCAATTACTTACTCATTGATGATTTGATAAACATTTTGTTAATTTTTATAAATTTACTGCTACAAATGACATAGATAGTTATCTTTGTGTACAAGTTTGGGTTTCTGCATACTCATTTTACTGAGTTTCAAATTTCTAGGTCATATTATAAATATATGTCAGATGTGAGAGAAAAATAAAATTGTTTCAATAAGGACTGTACATTGTTTACCATTCCACTTCCCTCCAGAAATATATGGTTTTATTGTCCCATATGAGCAGATTTTCAGTTTTTGTTTTGTTTGAGATCTCTCACAGTGTATATGAAACTGTTTTATTTTCTTTGTGTTGTCAATAACATCTATCATGAGAAAAGCAGTTTATAAAGAAAGAGATATTGTCAATATTTTAGAGAATGGTAAGTACAAGATCAACATGCCAGTAAGCTTAGTGTCTGGGCTGAATATGCAGTGCACTTGTCTAACATGTATATTTTCTGAATGTAATCTTTGGCACTGCAAAAGATAAGAATGAAGATATATAATTCAAACTTTATTTTCTAATTAATATTTTATGTCTCATATAGAGTAAAAAAAGCAATTTTCTTGCACTTCTTTTGCAAAGTTATTGACCTACTCATGAAAGGAGGTTCTGTTGTTATAAACACCCTAAAAAAACATATGACAATACTCTTTCTTTGGACAACAGAATAGTATTACTTGATCGCTTGAGGATGTTACATTCATACCAAAGGGGTCTGTGTGTGTGTGTGTGGATGTGTGTGGATGTGTGTGGATGTGTGTGGATGTGTGTGTCTGTGTGGATGTGCGTGCATGTGTGTCTGAGTGTCCATTTTTTTGTGTGTCTGTTTAGCAGTTCTGGAAATTATATATAGGACCAGGCATGTGTTAAACAGGCTTCCTACCAGTTATCTTTATTCTTGTTCTACAATTACATTTTTTATTCTTTTTACCTTGTTCTCTAAAGCTTCTTTAAATGAATTGAAATACCACAGAATTTGCCTATTTTACATACCTGGGACAGTGGTGCAAACATGGAAAAAAACTATTACTATGATGAAATTATTATTGCTTTGACATATGGTCATTTTTTTTGTTTTTGTTGTTGAAAGGTAAATTTAAAGTACTCAAGAGACAAAATGATGCTTCTTTAGGGGACTATCTTTGAAGTAGAGTTTCCCTTTGCAGGATTTTTACCATTTTTTTTATAATACCAGGCATATACCCCATCCAAGGTGGTAGATCATAAATCCAAGCATCAAGTGGTGGGTTGAATGCAGTCATTTTATCACTGTACATATAATCACATTTTTCTTAATAAATAGTATAGTAAGTTCCACAGAACAATGCAATGATTGATAACATTTCTTTTCCAGCAACCTGCAAACATCTTCTGTCATTATCAGTGGTATTATACTGGAGTGAACTTCCACCACAACTCCTACTTGAATGTTATTCACCCTGTGACAGGGCACATTGTATATTCAGTTATAGGTCTTGACATCTAGTTCTGGTAGCCAACCAAAAACAATAGTGGTATTTTATGTTATTTTTGGATCTTCTGGTGGGAGGAAAGCTCTCTGAGCAACAATTTACTTGGATGTATCCTGTGCCTAGTATTGTATTTTTCATTTAATAATTCATGACTTCTGCAAGGAGTTATACACACTAAAGGTTCCTATACTTAAATTTTATAAAATTATATTTTATCAGGCAAAAAGGTGGCTATTTGTTCCAAGGAACTGTAGGGGATGTGGAAGTGCAGAATTATTGTGAAATGAACATAGAGTTTCAGTTTATAAGTTTGAAAGATTGATAAGATCGATTGTAGTAATTATTGAATAACATTATGAATGTACTTGATACTATTGAGTCATACATTTATTTTTTTTTATTGTGATGATTTTTTTTTATTTTTTATTTTATTTTATTTTATTTTTTTTATTAACTTGAGTATTTCTTATATACATTTCAAGTGTTATTCCCTTTCCCGGTTTCCGGGCAAAATCCCCCTCCCCCCTCCCCTTCCTTATGGGTGTTCCCCTCCCAACCCTCCCCCCATTGCCGCCCTCCCCCCATAGTCTAGTTCACTGGGGGTTCAGTCTTAGCAGGACCCAGGGCTTCCCCTTCCACTGGTGCTCTTACTAGGATATTCATTGCTACCTATGGGGTCAGAGTCCAGGGTCAGTCCATATATAGTCTTTAGGTAGTGGCTTAGTCCCTGGAAGCTCTGGTTGCTTGACATTGTTGTACTTTTGGGGTCTCGAGCCCCTTCAAGCTCTTCCAGTTCTTTCTCTGATTCCTTCAACGGGGGACCTATTCTCAGCTCAGTGGTTTGCTGCTGGCAGTCGCCTCTGTATTTGCTGTATTCTGGCTGTGTCTCTCAGGAGCGATCTACGTCCGGCTCCTGTCGGTCTGCACTTCTTTGCTTCATCCATCTTGTCCAATTGGGTGGCTGTATATGTATGGGCCACCTGTGGGGCAGGCTCTGAATGGGTGTTCCTTCAGTCTCTGTTTTAATCTTTGCCTCTCCCTTCCCAGCCAAGGGTATTCTTTTTCCTCATTTAAAGAAGGAGTGAAGCATTCACATTTTGATCATCCGTCTTGAGTTTCGTTTGTTCTAGGGATCTAGGGTAATTCAAGCATTTGGGCTAATAGCCACTTATCAATGAGTGCATACCATGTATGTCTTTCTGTGATTGGGTTAGCTCACTCAGGATGATAGTTTCCAGTTCCAACCATTTGCCTACGAATTTCATAGACTCGTTGTTTTTGATAGCTGAGTAATATTCCATTGTGTAGATGTACCACATTTTCTGTATCCATTCCTCTGTTGAAGGGCATCTCGGTTCTTTCCATTTTCTGGCTATTATAAATAAGGCTGCGATGAACATAGTGGAGCACGTGTCTCTTTTATATGTTGAGGCATCTTTTGGGTATATGCCCAAGAGAGGTATAGCTGGATCCTCAGGCAGTTCAATGTCCAATTTTCTGAGGAACCTCCAGACTGATTTCCAGAATGGTTTTACCAGTCTGCAATCCCACCAACAATGGAGGAGTGTTCCTCTTTCTCCACATCCTCGCCAGCATCTGCTGTCACCTGAGTTTTTGATCTTAGCCATTCTCACTGGTGTGAGGTGAAATCTCAGGGTTCTTTTGATTTGCATTTCCCTTATGACTAAAGATGTTGAACATTTCTTTAGGTGTTTCTCAGCCATTCGGCATTCCTCAGCTGTGAATTCTTTGTTTAGCTCTGAACCCCATTTTTTAATAGGGTTATTTGTTTCCCTGCGGTCTAACTTCTTGAGTTCTTTGTATATTTTGGATATAAGGCCTCTATCTGTTGTAGGATTGGTAAAGATCTTTTCCCAATCTGTTGGTTGCCGTTTTGTCCTAACCACCGTGTCCTTTGCCTTACAGAAGCTTTGCAGTTTTATGAGATCCCATTTGTCGATTCTTGATCTTAGAGCATAAGCCATTGGTGTTTTGTTCAGGAAATTTTTTCCAGTGCCCATGTGTTCCAGATCCTTCCCTAGTTTTTCTTCTATTAGTTTGAGTGTGTCTGGTTTGATGTGGAGGTCCTTGATCCACTTGGACTTAAGCTTTGTACAGGGTGATAAGCATGGATCGATCTGCATTCTTCTACATGTTGCCCTCCAGTTGAACCAGCACCATTTGCTGAAAATGCTATCTTTTTTCCATTGGATGGTTTTGGCTCCTTTGTCAAAAATCAAGTGACCATAGGTGTGTGGGTTCATTTCTGGGTCTTCAATTCTATTCCATTGGTCTATCTGTCTGTCTCTGTACCAATACCATGCAGTTTTTATCACTATTGCTCTGTAATACTGCTTGAGTTCAGGGATAGTGATTCCCCCTGAAGTCCTTTTATTGTGAGGATAGCTTTAGCTATCCTGGGTTTTTTGTTATTCCAGATGAATTTGCAAATTGTTCTGTCTAACTCTATGAAGAATTGGATTGGTATTTTGATGGGGATTGCATTGAATCTGTAGATTGCTTTTGGTAAAATGGCCATTTTTACTATATTAATCCTGCCAATCCATGAGCATGGGAGATCTTTCCATCTTTTGAGGTCTTCTTCAATTTCTTTCCTCAGTGTCTTGAAGTTCTTATTGTACAGATCTTTTACTTGCTTGGTTAAAGTCACACCGAGGTACTTTATATTATTTGGGTCTATTATGAAGGGTGTCCTTTCCCTAATTTCTTTCTCGGCTTGTTTCTCTTTTGTATAGAGGAAGGCAACTGATTTATTTGAGTTAATTTTATACCCAGCCACTTTGCTGAAATTGTTTATCAGCTTTAGTAGTTCTCTGGTGGAACTTTTGGGATCACTTAAATATACTATCATGTCATCTGCAAATAGTGATATTTTGACTTCTTCTTTTCCGATCTGTATCCCCTTGATCTCCTTTTGTTGTTTGATTGCTCTGGCTAGAACTTCAAGAACTATATTGAATAAGTAGGGAGAGAGTGGGCAGCCTTGTCTAGTCCCTGATTTTAGTGGGATTGCTTCGAGTTTCTCTCCATTTAGTTTAATGTTAGCAACTGGTTTGCTGTATATGGCTTTTACTATGTTTAGGTATGGGCCTTGAATTCCTATTCTTTCCAGGACTTTTATCATGAAGGGGTGTTGAATTTTGTCAAATGCTTTCTCAGCATCTAATGAAATGATCATGTGGTTTTGTTCTTTCAGTTTGTTTATATGATGGATCACGTTGATGGTTTTCCGTATATTAAACCATCCCTGCATGCCTGGGATGAAGCCTACTTGATCATGGTGGATGATTGTTTTGATGTGCTCTTGAATTCGGTTTGCCAGAATTTTATTGAGTATTTTTGCGTCGATATTCATAAGGGAAATTGGTCTGAAGTTCTCTTTCTTTGTTGTGTCTTTGTGTGGTTTAGGTATAAGAGTAATTGTGGCTTCGTAGAAGGTATTCGGTAGTGATCCATTTGTTTCAATTTTGTGGAATAGTTTGGATAATATTGGTATGAGGTCTTCTATGAAGGTTTGATAGAATTCTGCACTAAAGCCGTCTGGACCTGGGTTCCTTTTGGATGGGAGACCTTTAATGACTGCTGCCATTTCCTTAGGAGTTAAGGGGTTGTTTAACTGGTTTATCTCTTCCTGCTATCTGTCTAGGAAATTGTCCATTTCCTGAAGATTTTCAAGTTTTGTTGAATATAGGTTTTTATAGTAAGATCTGATGATTTTTTGAATTTCCTCTGAATCTGTAGTTATGTCTCCCTTTTCATTTCTGATTTTGTTAATTTGGACGCACTCTCTGTGTCCTCTCGTTAGTCTGGCTAAGGGTTTATCTATCTTGTTGATTTTCTCAAAGAACCAACTTTTGGTTCTGTTGATTCTTTCTATGGTCCTTTTTGTTTCTACTTGGTTGATTTCAGCTCTGAGTTTGATTATTTCCTGCCTTCTGCTCCTCCTGGGTGTATTTGCTTCTTTTTGTTCTAGAGCTTTTAGGTGTGCTGTCAAGCTGCTGACCTATGCTCTTTCCTGTTTCTTTCTGCAGGCACTCAGCGCTATGGGTTTTCCTCTTAGCACAGCTTTCATTGTGTCCCATAAGTTTGGGTATGTTGTATCTTCATTTTCATTAAATTCTAAAAAGTTTTTAATTTCTTTCTTTATTTCTTCCTTGACCAGGTTATCATTGAGTAGAGCATTGTTCAATTTCCACGTATATGTGGGCATTCTTCCCTTATTGTTATTGAAGACCAGTTTTAGGCCGTGGTGGTCCGATAGCATGCATGGGATTATCTCTATCTTTCTGTACCTGTTGAGGCCCGTTTTTTGACCAATTATATGGTCAATTTTGGAGAAAGTACCATGAGGAGCTGAGAAGAAGGTATATCCTTTTGCTTTAGGATAGAATGTTCTATAAATATCCGTTAAGTCCATTTGGCTCATGACTTCTCTTAGTCTGTCGACATCACTGTTTAATTTCTGTTTCCATGATCTGTCCATTGATGAGAGTGGGGTGTTGAAGTCTCCCACTATTATTGTGTGAGGTGCAATGTGTGTTTTGAGCTTTAGTAAGGTTTCTTTTACGTATGTAGGTGCCCTTGTATTTGGGGCATAGATATTTAGGATTGAGAGTTCATCTTGGTGGATTTTTCCTTTGATGAATATGAAGTGTCCTTCCTTATCTTTTTTGATGACTTTTAGTTGGAAATTGATTTTATTTGATATTAGAATGGCTACTCCAGCTTGCTTCTTCTGACCATTTGCTTGGAAAGTTGTTTTCCAGCCTTTCACTCTGAGGTAGTGTCTGTCTTTGTCTCTGAGGTGTGTTTCCTGTAGGCAGCAGAATGCAGGGTCCTCATTGCGTATCCAGTTTGTTAACCTATGTCTTTTTATTGGGGAGTTGAGGCCATTGATATTGAGAGATATTAAGGAATAGTGATTATTGCTTCCCTTTATATTCATATTTGGATGTGAGGTTATGTTTGTGTGCTTTCATTCTCTTTGTTTTGTTGCCAAGACGATTAGTTTCTTGCTTCTTCTAGGGTATAGCTTGCCTCCTTATGTTGGGCTTTACCATTTATTATCCTTTGTAGTGCTGGATTTGTAGAAACATATTGTGTAAATTTGGTTTTGTCATGGAATATCTTGGTTTCTCCATCAATGTTAATTGAGAGTTTTGCTGGATACAGTAACCTGGGCTGGCATTTGTGTTCTCTTAGGGTCTGTATGACATCAGTCCAGGATCTTCTGGCCTTCATAGTTTCTGGCGAGAAGTCTGGTGTGATTCTGATAGGTCTCCCTTTATATGTTACTTGACCTTTTTCCCTTACTGCTTTTAATATTCTTTCTTTATTTTGTGCGTTTGGTGTTTTGACAATTATGTGACGGGAGGTGTTTCTTTTCTGGTCCAATCTATTTGGAGTTCTGTAGGCTTCTTGTATGTCTATGGGTATCTCTTTTTTTAGGTTAGGGAAGTTTTCTTCTATGATTTTGTTGAAGATATTTACTGGTCCTTTGAGCTGGGAGTCTTCACTCTCTTCTATACCTATTATCCTTAGATTTGATCTTCTCATTGAGTCCTGGATTTCCTGTATGTTTTGGACCAGTAGCTTTTTCCGCTTTACATTATCTTTGACAGTTGAGTCAATGATTTCTATGGAATCTTCTGCTCCTGAGATTCTCTCTTCCATCTCTTGAATTCTGTTGGTGAGGCTTGTATCTACAGCTCCTTGTCTCTTCTTTTGGTTTTCTATATCCAGGGTTGTTTCCATGTGTTCTTTCTTGATTGCTTCTATTTCCATTTTTAATTCCTTCAACTGTTTGATTGTGTTTTCCTGGAATTCTTTCAGGGATTTTTGCGATTCCTCTCTGTAGGCTTTTACTTGTTTATTAATGTTTTCCTGTGCTTCCCTAAGTGTGTTCATGTCTTTCTTGAAGTCCTCCAGCATCATGATCAAATATGATTTTGTAACTAGATCTTGCTTTTCTGGTGTGTTTGGATATTCCATGTTTGTTTTGGTGGGAGAATTGGGCTCCGATGATGGCATGTAGTCTTGGTTTCTGTTGCTTGGGTTCCTGCGCTTGCCTCTCGCCATCAGATTATCTCTAGTGTTACTTTGTTCTGCTATTTCTGACAGTGGCTAGACTGTCCTATAAGCCTGTGTGACAGGAGTGCTGTAGACCTGTTTTCCTCTCTTTCAGTCAGTTATGGGGACAGAGTGTTCTGCTTTCTGGCGTGTAGTTTTTCCTCTCTACAGGTCTTCAGCTGTTCCTGTGGGCCTGTGTCTTGAGTTCACCAGGCAGCTTTCTTGCAGCAGAAAATTTGGTCTTACCTGTGGTCCCGAGTCTCAGGTTCGCTCGTGGGGTGCTCCGCACGGGCTCTCTGCAGCGGCAGCAACCAGGAAAACCTGTGCCGCCCCTTCCCGGAACTTCAGTGCACCAGGGTTCCAGATAGTCTTTGGCTTTTTCCTCTGGCGTCCGAGATGTGTGTGCAGGGAGCAGTCACTTCTGGTTTCCCAGGCTTGTCTGCCTCTCTGAAGGTTTAGCTCTCCCTCCCACGGGATTTGGGTGCAGAGAACTGTTTATCCGGTCTGTTTCTTTCAGGTTCCGGCGGTGTCTCAGGCACAGGGGTCCTGCCGCTCCTGGACCCTTCCCCACGGGAGCCCAGAGGCCTTGTACAGTTTCCTCTTGGGCCAGGGATGTGGGCAGGGGTGAGCAGAGTTGGTGGTCTCTTCCGCTCTGCAGCCTCAGGAGTGCCCACCTGACCAGGCGGTTGGGTCTCTCTCTCACCGGGTCTGGGAGCAGAGAGCTGCTGCGGGCCGGGATCCGCGGGTGTGGGACTTCCGGTAAACACAGAACGTGCCCGGTCCTAGAGAAATTCTGCTTTCCTGTGTCCCAAGCTCACCAGGCAGCTTTCTTGCAGCAGAAAATTTGGTCTTACCTGTGGTCCCGAGGCTCAGGTTCGCTCGTGGGGTGCTCCCCACGGGCTCTCTGCAGCGGCAGCAACCAGGAAGGCCTGTGCCGCCCCTTCCGGGAGAGTCATACATTTAAATGATTAATACAATGTTTTACATTGTACCTGTTTTACTTCAATAAAATTGATAACAAATCATCTCATTAAAATGTAAATAAACTCTATGGTCTAAATTTTAATAAAAGATTATATGTCAAGATAAAAAAGTAATATTATGTTATTTTGCCATACCCTCATATTTTACAGGAATATAAAAGCACATATTCTATTAGCTTCACAGCAATAGGCCTTCAGGCATCATATAGTGACTGCAAAACACTACAGAGTTATAAATAAACTCCAGTTAAAATGGAAAAATTAGCATCTTTATACTGTTATTTTTTTTATTTGTTACATGTAGTTTTAATAAAAATAGAATGATACCACCTAACTCTCTACAATCAATCTTCCTGTTTCTCCCAGGTACTTTGGCATCAATCCCTTCCAAGCTCCTCCATAATCAAATTTGAAGCCTCTTTTCCTTGATTATTATTATTATTGTTTATGTACAACTTGATTGGAATATTTTTTTGCTTGTGTGTATTCACGGGGTGAAGGCTAATCATCTTTTACTAGGAAACTAACTATGAAGCTCATTCCTGGAAGAGGCTAATTATTCCTCTCTCTCAGTATTTATTAGTTACATGTAGTTCTTTGTTTAGTGATGAGATCTTGTGAAACTTTTCTCCATTCTCACTTGTATGTCTATAATCCAAGTCTTGTATATGCAGCCATTTCCAGAAGATACTGTCCCACAGTAGAGTTCTTGGTATTCTGGCTTTTAAAATCTTTACATCCTCTTTTCCAGAATGTTTACTTAGTTAGAGATACAGGCTCTATAATGTGTATGTCTTAACTTGGGTTGGGCTCCCAATAATCTCATTATCTCTGCATTGTTTACAGATGTGTTTCTCTGTAATGTTCTTCATTTTCTATGAAACCAAGCATTTTGATAATGGATGTTAATTGCATTTGTATATGTATACATAAAAATAAGATGTAGATTGTAGTAAAAAAATATGCTAATCTAGCAATGTGGAAGTAGTAGATTATTTTCTAACATCCAAGACCTTACTTGCCCCAGAAATGTGACTACCAGAAATGATTTGCCTCATGTTAAGTGGGGCTTAAGCTTAACTAGACAACTGTTGATTACCACTAAGATTTCAGTGCCTGCCACTAATGCACATTTAAAGATTTCTTACCATATTAATCATTGTTGTGGTTCATTGGTGGTACATTTAGATGATTAAAATAATTGCTTCTTTCCTTTGGCAGCTTGCATAGTATTTTCAAGTGCCATGAAAACTAGAGTGTAAGAAGGAGGCTTTCAATATATCTTGAATAATTCCAGTCTTCTTTACTGAATAAATGTGCAGTTTCTTCAAATGCAAAGGCTTACCTTTATTGTCTGAGAGGCACTGAGGGCAACAAAAACAGTCTACATTGTATTTGGAGTCACTGTACCCTGAACAACTTGTTAAAAGGTATTTCTCATATTTGGTACTGGAATATTTGTTAGTCTGTGTTTTTTTTTTTTTTTGATAGAACTGCAAGTCCAAGTGTGCTAACTTCCTTTAGATTATATGTAGGGAATGTGGGCCATGCCATCAGATGGGCATACGAACCGGTAAGATGCAGCATGCTCAATCCCCAGAAATCTCAGAGATTGGAAATCTCAGAGATTTGAGAGAGCAGCTCCTTCCTTATATTTATGCCTGCTCTGGAGCATATAAACACAACCCCCAACTAATATAGTCACAGGCAGTCAGTCATGTAACACAGTACCTGGAATGCCTTTTCATGCTAAAAAGGAACCTCAAAGTCTTAGCTTTTTCCCAGTGATCTTCCCTTCTTGGATATTCTCATGTCCTTCCCCAAAATTATATAATCTGTGGTTCACCTTGAATAAAGCATATGATTTCACATCCACTCCCAGTAAAGAAATATAAATGAGCTAAAAGCTTCTGAGAGAGCTAGTTCATTAAAGATCACCACAGTCAAGGCCTTTACTTAAGCAAGTAATAACACTAAGATTCACAAAGAAGGCCTTTTCTCTTCTCTTGCCCTTCTGGCACTCAGCACTTGCTACCAACCATACTGGTATCCCTTCCAGCCTGGTGTTCAAGATAATCAGATAGGGACTGCTGACTCCCTGTCCAGGCCATTGCCTTCACCTCTTGAGACATTATATCTGGAACACCTGGACACTGCCAGAGAAGAAGCAGAACATGGAACCATAATTACATGTACATAATATAAAATATACACACACTTATGATTATACACACATACATATACATGTATGTGTATGTATACACAGCATACTATGTGCATGTGTGAATAAACAATAAGGTTTATTTTGTATAATTATAGATAACCATAATATATGATTCATGGAAGGTTTCTCACATAGCCTTCATGTTATTTTTCCCTTACTCATCCTCCTTTTCTATTGACCTTCTTTCCTTTTCCCATTTTTAGATGTTATTCTTTATTGCTTTTCTAAGTTCATACCAACTGTATCTTAATATTCTCCTCTCAAATACACACTCACAAACTATGTTTCTTTGTCCTGTCCTGATTTCCACATATATACTCACAAGTGATGCCAGGGATGGAGAAACTCTTAAATAAAGTGAGGAAACTCCAGTTCAGATAGCCAAAAACTACATGTTCTATTCCATGTGTTGTTCTAGTTCCAAAAGTTCAGAGTAAAGAATAACATTTTAAAAATATAAGAATTTGTGAAAAGGTGTTAGTGACAATACAAAATTTTCTATACCAAAACTTGAAAATCTGTATCTTACTCTATTACCTAAATGGGTATCTTGGAGCCACAGTTGAATGTTGCAGTAGGTTTTTCTGCCTGCACCCAGAGCTGACTCTAGGAAACAGCTCTCTGCACCCAGAGTAGAGAGCTAGATTCCCAGAAGTGCAGACAATCCTGAGAGCACAGGTCAGAACACCTTTTCTGCTCTCAATCCTGGCCTAAGAGTTACCTTCCTGGAGTTCTCTGAACACAAGAAGCAAAGAGCAGTCTGGGACAGGATACATCTGTGTTCCACCTACACCCTGGGGCAGAGATCTCTGTACACAGATCCTGTTGGGAGAAAGCCAGTCTCCAGGAGTGCTAAAACACAGGCTTACAGGACAGTCAAGCCAGTGTTGGAGTAAACAAAACCAGCTAACACCAGAGATAAGTAGATAGCAAGAGGCAAGGTTATTACCAAAGCAAGAGAAACCAAGGTAACTTGGCATCATCAGAACCTATTTCTCCCACCACAATGAGCCCAGAATATCCCAAAACACAAGAAAAAGAAGATTTTGATTTAAAATCATAACTCATAATGATGTTAGAGAACTTTAAAAAGGACATAAATAGCTCCCTTAAAGAAATACAGGACAACACAGGAAAACAGAAAGAAGTCCTTAAAGAGAAAACATAAAAAAATCCTTAAAGAATTACAGGAAAACACAACCGAACAGGTAAAGGAATTGGGGAAAAAAAGCCAGGCTCTAATAATGGAATAAGAAACAATAAAGAAATCTCAAAGAGAAACAATGCTGCAGTTAGAAAACCTAGGAACAAGATCAGGAGTCATAAACACAAGCTTTACAGAATACAAGAGATAGAGAGAGAATCTCAAGGGCAGAATATACCAAAGAAAACATTGACACAATCGTCAAAGAAAAATGAAAAAGCTCCTAATCCAAAACCTCCAGGAAATCCAGAACACAATGAGAAGATCAAACCTAAAGATAATAGGTAGAGAAGAGAGAGAAGACTCCCAACGTAAAGGGCCAGTAATTATCTTCAACAAAATTATAGAAGAAAACTTCCCTAAGCTAAAGAAGGAGGTACCCATAAACATACAAGAAGCCTACAGAACTCTAAACAGATTGGACCAGAAAAGAAATGTCTCCTGTCACATAATAGTCCAAACACCAAATGCACAAAACAAAGAAATAATATTGAAAGCAGTAAGAGTAAAAGGTCAAGTAACATAAAGGCAGACCTATCAGAATTGTACCAGACTTCTCCCCAGAGATTATAAAAGCCAGAAGATCCTGGGCAGATGTCATACAGACACTAAAAGAACACAAATGCCAGCCCAGGCTACTATATACAGCAACACTCTCAAAAAATAGATGGAGAAACCAAGGTGGCAACTACAAAATGAAATTTCCACAATATCTCTCCACAAATCCATTCTTAGAAAAGATAATAGATGGAAAACTCCAATATAAGGAGGGACACAACACCCTGGAAAAACAATAAAGTAATCTAATTTCAACTAACCCAAAAGAAGATAGTCACATAAAGATAAATCCACTTCTAAAAGTAAAAATAAAAGAAAACAATTATTAGTTCCTAATATCTGTCAACATCAAGGGACTCAGTTTCCCAATAAAAAGACATAGACTAACAGACTGGATATGTAACGATAATCCAGCATTTTGCTGCATATCAGAAACTTACATCAGTGAAAAAGACAGACACTGTTTAAAAGACTTGAAAACAAATTTCCAAGCAAGTGTTTACAAGAAACAAGATGAGGTAATCATTGTAATATCAAATAAAATAAACTTTTAACCAAAAGTTATCAAAAAAGTTAAGGAATGATACTTCATACTATTCAAAGGAAAAAATCCACCAAGATGAACTCTCAATACTGAACATCTATGCTCCAAATGCAAAGGCACCTAGGTTCATAAAAGAAACCTTACAAAAGCTCAAAGCACACATTGTACCTCATATAATAATAGTGGTAGGCTTCAACAGCCCATTCTCATCACTGGCTATATCTTGGAAACAGAAACTAACAGAAGTTATGAACCAAGTTGGTTTAAAAACTGTGTATAGAACATTACATACATAAGCAAAAGATTATACTTTATTCTCAGCATCACATGGTATCTTCTCCAAAACTAACCATATAATCAGTCATGCCTCAAGAGATACAAGATTGAAAAAAATCCCATGCATCCTATCAGACTACAATTGACTAGGGCTGGTCTTCAACAACAGTAAAAATGACAGAAAGCCCACAAATACAGGGATGCTGAACAATCCTCTACTCTATCAACTTGGTCAAGGAAGAAATAAAGAAAGAAATTAAAGAGTTTTTAGAATTTAATGAAAATAAAGGGACAATACACTCAAACTTATGGGCCACAGCAAAAGCAATGCTAATAGGAAAATACATAGCTCTGAGTGCCTCAAAAAAAAAAAAAAAGAAAGAAAAGAAAAGAAAAGAAAAGAAAAGAAAAGAAACTGGAGAGTGCATAAAGTAGTAAATTTACAACACACCTAAAAACTCTAGAACAAAAAGAAGCAATTACACCTAAGAGAAGTAGATGGCAGAAATTAATCAAACTCAGGACTAAAATTAACCAAGTAGAAAGAAAAAGAACTATACAAACAATTAACAACAACAACAACAACAACAACAACAACAACAACAACAAATCCCAGGAGCTGTTTCTTCAAGAAAATCAACAAGATATATAAACTTTAGCCAGACTCACCAAAGGGCACAGAGAGAGTATCCAAATTTAAAAAATCATAAATGATAAAGAAGACCTAACAACAGAAATTGAGGAAATTCAGAAAATCATGAGATCCTACTACAAGAGCCTATATTCAACAAAACTAGAAAATCTGGATGAAATAGACAATTTCCTACACAAAGACCAGGTACCAAAGTTCAATCAGGATTAGATAAACCATCTAAAAACAAAAATCCCATATCTTCCAATGAAATAGACGCAATCAATATAAGTCTCCCAACCAAAAGAAGACAAGGACCAAATGGGTTTAATGCAGAATTCTATCAAACCTTCACAGAAGACCTAACACAAATACTGTCTAAACCATTCCAAATAATAGAAACAGAAGGAACCCAACCCAATTCCTTCTATGTAGTCACAATTATGCTTATAACCAGGTCATGCAAGGACCAACAAAGAAAAAGTCAGAACAATTTACCATATGAACATTGATGCAAAGATACTCAATAAAATGCTCCCAAACTGAATCCAAGAACACATCAAAATGATCATCCATCATAATCAAGTAGGCTTCATCTCAGTGAGGCAGGGATGGTTTAATATAGGGAAATCCATCAACATAATCCACTATATAAACAAACTCATAGTGGGGAAAAATAAAAACATCATCTCATCAGATCCTGTGAAAGCATTTGACAAAATTCAACACCCCTTCATGATAAAAGTCCTGGAAAGATCAGGAATTCAAGGCCCATACCTGAACCTAGTAAAAGCCATATACAGCAAACCAGTAGACAATATTATACTAAAAGTAGAGAAACTTTAAGCAATCCCACTAAAATCAGGGACAAGGCCAGCAGCCCACTCTCTCTCTACTTATTCAACATAGTATTTGAAATGCTAGCCAGAGCAATGAGACAATGGAAGGACCTCAAAGGGATATAAAATGGAAAGTGAGTAGTCAAAATTTGACTATTTGCAGATGACATGATAGTATACTCAACTGACCCCACAAGTTCCACAAGAGAACTACTAAGCCTGGTAAACAACTTAAGCAAAGAGGCTGTGTATAAAATTAACTCAAACAAATCAGTAGTCTTCTTCTACTCACAGGATAAACAGGCTGAGAAAGAAATTATGGAAATGACACAATTCATAATAGTCTCAAATAATATAAAATATCTCAGGGTGACTCTAACCAAGCAAGTGAATGATCAGTATGACAAGAATTCAAGTCTCTGAAGAAAGAAATTGAAGATCTCAGAAGATGAAAAGGCATCCAATTCTCATGGATTAGCAGGATTAATATAGGAAAAATGACCATTTTCCCAAAAGCAATCTACAGATTTAATGCAATCCCAATCAAAATTCCAACTCCATTCCTCATAGAGTTAAAAAGAGCAATCTGTAAATCCATTTGGAATAACAAGAAACCCAGAATAGCGAAAACTAACTTTAAAAATAAAAGAAATTCTGGGGAAACACCATCCCTCACCTCAAGCTCTACTACAGAACAATAGTGATAAAAATTGCATGTAATTGTTACAAAAACAAAAAGATACATCAATGGAATAGAATTGAAGACTGAGAACCCACATACCTATGATCACTTGATCTTTTATAAGAAAGCTAAAACTATCCAATGGGAAAAAAAAAAGAATTTTCAACAAATGGTGCTGGTTCAACTGGAGGTCAGCATGTAGGAGAATTTAAATCAAACCATTCTTATTGCACTTTAAAAGCTTAAGTCCAAGTGGATCAAGGACCTCCACATCAAACCAAATACACTGAAGGTAATAGAAGAAAAGTGAGGAAGAGACTCAATCACATGGGTCCTATGGAAAACTTCCTGAACAAACCACCAATGAATGGCTTATGCTTTAAGATTGACAATTGACAAGTGGGACCTCATAAAACTGCAAAGCTTCCGTAACCAAAGGACACTTTCATTAGAACAAAATGGCAGCCAACAGATTGGGAAAAATATCCTTACCAATCCCACATCTGTTAGAAGTCTAATATCCAAAATGTAAAAAGAACTCAAGAAGTTAGACTCCAGAAAGTCAAATAACCCTATTAAAAATGGGGTATAGAGCTAACCAAAAAATTCTCAGTTGAGGAATTGAGTGGTTGACAAGTACCTAAAGAAATGCTGCACATCCTTAGTCACTAGGAAAATGCAAATCAAAACAACTCAGAGATTCCACCTCAAACTAAACAGAATGTTTAAGATAAAAAACTGAGTTGACAACAAATGCTGGTGAGGATGTGGAAAAAGAAGAACACTTCCAGTATTGGTGGGATTGGAAACTGGTACAACCACTCTGGAAATCAGTCTGGAAGTTCCTGTGAAAATTGGACATTGCCCTAGCTGTGAGCCCTGCTATAATTCTCCTGAGTATATATCCAAAAGATGTTCCACCATAAAAAACAAAGACATGCTCAAGTATGTTCATAGCAGCCTTGTTTATAATAGCCAGAAGCTGGAAAGAATCCAGATGGCCTTCAATAGAGGAATGGATACAGAAAATATGGTACATCTACACAATGGAGTACTACTCAGCTATGAAAAATAATGACTTCATGAAATTCAAAGGCTAAAGGACTGAAGTAGAAAATATCATCCTGAGTGAGGTTACCCAATTACAGTAAATCATACATGGTATTCACTCACTGATAATTGAATATTAGCCCAAAAGATTGAATTACCCAAGATATAATCCTCAGACCACATGAAGCTCAAGCATGATGACCAAAGTGCAGCTGCTTCAGTCCTTCTTAAATGGGGGAACAAAAATATCCATAGGAGGATATATGAAGGCAAAGTTTGGAGCAGATGTTGAAGAAACAGCCATTCAGAGCCTGCCCCACATGTGGTCCATATATATGCAGCCACCAAAACTAGATAAGATGGATGAAGCTAAGAAGTACATGGTGACAGGAACCTGATATAGATGTCTCCTGAGAGACACAGAGCCAGAGCAAGTCAAATACAGAGGCAAATGCTAGCAGCAAACCATTGAACTGAGAACAGGAGCCCTGTTGGAGGAATTAGAGGAATGATTGAAAGATTTGAAGGTTCTTACAACCACAGAAGAACAACAATGTCAAACAACCAGAACTCTCAGTGACTAAACCACTACCCAAAGACTACATGAACTGGACCATGGCTCCAGCTGCATTTGTAGCAAAGGATGGCCTTATTGGGCACCAGTGGAAGGAGAAGTACTTGTTTCTAACAAGGTTGGACACCCCATGCAAGGGAATGTTGTGGGGGGGGAATGTATGAGGAAGGGAACACCCTTATTAAGAAGGGGAGGGGAATGTGATAGGGGGCCTATGTCCAGGAAACCAGGAAAGGGAATAACTTTTGAAATGTAAATAGAAAATATACAATAAAAGAAAAAAACAGTGCCAACATAGTCATGATGAACTGGTAACAAAACCAATTTTTGGTAATAATTTCAGGTGGGAACAGTTGAATTGATGATGTGCTAACAGAAAAGAATAAACAACTTTCTTTCAATAATCTCATTTGTGTTATAGGCACAATCTCTGTGTCAACACTTTTCACTCCTTAGCTTATGAGATCAGGGTGTGGGCTGGAACTTCAGCCTTTTACTGCCTACATTGATTTCCAAGTCACTATGTGCATCAAGACATTTGATCCATCATGGACCATCCTTTGAAATCAGTATCAGCACTGAAACTTCAGCTATATCACAAATTGTGTAATAGGCAGATTATGATACCTACACAGTCTTTATTTCCAGTTACTGTCCAATTAACACTTCAGTATGCTGAGACTTTAATCAAACCTAGTCATTCACTGACTTCTGGCTAAGCTAGGATCACCTCAGCAAACGTAGATAGAAGTCAATACCAAATAACCATATTTATGATATAATTCATGCATATGACGCTTCAGGAATCAGGAAAAAAAACAGATTTGTGTGTGTGTGTGTGTGTGTGTGTGTGTGTGTGTGTGTGTGAGAAAATATTGCAGTCCTCAAGTCCTCAAAAAAAGTTCTTTTTTTCTTTTGTATTTGGTCTGTTAGTTTATTGCTAGGTAAAATAGGTTAATATATGTGAATATATATATAAATATATACATCATATATGTGTACAAATATATTATGTATATGTTTGTTGAATCTTTATTGTTCTTTTCTTTCTAACATTTTGTTAGTTATTTTACTTAGTAATATTTGAAGTTATTTTATTTAGTTAATATTTGAACATTTCAAAAATTTGAATATTGAATTTGAATATGCACGGATTTTGACATCTCTCTCACTAAAATAGACCGCCTGTGTGTCTCTTGCCATTTTATACTAGCAAAAATTTTCTATTATACACCCATACATCTAAACTAACCCTCTTAACGTCTCACATCTTTAAGCTATATATCTTCTATCTACTTCACACTGTATCTGTTTTTTTCCCATTCTTCTTTATTTCATTGTTTAAATTCTGATACCATTCAATGTTAACATAAATGTACAAACTATATATTGCAAACTATTGCTCCAATATGGTTACCATAACAAAAACATATAAATAGGCAAACTGATTTCTTACATCTAGTCAAAATCAGTACAGTTTATTAATGAAGGGATGCACCACAATATCTTCAAGCAAAACTTTATAAAGGAAACAAAATATTTAGTAAATTCAACTCTAGGATGCCCCATAGAAATCAAAACACTAAGCTACATAGAGTTGAATAAAGATTAAAATTGGGAAACATAGCCATTAAAAAAATAAATGCTTATCCAAGAAAGAAGAATGTCTAACATCTACCTGGCATGACTTAAACCATCTCCCAACTCCTGATTGTGATAGACAAAAAAATATGTATTTTATTGGCAGGAATATTTCATGGCAAATATTAATTAAGGAAATTCATGAAATCCAGTCTCCACTAATGATAACTCTTAAACATTATAAAAATATGAAGTACTGCCTCAAGTATAAAAATAAGTTAAAAAGTAGACTAAATTGAAGAAACATATGGATAAACAATTTAAAAAGAATCTATCATGTCCAAAGAAGAAAACCTCCAAAACTACAAAACAAAGGAAGAGGAAAAGAAAAATCAATGATCTGGTTGACCTGAATATCTCTCATGAAATTCTATTATGACATTTGATTTTCTTGTTTTCAATGTTATGCTTTTTTTCCCTTTTAAGACATTTTTACATAAAAAACAATCTCTACAATGTTTTCTGTCTTTCCTCCACTCAAACTCCTCCTATGACCTTTCCCCACATACATAATTTCTTCATTATTGTGATTTCATGCATATAGAAAAGTAATCTTAAATGTAAATATCCTGAGGGGTTGGGGATTTGGCTTAGTGGTAGAGCGCTTGCCTAGGATGCGCAAGGTCCTGGGTTCGATCCCCAGCCCCGAAAGAGAAAAAAAAAAAAAAGAAAAAAAGAATAACAAATGTAAATATCCTAAAATGACCAATCAAAAGGTACAGATGATTATAAACCAATTTTCTACAGGTTCTAAGAAATTCAAGGAAAGTGGCTCAAAACTGAGGGTAAATGGATTGAAATCAATATACTGAGCAAACATAACCCATAATAAAAAGGCAAAGCTATTTTTACATGTAGTGAAGCAGCCTTCAAACCCAAACTTCTGAGATGTAATACAAACAAAAAGCTACTACACATTGATAAAGGAAATAATTACTCAAGTATAGGCAAAATTTATAGAAATTTTATGCCAAATGCTATGGCTCACAATTTCATGAAGCATATGTGAAAGTAAATAAAAGGTACGATAAATATGTAAACAATATTTTGTGAGAATTCTATATACTACTTTCATATTTCAACAGTTCTCCCCAAAATCAAACTTACCAAATAAACTTCAAGCTAATATCAACATATAGCCTAGTAAGATTAACAGAATATTCCATCTGATAGAAAAGAAAAACATCCATCTCATCGGCATATATAATTTTCATCAAATTTCATCATCTATGTGCTATAAATAAAACCCTATCAAATATAAAAAATAATATATTACTTGTATCTTATTAAAAAAACATTAATTCTAGTGAGGCTTGGGAACCCCCCTTTATGTTTTTTCAATGGACAAAAAAGCAGAATTTGAACTTGAAAAGAAAAAGATTTGTAGTAAACAATTATTTATAAAATATATTTATTCATATTATTTACAATTAGAATAATTATATTTCATATATCTCTATATTCATTTATAATAAATACCTCTAATTTGCAAGTCAAAATAAAAGTGCATATTAACAATTCTCTCTACAAGCTGCGTAAAGGAAGAGCTCCTAATGAAATGTTTGAGAAAGTCTGTAACACAAAAAGAAAACCTTGAATTTAAAAAAGAATCTCCATGTTTAAAGCCTCTGAGTAGACTATTTTGAAAACAATATTGGTCATCATATACTTTTCAACTTAAGTGTCAAATATTTCAAAGGACAAGAATACTTTTAACTATTAGTATGTTTTCTTTTTTTTAAACTGTTATTTTTGTAGTTCATAGAATAATATAAGGTGTTGAAATAGAAACATAACCTAAAGATAACCCAATATAAATCATTCATTTTAAAGGTTAATTATTACACTATACAGCTTTGTTCACACTTTCTATCAAAACTAACATAGAAATGACTCTATGGAAAAGAAAAGAGTATTGTCATGTCTTTTGAGAGAACATTACATAATTGCAATAGAATTGAAATAAATAAAAGTCTCAGGCTGTTTTGTAAGCATTATTATATTTATTCATGAGCAGGAACAGTGTCATTTCATTTTGCTCTTACCACTGAAAAAAATGTAAGAATAAAACCTTTTTCAAGGATGTTAACATTTTTAACAAAAAGAGGTCCTTCATTTTTTATGCTAAACAGAAGGATTCAATCAACAACAAATGCAAATGCTAGCTCTAATTCTAAACATGAGTTTAGTTATTCTGTGGGATGACATCTGAGTTGGGAAATGTGGGCAATCAACATTGCTTAACACTGATCACAGCTGCCTTTTACATATCCAAAAGCTTACTGGGTCTCTCTATTGTTATTATGAATCAATCTTTTAGGATTGAAGGAAATTGCTTTTTGTGTGAATTGAATTCGTTTACTCCCTATAAGCATACAACATAGTTTTCTTCTGGAAAATTTTCTGTTGCCTTACTTTTCTCTTGCTACAATTTGGAAATGAAAATAAGGAGAAACTCTTGGTTCTTTAATACTGACTGGAAAAATAATTTTATAGCTTTTTTGTTGTTAAAGAAAAACAAATACTCATGGGATTTTGAAGATATGTGAAATTATTCCAGCACTTTGGTATAATCTTGTCCACAAAAGCTCAATTGTAGGGCAGTGTTTTTAGTGAATGCAGAACAATACGGAGTATATTTCCTTCAAAATACCAGCATGAACATTTATTTGATATAATCTTCAAAACCAAGTCATACATAAAGGTATATTATTTAGGATATAAGAAAAGTATACAAACCTTTTTCTTTAATATGAAAAATATAAAGTACATACACTACATAAAAATCATAAAATTAGATCATTATAAATATTAATAGCTCCAGATGGATCACATGGATCTTCCTGAGAAAAATAAATATAATGAATATTGCTGGTGGACTGGGGATGGGTATGAATGGGAATCCAGGAGGGATCAGGTGGGAAGGGATGGTAGGGGAGAGTGTAGAGGGAGATGGCTGGAATTAGAGGCTGTATGGGGGGTAATACGGAAACCTAATATATTGGAAACATTTTGGAATCTATGAGGGTAGTCAAAGAGAAGATTCCTAGTAATGGAGGATATAGTCTAAACTGGCCCTCTTTTATAGCCAGAAAAGTCTTTCAGTGTTGCAGTGTGGTGCCTGGAGGCCAGAGGGTCATATGGACAATGTTAAGCAATCCAGGCTCATACTGGGACAGAGGATCACTCTGATAATTACTGCTAAGGACAGCAACCACACAGATCATTGAATGTAGAAAGTTTGAGCTGCTGCCAGCATGGATCCTTCAGACCTATGTTCTAGACTCTTTGGTGAGAGATGGTACTCTGCAGGTTATTGAAAAAGAAACCTAGACACCAACCCAGCCACAAAACCTTCCAACAACAATCAGTTCTGCCTGCAAAAAATATTGGGGCAATAGTTGAGTATAACTTGTAAAAGTGGCCAAACAATATCTGCTTTAACTTGAGGCCCATGCCACAAAAGGGAGGCCATACCCTATACTCTCTGGTTGGACAGGAACCAGAGATTAGACAGCCCAAAGACTTAGAGTAAAACTAATCATGACTGACCCAATTTTTTTTTAAAAAATTAAAAATCAGTAAAACGATTCCTTAAGATTTTGTGCTATACTCATAGATTGGTGCCTTTTCAAGTCCTTATCAGAAAGGCTTCCTCTGACAGCAGATGGGACCAAACACAGAGACCCATAAAGGACATTATGATGAGAGTCTAAATTGAAAGTCTCCTCTCATCCTTCCCCTATTTCTCAGAAAAGAGATGGGGGAGTCATAGGGGATGGAGGATCCCAGTAGAATATGATCTACTCAATCAACTATGCAGGATTCATATGTGGTCACCAAGGCAGAGGTCAAGTATGAGGCCTGGATGGATGTATATGAGGTCTTTTGCAAATATATTTTATGATTTTTTCCTTAGTGTTCTAGTGAGACTCCTAACTGTGGTCCTAACTATAGGAGCAGGTATATCGCTCACCATTTTGCCTACTCTCAAGACTCTTTTCCTCTTATTGGATTGCTTCATCCTGTCTCAATATCAGGCCTTTTCACCTCATTTTAATGTGTCTTGTTTTGACATGTTTGATTGTTGTGTCTTTGAGTCCTCTTCTTTTTTGAAGACAGAGTGAGAGTGGATCTTAGGGAAAGGGCTGGTGAGGGAGGATCTGAGTGAAGTGGAGGGAAACTGGTTGAGATATATATAAGAAAAGAATATATTTTCAATAAAAAAGAAAAAAATGAATAATTCTAGAGGTGTTATTTTCTACCTTTCAAAATTTTAAATGTTTACCATTAACAACATAATTTGTTGAAAAGAATTTCTAAAAAAAATAATGATTTATTTATAGCTATAAGATATATATACTATGGCATAAATATTATATAAGTTGATATACTAAATTTTAATAAGTTTATCCACAAATCTTATTTTTGTAAAATTATCCCTACATCCAGTGCAATTATCATAGTGAAGAATATAACTTAAAATGTTATTTAAAATGGAAAAAATGCATAAATAATCAAATATCAAAAATTTTTGAAAAAAATTTACTAAAACTTCTTTGTGATACCCAGAAGCTGAAAACAACTCAGATGCCACACGACAGAATAATGGATACAGAAAATGTGGTCCATTTACACACTGGAATACTACTCAGCTATTAAGAACAAGGATATCCTGAGTATTACAGGCACCTGGATGGAACTAGAAAGTATCATCTTGAGTGAGGTAACTCAGACCCAAAAAGACATACATGGTATGTACTCACTAATAAGTGGGTACTAGCCAAAAAGTACAAAATAACTAAGTCCATAGAACTCAAAAAGGTCAACAAGCTAAAGGACGCAAGTGAGTACCCCTCTGTCCCACTTGGAAGGGAGAAGAAAGCTACCACAAGGTGGGAGGGAGGGACTTGGAAGGGACAGGGTATTTGGGGGTAGGAGAGGGGAATATGATCTGTTATTGGGTGGGTCAAATGGACTGAAGCCCTGAGGGACAGCAGAAAGAATGGAAACAGACAACCTTGGGAGATAGGAGGTTAGGAGTACTCTCCAGAATGCTTCAGAAATCAGGGAGGTTAGAGACTCTCAGGATCCAAAGGGAAGGAGCCTAGAAGAAATTTCCTGCAGTGTGGAGAGGGAACTTGTAGAGCCCACCACGAGCAGAATGATAGGGCATCAAGTGAGGGATGGACTTGCTATCCCAGAGTCAAAATTCTGACCCATAGTCCTCCCTGTTTGAAAGCAATGCAGGGATGAAAATGGAGAACAGCCTGAGGAAAAACAGGTTGAGCGACAGTCCCAAAGTGGGATCCAGCTTAAGGGGAGGCCCTAAAACCTGACACCATTACTGAGGCTATGGGGCCTTCACAAAAGGCCTCCTGACCGCCCTCCAAAAGACCCAACAAGCAGCTGAGTCAAATGCAGATATGCACCCAACCAATGAATAGAAGCTGCTGACCCCTCTGGTTGAATTAGGAAAGAGCTGGAAGTTGAGGAGGAGGGAGACCCTGCATGAGAGATCCAGCAGTCTCAATTAACCTGGACCCTCGAGATCTCTTGGACACTGGATCACCCACCAGGCAACATACACCAGCTGATATAAGGACCCCGGCACATATACAGCAGAGGACTGCTGGGTCTGGGTTCAGTCAGAGAAGATGCACCTAACACTCAAGAGCCTGGAGGCCCCAGGGAGTTTAGAGGTCTGGTAGGGGTAGATGTGGTGAAGTCATCCTTGTGAAGACAGTGGGGGTGGAAAGGAGGTATGGGATGTGGAACAGTTAGAGGGTGGTCTAAGAGGAGAATAAAATCTGGAGTGTAAAAAAAATTAATAATAATAATATAATAATACCTTAAAAGTTTATTATTATTAAATTAAATAAAAATAGACAAACTTTTGGACACATAGAGACAAGCAAAACAGTTTTCAGAGAGGCACAGATTCACAATCATTCAAGAGACAGTAAAAGTAACAAGACAGCAGGAGCATTAGGCAAAGAATTCTTGATTTTAGAGAAACAAAATTGAGTTTAATAAAATTAAATAAAATAAAAATATATAAATAAAATTTTTAGTATCTTTCTAAAGTCTACCATAAGATGTTGAAAGCAACCATTTATGGTTATTGATAAATAATAAGGTTTATTATCTGGTTCAGTTGGTATCAGCTAGAGCCAGTAATGTCATCCTTGTAAAACTCTACTAAAGATTTCTGTAAAGTATCAGGGACTCTTTCCCCACGTGGTATTTTCTACATTGTTCAATTGTGAAGTCCTTTGTTAAGGACACACACTAACAAATTCTGACATATACAGTCCATAAAAACACAACAGGCAGACATACTTATGGACAGGTATACAGACAGACAAGACATCCTTCACAGAGGCACAGATATCATAGTCATACAACATACAGAAAGAAGGGCAGAGATACAGATAGCATAATGCAGATAACTTAAATCTGTTACTTCTTTTGGAAAAATATCTAAAAGGAACATACTTATATTTCTTTTCTCAATGTGATAACATTCAGGCAATATTCATAACTCAAAGTTAATCACTCATGTGTTATGATCCACTCACGCTACAATGACAGGGAGTTGTCTAAATTACTAATTTCAAAGAAAATATGTCCTAAAATGTTTGGATAAATTTTGCCTATTCCGTGAAGTTTCAGAGGGAGTTTCCAAGAAATTTCAGAGACATTTATTTTCGCAAATTAATATTTTAGAGATGAAGAATTCTCTGTGATTAACAATACACCAGAATTATAAAAGTGAAATCTTTGCTTTACTCGCATGCCCGATACTGGTCAGCAGAATCTGAAAAATGAGCTGTGATTAAGCAGAGACTAGTATCATTGAGGGGAATTATGAGAAGTGTTCCTTGAGAGCTCACAAAAGCTGTCTTCCAGAGGTGAGGCAGCTAAGGTTGTACCAAATGTGGTATTTTAAAAGAGACACACATGTATGATGTTGGTTTGGAAGGCATGAAGGGGGTCATGGAGAGCAGCTGAGGCTTGGCACTCTGAGAGGCCAGCAGAAGCCAATGGTGAAGGCACAGCCTCCATGGCATTTGAGGGTTGAGGATCAAAGTGAATATGCAGAGAAGTTTAGGCTTGCCATGAGGCAAGAGGCTAGGACAGGATATTGGTAAACATGCAGCCTATTTGCAGCAGAAGACCATAGCATTTTGGAAAAAAAACAGTACCATGAGATGACCACCATGAACACCTGCAAAAGCAGAGTAGACCCAGCTAGAATCTAGAAAAAAAAGTTGTGTGTGTTGCAGAGGGCAGAACTATAGAAATAACACAAGCTCCTTAAAAGAAAACTAAGTTTATGAGCGAATCTCAGACGTTGGATATTATGGTTGGTGTAAGATATTGTTGGCTCAGCCTTGTTTTTATTTGCATTTCCCTGATCCCTAAGGACTTTGAACATGTCTTCAAGTGCTTCTCAGTCATTCAAGATTCTTCTGTTGTGAATTCTCTTTTTAGCTCTGTATCACATTTTTTTGATTGGGTTATTTAGTTTTTTGGAGGGTAGCTTTTTGAGTTCTTTATATATTTTGGTTATTAGCCCTTTATCACATGTGGGTTTAGTGAAGACTTTTTTTCCAATATGTAGGTAGCTTATTTGTCATATTGACTGTGTCTCTTGCCTTGCAGAAATGTTTCAGTTTCATAAGTTCCCATTTATCAGTTCATGATCTTAGAGACATTGAAGTACTATTCAGAAAATTTCCCTCTGTGCCAATGAGTTGGAAGCTCTTTCCCAATTCCTCTTATGTTAGATTCAGTGTATCTGGTTCATGATGAGTTCCTTGATGCACTTGGAATTGAGCTTTGTGCAAAGTGACAAATATGGATGTATTTTCATTTTTTTTACATGCAGACTACCAGTTAGACCAGCTCCATTTATTGTAGATGGTTTCTTTTTTCTACTTCATGTTTTTGATTTTTTTGTCAATGATCAAGTGTCCATATTATGTGGGTGTACTTGTAGGTATTCAATTCTATTCCATGGATCCATCTGTCTCTATACCAATATCATGCTGTTTATATCATTGTTGCTCTGTAGTACAACTTGAGGTCAAGGATGGTGATTCCTCCAAAAGTTCTTTCATTGTTGAAAATCATTTTCCCTATCTTGTTTTGTTTTGATTTTTCCATATGAAGTTCAAAATTGCTCTATGTTTGAGAAAAATAGTGTTGGGATTTTGGTGGTGATTACATTGAATCTGTAGATTGCTTTTGGTAGGAGGGTCATTTTTACTATGTTAATCCTTCCAATTCATGAGCATGGGAGGTCTTTCCATCTTCTGAGATCTTCTTTGATTTCTTTCTTCAGAGATGAAGTTTTTGTCATACAGATTTTTCACTTGTTTGATTAGAATTACACCAGGATACTTTATAATATTTGTGACTATTTTAAGGGTGTAATTCCCCAATTTTCTTTCTCAGCCCATTTATCCTTTATATAAAAGAAGGCTAATGATTTGTTTGAGGTAAATTTATATCCATACACTTTCCTGAAGTTGTTTATCAGCTCTTCTCTGGTAGAAATTTTGGCATCGCTTATGTGTACTATCCTATCATTCCCAAATAGTTATACCTTGATTTCTTTTTTTACCAGTATCATTCACTCGATCTCCTTTTGTTGTTTTATTGCTCTAGCAATAAATGGAGAGACTAGACAGACTTGTCCTGGTTTTAGTGGGATTGCTTAAAGTATCTGTCTACTTAATATAATATCTGTATAGTAAATAAAATTGTTAATGTAATATATTAACAATAATATAATATTGTTGTAACTATAATATAATATAGCTACAACAATAATAGCTGTTGTTTTGCTGTATGTTGCTCTTTAATGTTTAGGTATGGACCTTGAATACCTGTCTCTCCAATACTTTTAATATGAAGGGGCTTTATATTTTGTCAAAGGGTTATTCAACATCTAATGTGTTATTCATGTGATATTTTTCTTCTGATTTGCTTATGTAGTGGATTATAGATTTTCCTTTATAAAATCATCCCTGCACCACTGGAATGAAGCCAACTTGAACATGGTCAAAAAAAATTTTTGAGTTATTGGATTTGATTTTCGAGAAGATTATTGAGTATTTTACATTGATATTATAAGCAAAATTACTCTGAAGTTCTCTTCTAAGATATTTGTATGCTTTAGGTGTCAAAGTATTTGTGGCTTCATAGACTGAATTAGGTAGTGATCCTTATGTTTCTATTTTATGGAATATTTTGAGGAATGTTATTAGAACTTCTTTGTTGGTCCAATAGAATTCTGTATTATAACCATATGGCTCTGGCTTTTTTGGTTGGGAGTTTTTTTTTAATAACTGCTTCTATTTACTTAAGGGTTATGAGACTTTTTCAATAGTTTACCTCCTCTTGATCTGAGTTTGTAATGTGGTATTTGTCTAGAAAACCATCTATTTCATCCAGATTTTCCAGTGAGTATAGGCTTTTGTAGTAGAATCTGATGATTTTTTAAAAATTTTCTCAAATTCTATTGTTATGTCTTCCTTTTCATTTCTGATTTTGATAATTTGGATATTGTTTTTGCACCCTTTTGTTAGTTTGGATAAGGCTTTCTTTATCTGATTGATTTTCTAAAAAAACAGCTCCTAATTTTGATGATTCGTTGTATAGTTCTCTGATTCTAATTGAATAAATTCTAACCCCAGTTTGAATATTTCCCGCCAACTACTCTTCTTGAGTGTGTTTGCTTCTTTTCATGCTAGAGCTTCCAGGTATGCTGTTAGATTGCTACTGTAGGATCCACCAAATTCCTTAATAAGGGTACTTAGTGCTATGGATTTTCCTCCTAGCATCGCTTTCACTGTGTCCCATTAGTTTGAGTATGCATTGTCTTCATTTTCAATTAATTCTAAAAGTATTTAATTTCTTTATTTCTTCCCTGACCAAGAAATCATTGAGTAAAGCACTGTTCAGTTTCCATGGATATGAAGGCTTTCTCTTGTTTGTGTTGTAATTGAAGACCATCCTTCATCTATGGTAATCTGAGAGGATGCATGGGATTATTTCAATCATTTTATATCTCTTGAAGATTATTTTGTGACTGCTTATATAATAAATTTGGAGAAGGTACCATGAGGTGCTGAGAAGAAGGTATATTCTTTTGTTTTAGGATGAAATGTTCTATAGATGTCTGTTAAATTCATTTGGTTCATAACTTCTGTTAGTTTCATTGGGTCTCTGTTTAATTTCTGTTTCAATGTCCTGACTATTGATGAGAGTGGAGTTTTGAGGTCTCCAACTATTATTAGGTGAGGTTCAATGTGGGTTTTTTTTTTGAGTTTGCAAAGTTTATTTTATTAATGTCTTTGCCCTTGAATTTGGAGCATAAATATTCAGAATTGAGAATTCTTTGTGGTGAATTATTTTTTGATCTATATGAAGTGTTCTTCCTAGTTGCTTTGGTTACTTTTGGTTGAAAATCTATTTTATTGAGTATTAGAATGACTATTCAAGCTTGTTTCTTGAAACATTTTGCTTGGAACACTTTTCCCCCCAGCCATTTGCTCCGAGGTATTGTTTTTCTTTGTCACTGAAGTGGTTTCTTTTATACAGCAAAATGCTGAATCCTGCTTGAATATTCAGTCAGTTTCTGTCTTTTTATTTGGGAATTAAGTCTCTTGGTGCTCAGAGATATTAAAGACAGATGATTGTTAGTCCCATTTATGTTTGTTGTTAGAGGTGGTCTTAAATGTATATGTATGCTATTCTCTTCCTTTGCATTTGTTGAGAGATGATTAAATTCTTCTTTGTTTGGGTTTTTTTGGTTTGTTTGTTTGTTTGTTTGGTGTAGGTATACTTCTTTTGTTGGAGTTTTCCTTCTTTTATCCTCTGTAGGGCTAGATTAATGGGCACATTTTGTTTAAATTTGGTTTTGTTATGGAATATTTTGTATTTCCATTTATGGTAATTGAGAATTTTGCTGGGTATAGTAGCCTGAGTTGGCATTTTTGTTCTGTTTGGGTCTGCATTTTTTCTGTGCAGGATCTTTGGACTTCTAGAGACTCTGTTGAGAAGTATGGTGTAATTCTGATAGGTCTGCTTTATATATTACTTGGCATTTGCCCTTACCATTTTTTTATACTCTTTCTTTATTATGTACATTTAGTGGTTTGATTATTATTTCATGGGGGGATTTTCCTTTTCTGGTTCAATCTATTTGGGATTCTGTAGGTGTCTTGTACATTTACAGAGAAAGCTTTCTTTAGGTTGGGGAAGTTTTCTTCTATGATCTTGTTGAAGATGTTTTCTGGTCCTTTATGCTGGGAATCTTTGCCTTTTTAAGTTTCTATTATTTTGAAGTTTAGTATTTTCATTGTGTTCTGGAGGTCCTGGATGTTTTGGGTTAGAAGCTTTTTATGCTTTCTATTTTCTTTCACCATTTTATCAATATGGTCTATGGTGTCTTATATGCCTGAGATTCTCTTCTATCTTTTGTCTTCTATTGGTGATGCTTCCATCTGTAGATCCTGACATGTATCCTAGGTTTTCCCTTTCCAAAACTGCATCCGTTTGTGATTTTTTTTTTTTTACTGTTTCTACTTCCATTTTTAGGTCTTGGACCATGTTGTTCAATTCTTTAACCTGTTTGGTTGTGTTTTTCCTTATTTCTTTAAGGGATTTGCTTGTTTCCTCTTTGAAAATTTCTACCTATTTGCTTGTGGTTCCCTTTATTTATATCCTCCTAAAGGCCTGTATTATCTTCATGAGATGGGACTTTACATCGGCATTATGCTTTACAGGTGTCTCAGGGTATCCAAGGCTTGCTGCGGTGGGGGAGCTAAATTCTGATGGTGCCAAGGTATATTAGCTTTTGTTGCTTATGTTTTGGTTCTTACTTCTTCCCATTTGATAATCTCTTGTGTTAACTGACCTGAGATTCTTTGCCTGGTACCTGGCTACAGTGACCCTACTTCTAGCAGATATGCTGGGAGTCTTGCAGACTGTGGAGTGGTGAGAAAAACAGACAAGCTGATCTGCCACAGCAAGTGCAGACTGGAATGGAGATAAGGTTCATGTGAAGGAGAGGGGTCCCACATACGTTAGTCTCCTTTGAGATTTCACCTGATGCAATCATTTCATTTGGGGTCTTACCTTTTGCCCTCTGTGCAGAATACCTCCTGCAGACTGTGAGGTCGTGAGAAAAGGATCCTTGGATACCCTATCAAACCTGAAAATCATGATGATGACTTAAATACCAACTTTTTTCTTTTTTCTTAAGACTTATTTTTACAGTCCACTCTTAATCCTCCTCCCAGTCCGCCCTCCAACATTTTCTCATCTCATTCCTCCTACCCCTTGTCTCAAAGAGGATGCTCATCCTCACCAGGATCCCCTAGTCCTTAGGGACTGAAGCCTCTTAATGGTTAGACTCCTCTTCCCTTATTGAGGCCAGACTAGGCAGTTATCTAATGTATATAGGTTATGAGATTCATATGAGCTAGTATATGCTGTCTGGTTGATGGCTCAGTGTCTAAGAGATATCAGGGTTCTGGGTTAGTTGAGAGTGTTGATCTTCCTCTTCCTCAGCTTCTCCCAACCTTTCTGAAATTCAACCTCAATGGTCCCCAGCTTTAGTCTATTGATTGGGTGTATCTATATCTTTCTCTATCAGCTGCTTGTTGAGACTTTCAGAGGAAAGACATGCTAGGCTCCTGCCTGTAAGCACAGCACATCATTAGTAATAGTGTCAGGCCTAGGGGCCTCCCCTTGAGCTACAACCTACTTTGGGCCTGTCATTGGGCCACGGGGTCTTTCCTCGGGGTCTTGTCCATTTTTGTCCCTGCAGTTCTTTCAGACAGGAACATTTCTGGGTCAGAGTTTTTGACTGTGGGATGGCAACCCTATCATTCACTTGATGCCCTGTGCAGATGGACTCTATAAGTACCCTCTCCCCACTATAGGGCATTTCATTTAAGGTTTGAATCCTGAGAGTCTCCTACCTTCCAGGTCTCCGATACATTCTGAAGAGTCTACCCATCTCATACCTCCCTAGGTTGCTTGTTCCACTCTTTCTGCTGGCCCTCTGGTCTTCATTCTGTTTTCTCCACCCAATACCAGATCATGTACCCCTCTTCCCTTCACTGTCTCCTTTCCCACTTGGCCCCTCCTTCCCACCCACATCCTATGATTGCGTTCTTCTACTTCCCAAGTGTTACTGAGGTGTCCTCAATTGTGCCCTTCAGCTTGTTCACCTTTTTGAGTTCTGTGGACTGTATCTTGGGTATTCTATAAATTTTTTTTGGCTAATATATACTTATCACTGTGTCCTTTTGGGTCTGAGTTACCATGCTCAGGATGATATTTTCTAGTTTCATCCATGTACCTGCAAAACTCAGAAAGGCCTCATTTTTAAGAGTGGTGTCATATTCCATCATGCAAATGAACCACAATTTCTGTATCCATTTTTCTGTTGTGGAATATCTGCATTGTTTCTAGCTTCTGGCTGTCACAAAGAAAGGCACTATCAACACAGAGGTTCATGTGCCCTTGTGGCATGGTGGGCATCTTTTTGGTATATGCCCAAGTGTGGTATGGTTGGATCTTCAGGTAGATCTATTTTCCAGTTTCTGAGGAATATCCAAATTGATTTCCAGAGTGGTTGTACCAGTTTGCAATTTCACCAGCAATATAGGAGCATTGATCTTTCTCCACATCATTGCCAATATGTGCTGTCAACTGAGCTTTAGATCTTAGGCATTCTGATTGGTGCAAGGTAGAATCTCATGGTCATTTTACTTTGCATTTCCCTGATCTCTAAGGACATTGAACATTTCTTTAAGTGCTTATCAGTTGTTTGAGAATTATTAAAAAATTGCTTGAGATCCATCCCATGAGCAAGAACCAATCTATTGATTGAAGAATCATCTATGAATGATACTCAGTATTAATAATACTCTGATATGTTGCAGACACAATCCTAGCATAAATTTCCTCAGAAAGACTCTATCAGCTGACTGATATAGAGACCCACAGCTAAACATTGCAACCCATGGACTCTTGTGGAAGAGTTGAGGTTTTCACTGTGTATTGGGATTCCACAAGAGGACCAAAAAAAAAAAAAATCAACCAACCTGTACCCCAGGAAGCTCACAGAGACTGAACCACCAACCAAAGTGCATACATGTGATAGACCTAAGCTTACCAATATACTGGACCTAGGCTCCTACACATATGTCACAGGCATGCAGCTTGGTCATACTGCAAGTTTCTGAGCAATTGTAATATGGGATATACCTGTATTTGTTACCTGTCTGTGGAATCCATTCCCCCTAACTGGGTTTCCTTAACTGGCCTTAGTAAATGTAGTACTCAGGAGGGCCTCTCCATTGGGCAGTAGGGCATGAGGGTAGAGTTTCAAGTGATCAGTAACTACAGTGGAATTCTAGTGGAATTTTTTAATGACATATTTTCTTTCCCTATAGACATAAACCTATTGCTTTGCATCAGTCTCATGAAGACTAAGAAACATGTTCAATGTTTATAATTTACTACTTTTCTTCTATAAGATATATTCAACCTAACTCAATAATTCTCTCAGCTTTTACCAAGTATAACATTTCAAGAAACCAAGTATGGCACCAAAACCAAGGTATTGACATTGTGCAATGTTAACTCTAATTTGTTCACAATTTAAGCAAATAGACATTTTTGAAACATATATATATATATATGTATATATATGTGTGTGTGTGTGTTTGATTATTAATTGTTCTACTTGTGCTAAGGATAAAACCCAGAATTTTGGACTTGTGAAAGAAGCATTTTGTCACTTAGTTATAAAGTTATATGCATCAGCATCCCTTGGCAATTTTTATTCTAACCTATTATTGGAAAAAACTCTTAAATATGTGAAGTTTAACCTGACCTCTTTTTAAATTAATTTTTTTGAAATTTTATATTTTTATTAGATATATTTATTTACATTTCAAATATTATTCCTTTCCCAGTTACCTGTCCATAAGCCCTCATCCCTTTCCCTCAACCATACATACGGGTGTATTCCCTGATCCACTCACACTTACTGCCGCCCCCACCCAACATTCCCCTTCATTGAGGATCCAACCTTGGCAGGACCAAGGACTTCTTCTTCCACTGTTGCCCCAAAATGGTGTTCTCTGCTACATATACAGTTGGAGCCCTGGGTCAGTTGATTTATAGTCTATGGGTAGTGGTTTAGTGCCTGGAAGCTCTGGTTGGTTGGCATTATTGCTCTTAAGGGATTAGAAGCCCCTTCAGCTCTTTCAATTCTTCTAATTCCCCAAAGAGGGTTCTGTTCTCAGTTCAGTTGCTTGCTGCTAGTCATATATATGGGCCACATGTGGGACATGTGGGGCAGGTTTTGAATGGTCATTCTGTCAGTCTCTGCTCTAAACTTTGCTTGCATAGCACTTCCTATGGATATTATTGTTCCCCCTTTTGAGAAGAGGTGGGAGCATCCACATTTTAGTAATCCTTCTTCTTGAGCTTCCTGTGGTCTGTGGACTACATCTTGGGTAAGTCAAGCTTTTGTGCTAATATCCACTTATCAATGAGTGCATACCAAGTGTGTTTTTCTGTGATTGGGATACCTCACTCAGGAAGGTATTTTCTAGTTCCATCCATTTGCCTATGAATTTCAGGAAGTCATTGTTTGTGATAGTTGAGTAGTACTCCATTGTGTAGATGTACCATATTATTTTAGTCCTTTCCTGTGTTTAAGGGCATCTGGGTTATTTCCAGTTTCTGGCTATTATAAATAAGGCTGCTATGAACATAGTGGAGCATGAGTCTTTGTTGTAGTTTGCGCATCTTTTGGGTATATATCTAGGAGATGTAGAGCTGGGTCCTCAGGTAGTGCAATGTCCAATTTTCTGATGAACCTCCAGATTGATATCAAGAGTAGTTGTACCCATTTGCAATCCCAACAACAATGGAGGAGTGTTCCTCTTTCTCTACATCCTCACCAACATCTGCGGTCATTTGAGTTTTTTATCTTAGTCATTCTGAGTGGTATGAGGTGGAATCTCAGGGTTGTTTTAATTTGCATTTCCTCCATGACTAAGGATGTTGAATATTTCTTTAGGTGCTTTTTGGCCATTCAATATTTCTCAGCTGAGAATGTTTTGTTTAGCTCAGTACCCCATTTTTAATGGGGTTATTAGTCTCTCTGGAGTATAACTTCTTGATTTCTTTTTATATTTTGGATATTATCCCTCTATTAGATACAGCGTTCGTAAAGACCTTTTCCCAATCAGTTGATTGCCATTTTGTACTAATGACAGTGTCCTTTGCCTTACAGAAGCTTTGCAGTTTTATGATGTCCCATTTGACAATTCTTGATCTTAGAACATAAGCCATTGGTATTTTGTTCAGGAAATATTCCCTGTGCCCATTTGGTTGAGACTCTTGCACATTTGTCTTCTATTAGTTTGAGTATATCTTGTTTGATGTGGATGTCATTTATCCACTTTGACTTAAGCTTTGTACGGGGTGATAAGGATATATAGATTTGCGTTCTTCTACATGCTGACCTCCAGTTGAACCAGCACCATTTGCTGAAAATGCTATCTTTTTTCCATTGGATGGTTTTAGCTCCTTCATCAAAGATAAAGTGACCATAGGTATAGGTATGTGGGTTGATTTCTGGGTCTTCCATTCTGTTCCACAGATCTATCTGCCTGGCTGTGTACCAATACCATACAGTTTTTATGACTATTGCTCTGTAATACTGCTTGAGGACAGGGATGATGATTCCCCCAAAAGTTCTTTTATTGTTGAGTATAGTTTTGCTATCCTGGGATTTTTTATTATTTCAAAAGAATTAACAAATTGCTCTTACTATCTCTATAAAGAATTGAGTAGGAATTTTGATGGGGATTGCATTGAATCTGTAGATTGCTTTTGGCAGAATGGCCGTTTTTACTATATTCATTCTGCCAATCCGTGAGCATGGGAAATCTTTCCAATTTCTGAGATCTTATTCAATTTCTTTCTTGAGAGACTTGAAGTTCTTGTCATATAGATCTTTCACTTGCTTGGTTAAAGTCACACCAAGATATTTTATATTATTTGGGACTATTGTGAAGGGTGTAATTTCCCTAATTTCCTTCTCAGATTGTTTATCCTTTGAGTAGAGGAAGGTTACTGATTTGTTTGAGTTAATTTTATACCTCAACACTTTGCTAAAGTTATTTATCAGGTGAAGTAGTTCTCTGGTGGAACTTTTGGGATCACTTAACTATATATCATATTATCTGCAAATAGAGATATTTTGATTTTTCCCTTCCAATTTGTATCCCTTTGACCTCCTTTCATTGTCTGATTGCTCTGGCTAGGACTTCGAGTACTATATTGAATAAATAGGGAGAGAGAGGGCAACCTTTTCTAGTCCTTTATTTTAGTGGGATTGCTTCAAGTTTCTCTCCATTTAGTTTTATGTTAGCTACTGGTTTGCACTATATTGCTTTTACTGTGTTTAGATGTGGGCCTTAAATTCCTGATCTTTCAAGTACTTTTACCATGAAAGGGTGTTGAATAATGTCAAATGCTTTCTCAGCATGCAATGAAAAGATCACATGGTTGTCTTGAGTCTATGTAGTGGATTAGGTTGATAGATTTCCAGATATTAAACCATCCCTGCCTCCCTGGGATGAAGCTTACTTGATCATGATGGATGATCATTTTGATGTGTTCTTAGATTTGGTTCGCAAAAATTTTATTGATTATTTTTCTGTCAATATTCATAAGGGAAATTGGTCTGAAGTTCCCTTTCTTTTGTTAGGTCTTTCTGTGGTTTAGGTATAAGAGTAATTGTGGCCTCATAGAAGGAATTTGATAGTGCCCCGTCTGTTTCTATTTGTGAAATAGTTTGGATAATATTGATATGAGGTCTTCTATGATGGTCTAATAGAATCCTGCACTAAACCCATCTGGTCCCTGGCTCTTTTTAGGTGGGAGAATTTTAATAACTGCTTCTATTTCTTTAGAAGTTATGGGGTTGTTTAAATGTTTTATCTGTTCCTGATTTAACTTTTGTGACTGATATCTATCTAGAAAATTGTCAATTTCCTCCACATTATCCAGTTTTGTTGAATATAGTCTTGAAGTAGGATCTGATGGGTTTTTTTAATTTCCTCAGATTCTTTTGTTATGTCTCCCTTTTCATTTCTGATTTTGTTAATTTGGATACACTTTCTGTGACCTCTGGTTAGTCTGACTAAAGGTTTATCTATCTTTTTGATTTTCTCAAAGAACCAGAGCCTGGTTTTGTTGACTCTTTTATAGCCCTTTTCGTTTCTACTTGCTTGATTTCAGCCCTGAGTTTTATTATTTCCTGCCTTCTACTTCTCTTGGGTTTATTTATTTCTTTTTGTTCAAGAGCTTTTAGGTGTTCTGTCAAGCTTCTGTCATATGTTCTCTCCTGTTTCTTTTTGCAGGTATTCAGAGCTATGTGTTTTCCTCTTTGTGCTACTTTCATTGTGTCCCATAAGTTTGGGTATGTTGTATGTTCATCTTTTCTTTTCTTTGTCATTAAATTCTAAGAAATCTTTAATTTCTTTATTTCTTCCTTGAATAATGGTCATTGAGTAGAACGTTGTTCAACTTCCATGTATATGTGGGCTTTCTGACATTATTGTGGTTACTGAAGAACAGCCTTATTCCGTGTTCATTTGATAGGATGCATGGGATTATTTCTATCCTCCTGTATTTGTTGAGGTTTGTCTGTTTTGTGGCTGATTATATGGTCAGTTTTGCAGAAGGTACCATGAGGTGCTGAGAAGATTTATATATATATATATATATATATATGGATGGATGGAATGGTCTATGAATATCCGTTAAAACCATTTATTTCATAACTTCTCTTATTTTCTCTATGTCTCTGCTTACTTTATGTTTCCATGATTTGTTCATTGATGAGAGTTTGGTGTTGAAATCTCCTACTACTGTTGTATGAGGTACAATGTGTGATTTGAGCTTTAGTAAGGGTTCTTTTTATGAATGTAGGTGTCCTTGCATTTGGAGCATATGTATTTAGGATTGAATGTCAATCTTGGTAGATTTTTCCTTTGACGAATAAGAAGTGCCCTTCCTTATCTTCTTTGATGGGTTTTTGTTGAAAGTCAATTTTATTCAATATAAGAATGGTAACTCCATCCTTTTTCTTCAGATCATTTGATTGGAAAATGGTTTTCCATCCATTTACTCTGAGGTAGTGTCTGTCTTTGTCTCTGAAGTGTGTTTCCTGTATAGAGAAAAATGGTGTGTCCTTGTTGTGTATCAAGTCTGTTAGTCTACGTCTTTTTATTTGGCAATTGAGTCCATTGATGTTTAGAGACATTAAGGAATAGTAATTGTCACGTCTTGTTATTTTTGTTGCTAGAGGTGGAATTATGATTGTGTGTCCCTGTTTTGGTTTCATTGCAATGAGATTATATTCTTGTTTTCTGTAAGGGGTAGTGTTTCTCCTTGTCTTGGAGTTTTCAGTCTGTTATCCGTTGTAGGTCTGGATTTGTAGAAAGATATCGTGTAAGTTTGGTTTTGTTATGGAATGTCTTGGTTTCTCCATCTATGTTAATTGAGAATTTTGCTGGATATAATAGCCTGGGCAGGTATTTGTGTTCTGTTAGGGTCTGTATGACATCTATACAAGATCTTCTGACTTTCACAGTCACTGGTGAGAAGTCTGGAGTAATTCTGATAGGTGTTCCTTTACATGTCACTTGACCTTTCTCTCTTTCTGATTTTAATATTCTTTCTTCGTTTTGTGCATTTCGTGTTTTGACTATTTTGTGACAGCAGAAATTTCTCTTCTGGTCCAATCTATTTGGAGTTTTGTGGGATTCTTATATGTTTATGTGCATCTCTTTCCTTAGGTTAGTGAAGTTTTCTTCTATAATTTTGTTGAGTATATTTACTGGCCCTTTAATTTGGGAGTTTTCACTCTCTACTATAGCCATTATCCTTAGGTTTGATCTTCTCATTGTGTCCTAGATTTCCTGGATATTTTGGTCTGGGAGCTTTTTGTGATTTACATTATCCTTGAGAATTGTGTTGATGTTTTCTATGGTATCTTCTGTCCCTGAGATTCTCTCTTCTATCTCTTGTATTCTGTTGGTGATGTTTATATCTATGACTCGTCTCTTCCTTTGATTTTCTATGTCCAGAATTGTCTCCATTTGTGCTTTCTTTATTGATTCTATTTCCATTTTTAAATCCCCGATGGTTTTGTTAAATTCCTTTGCCTTTTTGGTTGTGTTTTCCTGTAATGCTTTTAGGGAGTTTTATGTTTCCTCTTTAAGGGTTTCTGCTTGTTTACTTGTATTGTCCTCCATTTCTTTAAGGGAGTTATTTATGTCCTTCTTAAAGTCCTCCATCATTAACATAAAATGTGATTTTAAATCTAAACCTTGATTTTCTGGTGTGTTTGAATATTCAGTATTTTCTTTGGTGGGAGAACTCAGCTCTAATGATGACAAGTAGTCTTTGTATCTATTGCTTAGGTTCCTGTGCTTGCCTCTAGCCACTGGGTTGTCTCTAGTGTTTGCTTGTCTCACTGTTTCTGAACTTGGCTTGACCCTCCAGTAGGCCTCTGTGTCAGCACTCCTGTAGAACTGTTTTCCTGTTTTCTTTCAGCCTTTTCTGAGAACAGGTGCTCTGTCTCAGGTGTGTAGGAATTCTTGGTGACTGTCTTTCAGCTCTAGGTGCAGGCAGGAATCAGACGGGTCCTGCCTCTGATCATTCCTAGGTCCTTGCACCCAGGGGGCACAGTTGGCACTAGGTGCTTCCCTCTTGGGTCTGGAATGTGGTCAGAGGGCAGTCTCCTCTGATTTATCAGGAGAGTCTGCACTTCTGAGGGTCCAGCTCTCTCCCCCACAGAATTTGGCTGCAGGGAGCTATTTGGCCAGTTCAGTTCAGTCCTGGGTGCTGACCAGAACCAAAAGTACTAGCAGCTGACTTCCTATGTTCCTGTGTGCAGAGGCACTGTCCAGTTTCCCTTTGGATATGGGGTGTGGTCTGAAGTCTGTAGAGCATTCTCAGGACATCTGCACTGCTTTTTCCTAACCTTTTGTATAAAAATTCCAACTTTCTTTTTAAGGATCAATTTATATAATCTATTTAATAATTGCTTTGCCCAAGATGATGAAAGAATAATTTTTTTAATTTTATTTTACTTTTAAAAATTAAATATTATATTTATTTACATGTCAATTATTATCTTCTTTTTTGCTTTCCTCTCTGAAAACCCCCAACCCCATCCCTGCTTACTCTGCTTCAGTGAGAGTGCTCCTACACTCACCCAGCCACTTCTACCTCATCATGCTACCACTCCTCTATACTGGGGAATCAAGCCTTCACAGAATTAAGGGCCTCCCCTAATATTGATGCTACAGAAGGCTCCTTCAGCTAGCTTCTTCAGTCTTTCCTCTAACTGCTCCATTTTGGTCCCTATGATGTATCCAATTGTTGGCTTCAAGCATGTGTGTCTGTTTTTGGTCTGGATCTGACAAAGCCTCTCAGGAGACAGATGTATCAGGCTCCTGTCAGCAAGCACATCTTTGCATTAACAATAGTATCTGGATTTGGTGTCTGCATGTGGGATGGATCCCCATATGGGGCAGTCTCTGGTTGATCTTTCCTGCAGTCTCTGCTCCACTCTTTGTCCCTGTATTTCCTTTAGTTAGGAGCAATTCTAGGTTAAAATTTTGGAAATGGGTGGGTGGCCCCATCCCTCAACTGGAGGGCATGCCTAACCTCTAGATGTGGTCTTGACAGCCCCGCCCCTTTGTGGAATATATCAGCTACTGTCATGCCTGTGGAGTCCTGAGAGTTTCTGGCTCTTCAGGTATCTGGAAAATTCTGGTGGCTACCCCCTGTTCCCCATCTGTGTACATCTCCTCTATTTCCTCCCATATTTGACAGAGAAAAGGTATAGGACATATATACATACATATCTATCTATATGTACAAACATATACACACATATACATATATACACATATATACATATATACATATACATATGCATATATATACACATATATACATATACATATATACACATATATACATATTATACATATGTGTATATATGTATATATATGTGTGTATATATATATATATATATATATATATTTGGTCCCCATTTTTCTCAAGAAAAAATTTTATGCTTGGCTTTTTTAGACTTTTTTGTTCTTTCATTCATACCCTTTGAACACATGTAATTCCATTGAATTTAATTGCTAGAATTTTTAGCATAATAATATTTTACATTTATAGTTTTAAAACGTTTTTTAAAATTTTATATGTATTGAGATTATATTATTTACCTCCTCAAATTTCATGCAGGTACTCTCCCCCTTACCCATCCAATTTTAAGTTCTGTCTCACAAAATCAACCAAAAATTCCAACATAACAACAAACCTACACTCTATAGCCTAGAAAACACAATACCATACCTAACTCAAAAAAAAAAAAGAAAGAAAGAAAGAAAATGAAAGAAAGAAACAAAACATAAAACTTAGATAATCAGGGCTTTTACCTGCAAAGCAATCTCAATTACTCACACAAATATTTAAATCAAACCATTTCATAGTGTAATTTCTATATTTATATTTCTAATTGTACAAAAATATATCCATGCCACCAATTTACTGACTGTGCTGGCGAGGATGTGGAGAAAGAAGAACACTCCTCCATTGTTGGTGGGATTGCAGACAGATACAACCATTCTGGAAGTCAGTCTGGAGGTTCCTCAGAAATTTGGACATTGAACTGCCTGAGAATCCAGCTATACCTCTCTTGGGCATATACCCAAAAGATGCCCCAATATATAAAAAGGACACGTGCTCCACTATGTTCATAGCAGCCTTATTTATAATAGCCAGAAGCTGGAAAGAACCCAGATGCCCTTCAACAGAGGAATGGATACAGAAAATGTGGTATATCTACACAATGGAATATTACTCAGCTATCAAAAACAATGCCTTTATGAAATTCATAGGCAAATGGTTGGAACTGGAAAATATCATCCTGAGTGAGGTAACCCAATTACAGAAAAACACACATGGTATGCACTCATTGATAAGTGGATATTAGCCCAAATGCTTGAATTACCCTTGATGCCTAGAACACATGAAACTCAAGACGGATGATCAAAATGTGAATGCTTCACTCCTTCTTTAAAAGGGGAACAAGAATACCCTTGGCAGGGAATAGAGAGGCAAAGATTAAAACAGAGACAGAAGGAACACCCATTCAGAGCCTGCCTCACATGTGGCCCATACATATACAGCCACCCAATTAGACAATATGGATGAAGCAAAGAAGTGCAGGCCGACAGGAGCCGGATGTACATCTCTCCTGAGAGACACAGCCAGAATACAGCAAATACAGAGGTGAATGCCAGCAGCAAACCACTGAACTGAGAACAGGACCCCCGTTGAAGGAATCAGAGAAAGAACTGGAAGAGTTTGAAGGGGCTTGAGACCCCATATGAACAACTATGCCAAGCAACCAGAACTTCCAGGGACTAAGTCACTACCTAGAGACTATACATGGACTGACCCTTGACTCTGACCTCATAGGTAGCATTGAACATCCTAGTAAGATCACCACTGTAAGGGGAAGCCCTGGGTCCTGCTAAGACTGAACCCCCAGTGAACCTGATTGTTGGGGCGAGGGCGGCAATGGGGGAGGATGGGGAGGGGAACACCCATAAAGAAGGGGAGGAGGAGGGGTTAGGGGGATGTTGGCCGGTAAATCGGGGAAGGGAATAACACTCGAAATGTAAATAAGAAATACTCAAGTCAATAAAAAAAAGTTGAACAGTACATTCTATTTTTCTTTGTCTTAAAAACACTTTGAAAAGAATAGATATTTAAAATATAAATAGGAATATATATATAATTTATCTTACACACCTTCAAGAATAATTCTATTTAAAATCTGTTATCTTTTGTGACTTTCTAGAAGGAAACTATTCCCAATTTTATACCACATACATGCTTTTAACCATTATAAAAGATAATTAATTTCCTGTATATTCAGAGTAGTAGCATGCATAGCGCATGAATGTTAGGACAAGAAGGTAGGTTGTTGATAGTTCAATGAAAACAGACACAAATATCATATGAGAAACTTTTATTAAGTCTTTTAGACAGGAGAGTTTGCCAATAATATGGATGATCTACCAGCTGACAGACTCAAAAATGCATCCACAAGCAGGCTACAGAGCCTGGCCAGCATTGCTTAGAATGCACATTAGGAGAGCTCACAAAATAATAACAATGTTGTTGAAGGTAAAATGGAGTATGGCTATATTAGTACCAGCAGGGGGAATTTCAGACTAGAATACACAACCAGTAGTTTGCTACCTTGCTTTGTCCCAAGGAATAGCAGACTTAGCATACATATACTTATATTCTTACATACATGTATATGCAGTTTCATTCACAGATAACAGTATTTTTTTAATATTGGTAGGGGATGTAAACCATATTAGAACATTCATGTTCTGACCTACCTCTCCAACTTTTATTGTTTTTTAAGGTTGACTAAATCCTTAGGGCCAAAACAAAAGCTTCTCCTGTATAATTTTGGTGTTATACTTTTTTTTTTTTTTTGGTTCTTTTTTTTCGGAGCTGGGGACCGAACCCAGGGCCTTGCGCTTCCTAGGTAAGCGCTCTACCACTGAGCTAAATCCCCAGCCCCTGGTGTTATACTTTTGCAGAGGTCATACAAATAATTGTTTGGCATTAGTTTAATAAAGTGGCCATGTTGTTCACTCCTTTTTATTAAGACAATCTACGTCTTAGTAATTTCTGAGGATGTGGAACTAACAAATAACTTGCCACAAACATAAGCATTTAGGATGACAACATTTTCATGTGGTTCCAAAGGCTTTATTTAATTTCAGATTTTCTCCTATTTGTGTTCCACAATTATACATAAATATGGCTTAAATCATTTAACTTTTATGTTATTTTGTCTTTATATGAAAAAATCATATAGATCAAATGTACATTCTATATAACTCATAATATCATGTAGAAAATATAAACACCAGTGTCCAACTTCATATTTGGTGTTAAAACTACTTAATCAAATTTGTTCACTAATTGCTTTTTAATTGATGGATAAATATATCACTTATACCTTTATTGTTCCTAAATAAATTATATTAAAGATTTTTTTATCATTGAGAAGAAAAATTAGAGCAATCTGGTGTGAAAAGGATATATCTTCTTTCAAACTATTCTTTTTTCTTATAGTACATCATGGGGCAGGAGAGATGCTTCAATGCTAAATACTGCTCTTTCAGAGTACCCCAGTTCATCAGACAGACAGGTGAAGACTGCCTTTAACAATAGCTCTAAGAGTTTACCCTGCCTTTGTCCTCCAAAGTACCTGAACATACTTATCTGTACACTATCACAATCATGAAAACACACACACACGCACACACACACACACACACACACACACACACACACAAAGAGTAATTAAATTAGCTTTAAAACGGGTACATTAAGTTTAGAGAACAATGTTATATGTGAAATTGGAGGAGAGAATCTGGGGAAGAAATTCTGTCAAGATACAGTATATAGCCATCCTCTACTCAAAGGATACATGGCTTGAGAGAGAAATTAAGGAAACAATAACCTTCACAATAGTTACAAATTATAGAAAATATCTGGGTGTAACTCTAACCAAAGAAGTGAAAGAATTTTTATGGCAAGAATTTTAAGTTCCTAAAGAAAGAAATCAAAGAAGATCTGAGAAAATGAAAAGATCCTCCATGCTCATGGTTTGGCAGGATTAATATAGTAAAAATGGCCATCTTACTGAAAGCAATCTACATATTCAATGCAATACCCATCAAAATTACAAGTGAATTCTTCATAGAGTTAGAAAGAAAAATACTCAATTTACACTGTAATAACAAAAAACACAGGATAATGAAAACTATTCTCAGCAATGAAAGAATATCTGGGGGAAACACCATTCCTCATCTCAAACTGTACTATAGAGCAATAGTGATAAAATTGTGAAGTATTGGTACAGAGACAGGCAGGTAGATCAATGGAATAAAAGTAAAGATGCAGAAATGAACCCATATGTCCATGCTCACTTGATCATAAACAAAGAAGTTAAACCCAGTTGCAAAAAGTAAGCATTTTCAACAAATGGTGCTGATTCAACATGTAGAAGAATGTAAGTTCATCCATTCCTAACTCCTTCTACAAAGCTTAACTCCAAGTGGATCAAGGATCTCCACATAAAACCAGATATGCTAAATCTAATAGAAGAGAAAGTAGGGAAGAGGCTTGAACACATGGGCACAGTGTAAAATTTTCTGAACAGAACACCAATGGCTTATATTACATGATCAACAATTGACAAATAGGACCTCATAAAATTGAAAAGCTTCTGTAAGGCAAAGAACACTGTCAATAGGACAAAACAGCAACCCACAGATTTGTAAAAGATTTTTACTAATCCTACGTCTGATAGAGGGCTAATATCCAATATATCAAAAGAGCTCAAGAAATTTGACTCCCGAAAACCAAGTAACCCTATTAAAAAATGAGAGGTGCTGTCAGATCCTGACCAATACAGATGTGGACACACAACAAAGCATACTACTGAGTGTGGGGACTCCAATGGAGGAGTTAGGCCAAGGACTGAAGGAGTGGAAGAGGTTTGCAACATCATAGGAAGAACAACAATATCAATCAACCAGATACCCCAAATCTCCCAGGCACTAAATCATCAACCAAATTGTACACATTTGGGGACCCAATGCTCCACCTGGAAATGTAGCAGAGGATTGCATTATCTGGCATCAATGGGACAGGATCCCCTTGGTCCTGTTGAAGCAATGCCCAAGTCTAGGTTAGTGCTAGTGTGCTGAGGTAGAATGGCTGGGAGGATAGCAGAGCACTCTCATAGAGACAAGGGACATGGGGAAGGGGAAAGGAGTTTGTGTAGAGGAAACTGGGAAAGGAGAAAATATCTGAAATATAAATAAATAAAATAACCAATAAATATTTAAAATATGAGGTACAAAGCTAAACATAATTCTCACATGAGGAATCTGAATGGCTGAGAAGCACCTAAAAAAATGGTCGACTTCCTTATTCGTCAATGAAATTCAAATCAAAATGTCCCTGAAATTCTACCTCACACTAATCAAAATGGCTAATATAAAAAACATAGGTGACAGCAGAAGGTTACTTTCAAGGTTACTTTCAAGGAACACTCCTCCATCGCTGGTGGAACAGATAGCTGGTAAAAGTATTTTGGAAATCAGTTTGCTAGTTCCTGTGAAAATTAGAACCATTTCTACCTGAAGACCCATTTATGCCACTCCTGGGCATATAACCAAAAGATGTTCCAACAAATAACAAGGACACATGCTCCACTATGTTTATAGCAGCCTTATTTATGATAGTCAGAAGCTGGAAACAATCCAGATGTCCCTCAACAGAACAATGAATGCAGAAAATAGAGTACATTTACACAACGGAGTACTTCTCAGCTATTAAACCAATGACTCCATGAAATTCTTAGGAAATGGATGGAACTATAAAATATCATTCTGAATGAGGTAACCGAGATAACATAGAACACACAGGGTATATACTCACTGATAAGTTGATATTATCCCAAGTGCTCAGAATGTCCATGATACAAACCTCATATCATATGGATCTTAGGAGGATAGTAGACCAGGGTATAGATGCTTTAGAAATGATTGAGGGGGTAACAGTATGATTGAGGGAGGTGGAGGAACAGGGAGACCTGGGAGGCAGAGGGGAGGGTGAGGAAATAAGGGGGAAAATGTCAGGTATTAGAGGGTATAGAGGAGAGGTATAGAGGGTCAGAATTTTAATTAATTTTGAAATTTGAACGGAGAACAAACCAAAGAGAGAGAGAGAGAGAGAGAGAGAGAGAGAGAGAGAGAGAGAAATAAGAATATACTTGCTGCAGTATTTTAATAAAGATAATATTTTACAGAAATTGCTTCTGTTAGATGAGCGACAAGGGCAGCTAATAAGGAATAAAAGAATAAGACAAACACACTAAAAACACTTTAAAGAAAGAATGTTCACGAGCTCACAGCTCCCAAACCCCGTGGGAGAGAGAGATCACCTCCCGGACAGGTGGGCACTCCTGAGACTGCAGAGCGGAAGAGACCACCAACACTGCCCACCGCTGCCCACATCCCTGCCCCAAGAGGGAACTGTATACGGCCTCTGGATTCCCGTAGATAAGAGCCCAGGAGCAGCAGATAAACTGCGTCTGAGACACCACCAAAACCTGAAGGGAACAACTGGATAAACAGTTCTCTGCACCCAAATCCCACGGGAGGGAGAGCTAAACCTTCAGAGAGGCAGACACGCCTGGGAAACCAGAAGAGACTACACTCTGCCAACATCTCTGACTCCAGAGGAAAACACCAAACACCATCTAGGACTTCGGTGCTCAGGGGCTCCCAGAAAGGCGGCGCAGGTCCTGCAGGTTGCTGCCCCTCAGAGAGCTCATAAACAACACCCCATAAGCAAACTTGAGCCTCGGGACCACAGGTAAGAAAAACCTTCCTGCTCCAAGCCACCTGCCTGGTGAACTCAAGACACAGGCCCACAGGAACAGCTGAAGAACTGTAGATAGGAAAAACTACATGACCGAAAGCAGGACACTCTGTTCCCATAACTGGCTGAAAGAAAACAGGAAAACAGGTCTACAGCACTCCTGATACACAGGCTTATAGGACAGTCTAGCCACTGTCAGAAATAGCAGAACAAAGTAACACTAGAGATAATCTGATGGCAAGAGGCAAGCGCAGGAATCCAAGCAACAGAAACCAAGATTACATGGCATCATCGGAGCCCAATTCTGCCACCAATGTAAACATGGAATATCCAAACGCACCAGAAAAGCAAGATCTAGTTTCAAAATCATATTTGATCATGATGCTGGAGGATTTCAAGAAAGACATGAAGAACTCCCTTAGAGAAATGCAGGAAAACATAAATAAACAAGTAGAAGCCTACAGAGAGGAATCGCAAAAATCCCTGAAAGAATTCCAGGAAAACACAATCAAACAGTTGAAGGAATTAAAAATGGAAATAGAAACAATGAAGAAAGAACAAATGGAAACAACCCTGGATATAGAAAACCAAAAGAAGAGACAAGGAGCCATAGATACAAGCATCTTCAACAGAATACAAGAGATAGAAGAGAGAATCTCAGGAGCAGAAGATTCCATAGAAATCATCGACACAACTGTCAAAGATAATGTAAAGCAGAAAAAGGTACTGGTCCAAAACATACAGGAAATCCAGGACTCAATGAGAAGATCAAACCTAAGGATAATAGGTATAGAAGAGAGTGAAGACTCCCAGCTCAAAGGACCAGTAAATATATTCAACAAAATCATAGAAGAAAACTTCCCTAACCTAAAAAAAGAGATACCCATAAGCATACAAGAAGCCTAAAGAACTCCAAATAGATTGGATCAGAAAAGAAACACCTCTGCCACATAATAGTCAAAACACCAAATGCATAAAATAAAGAAAGAATACTAAAAGCAGTTAGGGAAAAAGGTCAAGTAACATATAAAGGCAGACCTATCAGAATCACACCAGACTTTTCGCCAGAGACTATGAAAGACAGAAGTTCCCGGACAGATGTCATACATACCCTAAGAGAACAAAAATGCCAGCCCAGGTTACTGTATCCTGCAAAATTCTCAAATAACATAGATGGAGAAACCAAGATATTCCATGACAAAACCAAATTTACACAATATCTTTCTACAAATCCAGCACTACAAAGGATAATAAATGGTAAAGCCCAACATAAGGAGGCAATCTATACCCTAGAAGAAGCAAGAAACTAATCGTCTTGGCAACAAAACAAAGAGAAGAAAAGCACACAAACATTACTTCACATCCAAATATGAATATGACAGGAAGCAATAATCACTATTCCTTAATATCTCTCAACATCAATGGCCTCAACTCCCCAATAAAAAGACATAGATTAACAAACTCGATTCGCAATGAGGACCCTGCATTCTGCTGCCTACAGGAAACACACCTCAGAGACAAAGACAGACACTACCTCAGAGTGAAAGGCTGGAAAACAACTTTCCAAGCAAATGGTCAGAAGAAGCAAGCTGGACTAGCCATTCTAATATCAAATAAAATCAATTTTCAACTAAATGTCATCAAAAAAGATAAGGAAGGACACTTCATATTCATCAAAGGAAAAATCCACCAAGATGAACTCTCAACCCTAAATATCTATGCCCCAAATACAAGGGCACCTACATACATAAAAGAAACCTTGCTAAAGCTCAAAACACACATTGCACCTCACACAATAATAGTAGGAGATTTCAACACCCCACTCTCATCAATGGACAGATCATGGAAACAGAAATTAAACAGAGAGTACACAGACTAAGAGAAGTCATTCACCAAATGGACTAAACAGATATTTATAGAACATTCTATCCTAAACCAAAGGATATATATTCTTCTCAGCTCCTCACAGTACTTTTCCAAAATTGACCACATAATTGGTCAAAAAAAGGGCCTCAACAGGTACAGAAAGGTAGAAATGATCCCAAGCATATTATCATACTACCATGTCCTAAAGCTGGTCTTCAATAACAATAAGGGAAGAACGTCCCCATATACATGGAAGTTGAACAATGCTCTACTCAATGATAATTTGGTCAAGGAAGAAATGAAGAAAGAAATTAAAGACTTCTTAAAATTTAATGAAAATGGAGGTACAACATACCCAAACTTATGGGACACAATGAAAGCTGTGCTAAGAGGAAAACTCATAGCTCTGAGTGCCTGCAGAAAGAAACAGGAGAGAGCATATGTCACCAGCTTGACAGCACACCTAAAAGCTCTAGAACAAAAAGAAGCAAATACACCCAGGAGGAGTAGAAGGCAGGAAATAATCAAACTCAGAGCTGAAATCAGCCAGGTACAAACAAAAAGGACTATAGAAAGAATCAACAGAACCACAAGTTGGTTCTTTGAGAAAATAAACAAGATAGATAAACCCTTAGCCAGACTAACAAGAGGTCACAAAGAGTGTTTCCAAATTAACAAAATAAGAAATGAAAAGGGAGATATAACTACAGATTCAGAGGAAATTCAAAAAATCATCAGGTCTTACTATAAAAGCCTATATTCAACAAAACTTGAAAATCTACAGGACATGGACAATTTCCTAGACAAATACCAGGTACCGAAGATAAATCAGGAACAGATAAACCAGTTAAACAACCCCATAACTCCTAAGGAAAAAGAAGCAGTCATTAAAGGTCTCCCAACCAAAAAGAGCCCAGGTCCAGATGGGTTTAATGCAGAATTCTATCAGACCTTCATAGAAGACCTCATACCAATACTATCCAAACTATACCACAAAATCGAAACAGATGGAGCACTACCGAATTCCTTCTATGATGCCACAATTACTCTTATACCTAAAAAACACAAAGACCCAACAAAGAAAGAGAACTTCAGACCAATTTCCTTTATGAATATCGACACAAAAAATACTCAAATAAATTCTGGCAAACCGAATTCAAGAGCACTTAAAAACAATCACCCACCATGATGAAGAAGGCTTCATCTCCGGCATGCAGCGATGGTTTAATGTACAGAAAACCATCAACGTGATCCATTATATAAACAAACTGAAAGAAGAAAACCACATGATCATTTCATTAGATGCTGAGAAAGCATTTGACAAAATTCAACACCGCTTCATGATAAAAGTCCTGGAAAGAAAAGGAATTCAAAGCCCAGACATAAACATAGTAAAAGCCATATACAGCAAACCACTTGCAAACATTTAACTAAATGGAGAGAAACTTGAAGCAATCCCACTAAAATCAGGGACTAAACAATGCTGCCCACTCTCTCCCTACTTATTCAATATAGTTCTTGAAGTTCTAGCCAGAGCAATCAGACAACAAAAGGAGATCAAGGGGATACAGATTGGAAAAGAAGTCAAAATATCACTATTTGCAGAAGATATGATAGTATATTTAAGTGATCCCAAAAGTTCCACCATTGAACTACTAAAGCTGATAAACAACTTCAGCAAAGTGGCTGGGTATAAAATTAACTCAAATAAATCAGTAGCCTTCGTCTACACAAAAGAGAAACAAGCCAAGAAAGAAATTATGGAAATGACACCCTTCATAATAGACCCAAATAATATAAAGTACCTCGGTGTGACTTTAACCAAGCAAGTAAAAGATCTGTACAATAAGAACTTCAAGACTCTGAAGAAAGAAATTGAAGAAGACTTCAGAAGATGGAAATATCTCCCATGCTCATGGATTGGCAGGATTAACATAGTTAAAATGGCCGTTTTACCAAAAGCAATCTACAGATTCAATGCAATTCTCATCAAAATACCAATCCAATTCTTCAGAGAGTTAGACAGAACAATTTGCAAATTCATCTGGAATAACAAAAAACCCAGGATAACTAAAACTATCCTCAACAATAAAAGGACTTCAGGGGGAATCACTATCCCTGAACTCAAGCAGTATTACAGAGCAATAGTGATAAAAACTGCATGGAATTGGTACAGAGACAGACAGATAGACCAATGGAACAGAATTGAAGACCCAGAATTGAACCCACACACCTATGGGCACTTGATTTTTGACAAAGGAGCCAAAACCATCAAATGGAAAAAAGATAACATTTTCAGCAAATGGTGCTGGTTCAACTGGAGGTCAACATGTAGAAGAATGCAAATCGATCCATGCTTATCACCCTGTACAAAGCTTAAGTCCAAGTGGATCAAGGACCTCCACATCAAACCAGACACACTCAAACTAATAGAAGAAAAACTAGGGCAGCATCTCGAATACATGGGCACTGGAAAAAATTTCCTGAAGAAAACACCAATGGCTTATACTCTAAGATCAAGAATCGACAAATGGGATCTCATAAAACTGCAAAGCTTCTGTAAGGCAAAGGATACTGTGGTTAGGAGAAAACGGCAACCAACAGATTGGGAAAAGATCTTTACCAATCCTACAACAGATAGAGGGCTTATATTCAAAATATACAAAGAACTCAAGAAGTTAGACCACAGGGAGACAAATAATCCTATTAAAAATGGGGTTCAGAGCTAAACAAAGAATCCACAGGTGAGGAATGCCGAATGGCTGAGAAACACCTAAATAAATGTTCAACATCTTTAGTCATAAGGGAAATGCAAATCAAAACAACCCAGAGATTTCACCTCACACCAGTGAGAATGGCTAAGATCAAACACTCAGGTGACAGCAAATGCTGGCGAGGATGTAGAGAAAGAGGAACAGTCCTCCATTGTTGGTGGGATTGCAGACTGGTACAACCATTCTGGAAATCAGTCTGGAGGTTCCTCAGAAAATTGGACATTGAACTGCCTGAGGATCCAGCTATACCTCTCTTGGGCATATACCCAAAAGATGCCCCAACATATAAAAAAGACACGTGCTCCACTATGTTCATAGCAGCCTTATTTACAATAGCCAGAAGCTGGAAAGAACCCAGATGCCCTTCAACAGAGGAATGGATACAGAAAATATGGTACATCTACACAATGGAATATTACTCAGCTATCAAAAACAATGCCTTTATGAAATTCATAGGCAAATGGTTGGAACTGGAAAATATCATCCCGAGTGAGGTAACCCAATCACAGAAAAACACACATTGTATGCACTCATTGATAAGTGGCTATTAGCCCAAATGCTTGAATTACCCTAGATGCCTAGAACAAATAAAACTCAAGACGGATGATCAAAATGTGAATGCTTTACTCTTCTTTAAAAGGGGAACAAGAATACCCTTGGCAGGGAATAGAGAGGCAAAGATTAAAACAGACACAGAAGGAACACCCATTCAGTGGCTGCCCCACATGTGGCCCATACATATACACCCACCCAATTAGACAATATGGATGAAGCAAAAAGTGCCGGCCGACAGGAGCCGGATACAGATCTCTCCTGAGAGACACAGCCAGAATACAGCAAATACAGAGGTGAATGCCAGCAGCAAACCACTGAACTGAGAACAGGACCCCCGTTGATGGAATCAGAGAAAGACCTGGAAGAGTTTGAAGGGGCTTGAGCCCCCATATGAACAAAAATGCCAAGCAACCAGAGCTTCCAGGGAGTAAGCCACTACCTAGAGACTATACATGGACTGACCCTTGACTCTGACCTCATAGGTAGCAGTGAATATTCCAGTAAGATCATCAGTGGAAGGGGATGGCCTTGATCCTGCTAAGACTGAACCCCCAGTGAACCTGATTGTTGGGGGGAGGGTGACAATGGAGGTAAGATGGGGCGGGGAACACCCATTAAGAAGGGGAGGGGTTAGGGGGATGTTGGCCGGGAACCTGCGAAAGGGAATAACACTCGAAATGTAAATAAGAAATACTCAAGTTAATAAAAAAAAAGAAATAGCATGCAATTAGCTTTCCATCCTCTTTCCTACCCAAGTCTATTAATTTCATTCATTCATTCCCTAATTAATATGCATTCTTTCTTGTTCTGTTTATATGAATAAAATTTAGCTATAAATATCATTGAATCTGGTCGTCAAACTGGTAAGCAGTTAGTTCATATGACATAAGACTATATAAACTGATTACTATCCACTCACCAGCCCCAGTGTGCACTTATATTTGATATATACTTTATCTAGAATAACATTTGTTTCAGTTTTAATGTTAATTTTCATAACAAATGAATTCGATTTCAATGTAAAACTGTTGAAATTAAACATCTCTACCATATTTATCTTTCTGGTAATTCAAAGTTTTGTGATATCTTTGCCCTCTGGCAATTCCTTTATTGATCACCATTGTTTTTATATCAGTTTCCATATTATAGAGTTCTGTTAGAAATGCACATTTGAACTTGTGTTTTAGTCAAATGACTGCTTCTACTATTGAAATACTAGCTGATGTGAATTAATCAACCTTTCGCTAGAGTAAGTCCCTTTCTTTGGAATTGTTCCTGAATATGTGAGGAAGAACTCTTAGATTGTTGTATTTTCCAACCAAAAGTTTAATTGAAGTATTAAAGGAATATTTAATTTACTTTTCTTTTTTTAATCATTTTCTTACTATCTTGTCTCTCTGCATCCTTCCTTATACTAACCATACATTCATTCTCAATTCCATGGCCTTTTATCCATTACTTATTTCTGATATATATTATAAATAAAACTTGAAAAGTCAAAAAAAACAAAGAAAAGAAAAAAAAAAGAATGTTCACAGTCCTTTGAACTTCCAATGTACATTCATATTCATACACAAACAAAAACATGGTAAAATATCAAAAAATACTGAAAAAAGTTTGCTTAGTGAGTAAAGGCATTTGCTTCCAAGACTGATCATCTCAGCTTAAGCACAAGAATCCACATGATAGAAGGACAGAATAACAAATGTCATTTGACCACAACATGATCGCATGGTTTTTGCACCTGTACACATGCAGAAACAGAGAGAGAGAGAGAGAGAGAGAGAGAGAGAGAGACAGAGACAGAGACAGAGAGAGGGAGGGAGGGAGGGAGGGAGGGAGGGAAGAGAAGAGAAGAGAAGAGAAGAGAAGAGAGAATAAATGGAATTTTTATATTAATGCCAATATTAATCTCCAGAATATGTACTTAATTGACACCTGTAGAGAAAATATGAAAGCTATATAAAAACAGAGTAAGAACACATACACAAATACATTGAAGATATGTTGAAAAAGAAAAAAAATGTAAAGTAAAACAGACAATGTAGAGACAAAATGTATAGGGATGTACAGGTGGGAAGTTTACCCGGGACAAGCATAGAGAGTTTGTGACATCACAGAGCCAGTTGGCTGAGGTGTCTGGCAACAAATGAGGATCCAGTTCAGAAATCAGTGAAGGACTTCCCTGGATCTCCCGGGATCATACTTCAGTCATCCCTGGTCTCTAAGCCACTGAAGGCAGTCCTCTAGAACATGGAGGAGGCTGAAGGTAGTCCGGAGGAAACCCAGGACACTAATAAAAAAGGCACCTCGAGCAGGATAAGACTTGAGAGAACCTGTAAGAAGAAGTTTCGTGACAGCCAGAAGCTTCAGAAAAGATACCTGCTGCCACCCGAGTCCGTGAGGATCCTCCGTGACTGGCTCTCTAAGCACAGGTTTAATGCCTATCCTACTGAAGCAGACAAACAAAAGCTGTCCAAGAAGACCAATTTATCTTACTTGCAGGTCTCCAACTGGTTTACAAATGCCCGCAGACGCCTTCTCCCAGAAATTCTTCAAAATCCAGACATTAGCCACAAAGACCAGGCTGCCAATGCAGCCCAGAAACAGCACTCCAATCCATCCAATGAGGTCAAGACACAGCTTAATGCTAAATCAAAAATGCAGGATTTGCCCGTGCCAATATGCCAAGAATCTCAAGAGAAAATGTCAGATCTGGAGTCTTATCTTGGCCAGAAGGTGATCTCAGAAGGCGAGAAAGAAAAAGAAGACAGGAATTTAATCAGCGATCCTCTGTCTTCACCTGAACTTGCATGGCCAGTGGAAAAGCCCGATTTTAGCAACTTCTACATGTTGGTTGATGCTGCTGTACAGAAGGCAGCAGAAATGGAGGAGCAGAAGAAGCAAAATCCCAACCCATAATTTCCCCAACAACAGTCCTTTGAACTCTGGTGGGTTCATTTATTTTCAACCGGATTTATCTTGTAATGTCGTCTTCTATTCCATATTATTCCCCCTGTTCAGAAATCTTTTCCATTATCACATCTCAATTTTGCTAAATACCTCAATGTTTTCTGATGAAATCACTATCCATGATATTCAGCATAAACAAATTTTTAACTTCATCTGCTCCCCTGGGCTTTAAGAACTATATATTTACATAATATTAAACATCATGCAATTTTCAGTCAAGGATGTTCAGGGTTATTCTCAATATCTCTACGCCGGAGAGTCCTCAACACCAAGCCATTCTTCTTTCTCTCTCTTTCTATAACTATCTTTATTAGTAATACAGATAATAGAAAGAAAAGGCTCAAAAACAGGTGCTTATGATGGTGCTGGCCAGATTTTAATGGGTGAGTTTTTAAACGCTTTCAACTCTTTTTTTCCCTATGTACAGTTTATTTTGTGTTAGAGTTCATATCTGCATGAATATAAGTATGAAAGCCAAAGTAAAGTGGTTTCATAATTTTTGGGAAGATAAGAGTAATCTCTTTAGATGAATATTTCTGAACATTTGGCATGGTAATTTCATGGACAACTTCAATTTGGCAGTTTACTACTGCCAATTTTTAGTGTGTTCACTGAGTTTGGATAATGTATTTTGTTAGTTTTAATTATCTGCATCACAGGAAATCTGTAACAATAAATCTCCCCAAACAAGCTATAGATATTTTATGTGGAAAAGGGAATCAATCTACAACATTTACTAAAACAGAAATTATACTCAGGTAATTTATATTTATTTTGTTTTACTTATTTAACATTAATCTCTAATTTCAAAACGCTTGAGTTGTTAGGATTTGGTGAAAATTTAAATTCTCCACATGAAAATAATTCTGTGGATGTATGAACGCAACCTCTGTTGTATGAAGCTCAGAAAGATTTTCAGTAGGTACCAAAACATACTAATCTAGAAAGCTGTAATTTAGGGTCTCTGATATCGTAAAGCTAAAATTTGGTCAATATGACCTACATTTCTACTCCTGCAAGAGCAAAAAGCAGTGTGTTTTGGTTTATCTAATTCATTTCTCATTATTGAGAAATTTCAAGACAATACATTTTATCTTCTTAAATCATTTTTGGAAACAGTGTTAGTTGGAATAATTTCAGCTTCAACATTTGTAAGAAGGAAAGAGATCACTAAGTCTCAAATTGCCATTCCAGAAATAGAGTATGGCAATTCAAATTTCATTTTAAATTTTGTTTTTGACAGTTATATATGCTCATATAATGAAACTTAGTAATTTTCATCCCTGTTTCTCTATCATCTCCCTTGCACTCTGCTTTACTCCATATTTTGAGTAAGTTCTTTGAAGGTCTTGCAGAATTCTGCAAAAAATCCTTCTGGACAAAACATGAGATTTTTTAGGTGGAAATTTTTCCATTATATTGTCACTCTTTTTGGCTTGTTTTAGATCTATCTCAACTATTTTATCTTGGTTTAATTTTGATAGGTCAATGTATCTATAAAGTATTCATATAGTGTTATAGTCTCTGCATTAGTAGGAAATACATTTTCATGACATATTGTACAGGAATTTTAGTCCAGTAATATGGATGCTCTGATAAACAAAAGACCTTCTAGGTCTGTGTGATTGGGCTAGAATACACACACCCTTAATTTACAACTTTAATACCACTGACTGGAATCCAAACAGCTTTAACCCCAAATTTGATGTTTAATTGAGGGGAACACAAATGGATAAATCAAAGAAAGATTTTACAAAGTGAGTCAAGAGATAGGATATGCCAAACTTTCAACAGAAAAGCAATTTAAAAGCAGCACAGGGAGAGAGATTCAGTTCATTCAGTTCTGTTGAGTAGAGTTCAGTGCAGTCAGTTGGGACTCAATAGAGTGAGTGCAGTGCAAAGGAATTGAGCTCATTCTTGAGTTCATGAAGTTCAGTCCATGTCATCAGAGGCAGTTGTAGCCAAAGAATCAGAAAGAAAAAAAAGAGAGAGATGAGAACACATTGCCAGAATTATTTTGAGACCAAGCAGACCAATTCAGTGAGAAGCTGAGAGAAAGCAGTAAGCGTTGAGAGGAGTTTAATCCAGAATAGCCAGAATTGCTGAACTGAATCAGCCAGCCAGAGTCCTGAAAGAACTACACAAAGGTGACATTACTCAACATTAAGACTCTGAGAAGACAGATATAATAGGCGAATAAAAGTTTTACAATACCTTTGTAATATATCCTCAGGGTATTCCAGATTTCATTAGTATCTGTTTTAGCATTTCTTTTTTCATCTTTAAATGTGTTATTTGGTGCCTTCTTTCTCTCTTTCTTTAAATGAAAAACACTCTCAATTGTTTAGAGTAATCAATTGACCTTAAAAGTGAGTTATCTTTTATCCTATAATGTACAAATCAGGAGATATCATTGTAATAACAATATCTCATATCTACAACTACTGTACTGATATACATATTTCCGTCTCCTCATTCATGTATTGTTTATTGCTTTCCTTCTTTTTTTAATTTTATTTTTCTTAGATATTTTATGTATTTACATTTCAAATATTACTGCCCCCCATACCTTTCCCACCTCAACCTGCTTCTATGAGAACTACTCCCTAACTACTCCCACCTCAACACCCTGGCATTACCCTACATCCCTACATTGGGGAAAAAAAGCATTCATAGGACCAAGGGCCTTTTTTCATGTTAATGCTGGACAATGCCATCCTCTGCTACATATGTGGCTGGTGTCATGGGTGCCTCCATGTAATACTCATTGGTTGGTCGTTTACTCCCTGGGAGCTCTGGGGGTGTCTGATTGGTTGATATTGTTGTTCTTCCTATGGGGTTGCAAACCCCTTCAGCTCCTTCAGTCCTTTCTCTAACTATTCCTTTGGGGTTTCCATGTTCAGTCCAATGGTTAGCTGCAACCATCCTCGTCTGTATCAGTAGGACTCTGACAGAAACCCTTAGAAGATATCCACATCAGGCTCCTAGCAGCAAGCAGTTCTTGGCATCAGCAATAGTGACTGGGTTTGATAGTCGCATATGGGGTGGAACCCCAAGTGGGGCAGTCTCTGGATGACCTTTCCTTCAGTCCATGCTCTACTCTTTGTCCAGGTATTTCTTCCAATGAGTATTTTGTTCTCCCTTCTAAGAAGGACTGAAACATCCACATTTTACTCTTCCTTCTTCTTGAGCTTCATATGATCTGTGAATTTTTTCATAGGTATTTCAAGCTTTTGGACTAATGTTCAACTATCAGTGAGTACATACCATCTGTGATGTTTTGTGAATGGGTTACGTCACTCAGGATGATATTTTCTACTTCCATCCATTTGCCTAAGAATTCCATGTAGTCATTGCTTTTAATAGCTGAGTAGTATTCCATTGTGCAAATGTACCATATTTTCTGTATCAATTCTTTTGTTCAAAGGCATTTGGGTTCTTTCTAGCTTCTGACTGCTGTGAACAGAGTGGAGCATGTGTCCTTGTTATATGTCGCAGCATATTTTATGTATCTGGTATCTGCCTAGAAGAATTGTGCATTTCCTCCAGACTTTTTATGTTTTGTTGAGTATAGGTTTTTGAAATAAGATCTGGTAAGTTTTTGAATTTTCTCAGTTTCTGTTATGTTCTGATTTTGTTAATTTGGATACTCCCCCTGTGTCCTCTGGTTAGTCTGGCTAAGGGTTTATCTATGTTGTTGATTTTCTCAAAGAACCAGATCCTGGTTTTGTTGATTCTTTATATAGTTATTTCTACTTGGTTGATTTCAGCCCTGAGTTTGATTAGTTTCTGCTGTGTGCCCCTCTTGGGCGTATTTGCTTCTTTTTGTTCTAGAGCTTTTAGGTGTGCTGTCAGATTGCTAGTGTATGCTCTCTCCAATTTCATTTTGCAGGCTATGAATTTTCATCTTTGAACTGCTTTCATTGGATTCTATAAGTTTGGGTATGTTGTGACATAATATTCATTAAATTATAGAAAGTCTTTTATTTGTTTCTTTATATCTTTCTTTACTAAGTTGTCATTGAGTAGAGAATTGTTCAACTTCCACGTGCTTGTGCACTTTCCGTTGTTTTTGTTGTTACTGAAGACCAGCCTTAGTCCATGGTGATCTGATAGGATGCATAGGATTATCTCAGTCTCCTTGTATCAATCGAGACCTGTGTTGTGAGCAATTATTGAGAAGGTGCCATGAGGTGCTGAGATGAAAGTATATTCTTTTGTTTTAGGATTAATGTACTATAGATATCTGTTGAATCCATTTGGTTCATAACTTCTGTTACTTTCTCTGTGTCTCTGTTTAGCTTCTGTTTCCATGAGGCAATGTATGCTTTGAGCTTTATTAAAGTTTCTTTTTTTTTTCATCTTTATTAACTTGGGTATTTCTTATCTGCATTTCAATTGTTATTCCCTTTCCCGGTTTCCAGGACAACATCCTCCTAACCCCACCCCCTTTCTTTAACAAAATTGGGTGCTCTTGCATTTGGAGCACAGATGTTCACAATTGAGACTTTGTCTTGGTAGATTTTTTTATTTGATGACTGTGAAGCATCTTTTCTGTTCTTCTTCTGATAACTTTTGTTTCAATGTCCATTTTATGTGATAATAAAATGGCTACTCCAACTTGGTTCTTAGAACCATTTGCGTGGCATTTTTTCCACAGTCTTTACTCTTAAGTTGTGTTTGTCTTTGTCAATGAGGGTGTTTCCTTTATGCAGCAAAACGTTGCATCCTCTTTCTGATTCCAGTCTGTTAGTAAATGTCTTTTTTTATTGGAGAATTGAGTCCATCGATGTTAAGAGATATTAAGGAATAGTAATTGTTTCCTGTTATTTTTTGTTATAGGTAGAATTGTATTTTTATGGGTTCTTCTTTTGGGTTTGTTACAAGAAAATTACTTTCTTGCTTTTTCTAGGGTGTAGTTTCCCTCCTTGTGTTGGAGTTTTCCATCTATTGTCCTTTGTAGGGCTGGATTTGTGAAAGGTACTTTGTAAATTTGGTTTTATCATGGAATACCTTGGTTTCTCCATTTATGCTAATTGAGAGTTTTACTGGATATAGTAGCCTAGGCTGGCATTTCTGTTCTATGAGGGTCTGTATGACAGCTGTCCAGAATCTCAAGCTTTCATAGTCTCTGGTGAGAAGTCTGGTGTAATACTGATAGGTCTGCCTTTATAAGTTACTTGACCTTTTTCCCTTACTGCTTTTAATATTCTTTCTCTGCTTTGTGCATTTTTTGTTTTGACTATTATGTGACCAGAGGAATTTCTTTTCTGGTCCAATCTATTTGGAGTTCTGTTGGCTTCTTGTTTGTTTATGGGCATCTCTTTCTTTGGGTTAGGGAAGTTTTCTTCTATAATTTTGTTAAATACATTTACTGACCTTTTAAGCTGGTAATTTCGCTCTCTTCTATACTTATTATTTTTAGGTATGATTTTCTCATTGTACCGTAAATTTCCTGGATATTTTGACTTAGAAACTTTTTAGTTTTAACAATTTCTTAGACTATTGTGTCAGTGTTTTCTGTGATATCTTCTCCCCCTGAGATTCTTTCTACTATTTCTTTTATTCTGTTAGTAAGGCTTGCATCTATGACTCCTGATCTCTTTTCTACGTTTTCTATCTCCAGGATTTTCTCAATTTGTTATTTCTTTGTTGCTTCTATTTCTGTCTTTAAATCCTTGATGATTTTGTTTAATTCATTTACCTATTTGGTTGTGTTTTCCTGCAATTATTTAAGGGATTTTTGTGTTTTCTCTTTAAGGGTTTCTACTTGTTTGCCTGTGTTGCCCTGTATTTGTTTAAGGGAGTTATTTATATCCTTCTTAATGTTCTCTATCTTCATCATGAGATGTGATTTCAAATCCAAATTCTGCTATTCCATTGTGTTTGGGATATCTATTATTTGCTGTGGTGGGAGAACTGGGCTCTTATTATGCCATGTAGCCTTTGTTTCTGTTGCTTAGGTTTCTGAGTTTGCCACTCACCATCAGTTTTTCTCTTGGGTTAGCTGGTCTTGCTGTCTCTGACTGGAGTTTGTCACTCCTGTGGGCCTGTGAGCCTATGATCTTAGGAGTGAGAGTACTACTGGGAGACCAGCACTCTCAGGGCAGGTTTTGGGTCTGAAAGCTGTAAGACATTTCTAGCTCTGGGCACCGATGGAGACTGGAAGAGTCCTGTCCTATTCTTACCTGTGGCTCCCAAGCCCCATGTGCAACTGGCTTGCCTTTCCTTGGACTGTCAATAGAGAGAAAGTGAGGTCCCACCTGTGGCCTGTGGGCTTAGGAGGGATAGTGCTCCTGGCAGACCAACTCTCTTCTTCCAGCTTTTGTGTCCAAGGGCTGTGGAAAAGCCCCAGCTCTAAGTGCAGATACTCTCTTTTAATTAAACTCACTGTAAATGTTTTTTATCTTTTTTGGATCTGCTTTGTTCTTTTATTCTAATGTTTTAAATATCTATTAGTCAGATTATTTACTGGAGAGCCTTTTAGGTTTTCCTTCTTTTTATTCCATAGGTTATGAGTTTTATCTTCCTTACAACTTATCTCTAAAATGTTTAATTTTTTCTACTTTTGTCCATCACTCTGTAATCATTTCGTAATGTGTTTACTTTCTATGACTTTGTATATGTCTTCCCTGTTAAAGATACCATGATAATCAGAGACAGCAAGAATCCAGGAGCTAAAGGTTGTGCCTATTGTCTTAGCAAAATGGTAAATGCTGGAACCTTCAGGACAGCTCTTAAAGGCTGTGGAAAAGGACTCTACAATGTTTGAATAATATATAGTTTCTCAACTATGCAAAGTATAAGAGTATAAAATGCACTAAAAGGTACTTAGGGAATCTAAAGGAACAAAAGCAGCAGGGATTTAAGCAAACTTGTTAAAAATACACTAAGGAAGGAGATAAAGAGATTTTGGGAGTGTTGATTGCAGGAGATCGCACCCAAGTAATTTATCCTGTTTATGCAGACAGATTCGTCAGTTCATTGTTGGCCTGGTACAGAGCAAGGTAAAGCCAACTAGTGGTAGAAAGGGTACCTTCAGGATAGGGTACAACTCAACTCACTTATAGTCTATGCTTAACAGAGGCAGGCAGATCTTTGAATTCTTTTGCAATGTTAAATACAATGTCTGTCTGTTGTCTCCTAAGAATCAAGGGGCTTGGATGCTTATTAATAGGATAATCCAAAGGAAACTTGGAGTAAATAACTGGATTGATATGTAAAATAAAAGACTTGGTTTATGATCTGCAAGAGGTGTTCTAGTTAGAGAACTTTTTGAATAGCAATGGAGAATTGACAGAGAACTGTCTCAAGCAGGACACAGAGAGAGAGTTGTCTGGAGATCTCCAGAGAAAGCACATGAGAGAAAAAAGAAGAGAACAGAAAAAAAAGCAGGATGAAAAACACTGTCAGCAGAACATAAGCCACCAGCTTGAATTTAATACTAAGATCTACTTATTAAGCTAGAATATGTTACTGTCTTTCTGGGCCTATACTACTTCTCTTGGTATATTCTCCAACTATATCCATTGAAATGTAATTTTTATATTTTATTTTTCTTCATAGTTGAATAAAATTCTATCATATATACATATGTATGTATGTACATATGTATGTATTTATTTATGTATATTTTCTTTATATATTCATCAGATGGTGAACATCTAGGCTGTTTCTGTGTTAGTTATTATGACTAGGATAGATATTTGCAAGGATGCATATGTATCTCTATAAGAAGAAATAGAATACTTTGGGTATATGCTCAAGAAGAGTAGAGTTGGGTAATACTTTCAATCTGTTTCTAGTTATTCAAGGAATTTTCAGTTTTCTATAATGCCTGCTCCAATGTATACTTTGGCTAGTCAATATGTAAATGGGTTCCTCCTCTAATCCTTACCTGCATTTATAGTCTTTTATCCCCTTAATATTATCCTGTTTTAAATATATCTCAATCTTATTTATAAATGTTCATTATGAATCAGGGAAATGGACATGATATTGTATCTCAAAGAAATAAAATATTTTTGGAAAATCTGGTTTGGTTTGATTCTTATTAAAATAAGCAACACATTTTTAAATTTATCCTCTTAATATAAAGGTAACAGAGAATAATGCAATAAGATTTTTTTAACATTCTGTAGATTCATGGAAATGTTATATTCTTTGGCACTAGATAGAATATAAACTGGAGACAAACCCAATAATAAGCTTTGAACAAAACTGCATTTGACTATTTCTGTTGTGTGATTTTAAAACTTCATGATTAAGGAAATATTAAGAACTCATCAAAAAGACTTTAAAAATTATAACCCAACAAAAATCCAAAAAGTAAACACATAAATAAACACAACAACCAAACAAGAAACAAGCAAAAAAAAAAAAAAAAACCAAGCAAACAAAAAACGGGCCATTTTGTGTTTATAAGAAAGTTTTCTCTGACCATGAGTGGTGTAACTGGGTCCTCAGGTAGTACTATAGCTAATTTATGGAGGAAATATGAAAGCAATTTCAGGATTGGCTTTACCAGCTTGCAATCCCACCAAAAATGGGGGAATGTTCCTCTTTTATAAACAAGATTGGGATATATTTGAAACAGGATAATATTAAGTAGACAAAAGACTACAAATATAGGTGAGGATTGAGGAGTGGGGAACTCCCTTAAATATTTATTAGTTAAAGTATACGTTGGAGCAGGCATTATAGAAAACAGGATAAAAATTTCTCAAATAACATCTGCTGTCACCTGAGTTTTTGATCTCAGCCATTCTGACTCCCATGCAGTGGAATATCAGGGCATTTTTGATTTGCATTTCCCTAGTAACTAAGGATGTTGAACTTTTCTTTAGGTGCTTCTCTGACATATGACATCTCTCAGTTGAAAATTCATTGTTTAGCTATGTCCTCCATTTTAATAGGGTTATTTGGTTCTATGGAGTCTAACTTCTTGAGTTACTGTATATTTTGGATATTAGTCCTCTATCAAATGTAGGGTTGGTAAAGATCTTTTCCCAATCTGTAGGTTATCATTTTGTCTTCATGACAGTGTCCTTTGCCTTACAGAAGCTTTTCAATTTTATGAGATCCCATTGTCTATTATTGATCTTAGAGCCTGGGTGATACCCAAAAGAAGCTCCAACATATAACACGGACACATGCTCCATTATGTTCCAAGTGGCCTTATTTGTAATAGCCAGAAGCTGGAAACAACTTATGTCCCTCAACATAAGAATGGATATAGAAAATGTGGTACATTTGCACAATGGAGTACTACACAGTCATCACAAACAATGATTTCATAAAATTCACAGGCATGTGATATAACCAGAAAAGATCATCCTGAGTGAGGTAACCCAGTGACAAAAGAACACACATGTTTTCTACTCACTGATAAGTGGATATTAGGCAAAAAGCAGGGAATACTGATCGTACAATTCACAGATCATATGAAGCTCAAGAAGAAGAAGAAGAAAGGCCAAAGTGTGAATGCTTCAGTCATATTGAGAAGGGGAAACAAAATAATCATGGTAGGTAGACAGAGGGAGGGGCTTGGGAGGGAGATAGGAGGCAAATCGTAAGGGGGTGGCAGGACCAGAAGTGGGAGGAGATGGGTGAGATATACAGAAGACATTGGAAAGAGTGTATAGCATTTGGAGATGGGGAACTAGGGATAGTCACCAGAATGTTCCAGGTGCCAGGATACAAGGTTCCAGGACCCAACAGAGATGATATTAGTTGACATATCCAACAAAGGGGAGAAAGAACCTCTAGAGACCATATCCAAAGGTTAGGCAAGCCCCCGTTGAAGGATGGGGTCACCCACCCATCTCTAAATTTTTAACCCAAAATTGCTCCTGCCGAAAGGGAGTACAGGGTTAAAGAGTTGAGCAGAGACTGAAGGAACAGCCATAAAGAGACTGCCAATCCAATCCAATTTGCAGACACCAAACCAAGACACTATTGCTGATGCCAAGAAATGCTTGCTGACAGGAGCCTGGTCTAGCTGTCTACTGAGAGGCTCTGCCTGGGGGTTGGGGATTTGGCTCAGTGGTAGCGTGCTTGCCTAGCAAGCGCAAGGCCCTGGGTTCGGTCCCCAGCTCCGAAAAAAAAAAAATAAGACAGGCTCTGCCATAGCCTAACCAATACAAATACAGATGCGTGCAGCTAACTGTCTGACCAAGCTCAGGGACCCCAGTGGAGTAGTTAGGGAAAGGATTGAAGGAGCTGAAGGTGTGTGCACCACATAGGAAAAACAATAATATCAACCAAACAAACCCTCCAGAAGTCACAGGGACTAAATCACCAAAGAGCACATATGGAGGGACCCATGGCTCCAACTGAATATGTAGCAGAGGATGGACTTTTCTGCAATCAATGGGAGGGGAGTCCCTTGTTCCTGTGAAGGCTCGATGACCCAGTATAATGAAATGCTAAGGCAATGAACCAGGAGTGAGTGGGTGGAGGAAGCACCCTCATAGAAACAGGTGGGAAGTGGGATGGCATAGGAAAACCTATGGATGGGAAACTAGGAAGAGGGATAGCATTTAAAATATAAATAAATAAAATAACCAATAAAAAATTTAATAAAGAATGCTTTAGTGAAACCACTGAACAAGAGTACTTCAAAGAAACAAACAGCATTTTATTTAGAAACATACTGGATAGCGGTATCTTGGAATCATAGAGCAAGTCCTTAATGGGGAAGTAGGCATTTTATAAAATAGAGAGTAGAGTAAGGGTTTTGAATTGACACAAGCTGTCTGGAAATTATAAGTATTTTGCCTATTTCAGTTGACTGTTAGGGGCAGAACAGGGAGACTTTATAGTTTTGGGGGTCTTTTGTTATGTGTGTTAGATAAGCAGAAGATTGTCTTCCATAGTTTCTGTAGAATGCTGTTTTTAGGTTTTGGTATCCTGGCAAGAAATAGCTCAATGAGACCCACACGGATTCTTCAATGATTTACATCAGCATTGTCTTTAGAGGTCCACATTTCAACCTAAAAATGTTTGATAACTATTTCTGTTTATGGGGTCTTTCCTGCTATGTTTACTTCGGTTTTTCATTCTTGGTTTTATAATTTTTATGCTTTTTTGGGGGGTAGAGGAAAAGTGACAGATAGAGATAGAGAGCAAAAATGAAGGTAAGTGCATTAGGCAAGAGGGGAGAATTCTAGGAGGAGCTGGCAAATGAAAAAAATATAATCAAAATATAATGTATGGAAAAGTAAAGTATCATAGACACTGAACTATGATCAATTGGAGAATAAAATTAATGTCTGCTGAAAGAACTTATTAAGGATCCAACTCATAATTTTGTATAATTTATAAGACTAGATATTCCCCATGTCTAGTCAAGACTAGTTGCCAATATGTAGAAAAACATAAAAAACAGAAATAAATATTATATAACATCTTTAAGTCTATTTATGGGGAACTCTCATTGTATACAGCAGTTAACACAGGAAATAACAAATTTTCAAGAGACAGAGAATAAGATATTTTAGGGCCTCCAAGAAAGAAAGATTATTAGCTCTGGTACATGACATCAAGGATATATTATTTTCTAATTTCAACAGAGTAGTTGTACATATGAATTCACAGTGGCAGTATGTGTAAAATTTTTAAAAACTCAGTCATATACAGTCCTCGAATGTAGCAGAGAAGATGGGTACCAAGGTAACCACTGCTGAGGAAATACTACAAATTCCAGGTGTTGGGATAGTGAGAGTCAGTAACCATTAATACGTTGAATATTATTACTTCAGGTCATGTCTCTTATCCAATAGTATACACTGGACATGATGAGTTAGTAAAGACAGAGAGAACCAGAAATTGAGTAGATGAGGAAGTGTCCTGTATCTGAGAGGAGTTGGGCAAGGGGTTTGGACACGCTCAAATTATATTGTATGAAACTTCCATTCTCTGTTTTTTTTTTTCTCCTCCCCTGTCCTTTTCTCTGTCATCCTCAATAAACCTCTTCCATGTGGAAAAAAAGTAACTCTCAAAGAATTAATAAAAACATTATTTTAAAAGGCTTAATCAATCTTTACATAGCACAGTGTAAGGTGAATAAGAAATTATTACAATTGGTGAATTTTTTATAAAAAGTTTCAAAGAATGATTTAGTGCATATAACTATAAATTTAATGTAAAGTAGCATTTATATCAACCTTATATATTTACCTTACAATTAATGTTCTATTATTTTAGCAATAAAATAATATTTTCAGTTCTCTGACTTTTTACCTTATTAATCTTTAAATTCTATAAAGCATGCTTATGAGTTTCTTTATGAAAGATCAGTATTTTACAAACTACTTCATTGAATTAGGAAGACATACATAAATATTAAGTAAAACTCTAATAGAAGTAGCTGAAATAGACCCTGCCACATCTGGGGATCCATCCCATATACATACAGACACCAGACCCAGACAATATTGCTAATGCCAAAAAGTGCATGCTGACAGGAGCCTGATATAGCTGTCACCTGAGACGGTATGCCGGAGCATGACAGATACAGAGGCGAATGCTCTCGGGCAACCATTTTACTGAAAAGGGTGTCCCCATTGGAGGAGTTGCAGAAAGGACTGAAGGAGCTGAAGGGGGTTGCAACCCCATAAGAACAACAATGCCAACCAACCAAGGCTCGCAGGGACTAAACCACCATCCAAAGAGTACACATGGACAGAACCGTGACTCCAACTGCGTAGAATGGGCTTGGTGGGTACCAATGGAAGGAGAGTCCCTTGGTCCTGCCAAGGCTCAACCTCACAATGTAGGGGAATGTCAGGGTAAGGAGATGGGAAGGAATGGGTGGTTGGGTGGGGGAACACCCTCATAGAAGAAGGGGGGTGGGGAGATGTCATAGGGAATATATGGGCGGGAAACTAGGAAAGGGAATAACATTGAAAATGTCAATTAAAAAAAACAATAAAAAAGAAATAACTGAAATTTTGGAAATTATTCTATATTTTTATCAAACAAATAAGTAAAATCTGCAAAATGAAAGCTCTATAATATTTGTATCATAAGAAATACATGATTTCAAACATTATAAGTATGTATAATCTTGACTTCAATATTGGAGTTATATTTTTATACACTGTGTGGAAATGGAAATGTCTCTGACTTTCCTTGCTTCTCTACAGCACCTTCCAATTTGCTAAATTAAAAAGTCTATGATCTGTAGCAAAAAGCAAAATAGTAAAGTGATATTTCCAGAGAGAGAGAGAGAGAGAGAGAGAGAGAGAGAGAGAGAGAGAGAGAGAGAGAGAGAGAACTTTGGGAAGAAGTGAACTACAGAAGATCCATTCAGCTAGGACGTTGAAGAAGGAAGAAGTAACCAGGCAATCAGAATTATGGCAGAACTTAGACTAGTATATGTAGAATGATTGAGTTTCAACCTAGTGGGAAAGAAGTTCTAGTTATAAGGGTAAGAGATTATAAATAAATATTTTTCCACGTCATTATTTGGTAACTCAGGCTGGCATAGAATGGCTCACCATTACAATTCAACATCAGCAAGGAAAGCATGGTTAGTAAGTTGTTCCGGAAAAGTTTTCATACCATTGGTGGTAACATTATAAAAAAAAATCTTTTAAAATATATGACATATCATAATCAAGTGCACTAAAATGCCAAAATACAGTTAAGCATCTGTTTTGATCCCATGTGGATCTTGGAACATATCATTAAAGATGTGGGTTTTTCTCAATAAATATTACATAATTTACTGGTATTTCAAAAAAAAGAATAAAGAGTTTATATAATTATCTAATAATCAATATTTCTCTTACATTTCAATATATAACATGAATGGTGATCCTGATCTGTAATCTCAGCTCCAGGAGAATCAAAAGTCCACCTGTGAATTTAGTAACATATATGTGTGTGTGTGTGTGTGTGTGTGTGTGTGTGTGTGTGCGTGCATGCATGCATGTGTATGTATATGTATGTATGTATGTATGTATATCACCTCACAAAATTACACCTAGCATTTTTTAATCCCTTAGGTACCTTACATTTTACCCCTAAGTTTAGAGCTATCTCTAAACTATTTATTTCTAAATAAAGAGAGAAATTGTAATTTAGGATAGAGATAAATTTTCTTAGTTGCCTTTTCTATTTTTGGATGACAAAATATCCGGATAAATACAGTTTAATGGGAAGATTACTTAGATCATAATTACTATCACTGTTAACATATCAAGGTGGCAGGAATTTGATGCAGTTGGGCATATTACATCAATAGTCTAAAACAGAAAAATGAATTAATATGTGCATGCATCATATGTTCTCCAGGCTTTGCTTTTTTTATTTAGTCAAGGATGCAATACCCAGGAAATGTTATATCCCATAGTGGTAGGGCCTCCAACAAAAATTAGTATAATGAAGATAATCTCTCATACATATTCTGAGAGGCCAACTTAATTTAGACAACCTATCACTAAGACTCCCTTGCCACGTTATTCTAGATTTTCTCTAGTTGATAAAAGATTCTCGTCGTCACAGTAGGTCGCAATTGCCTATTGCTATTAATTAACAAAGACTCTTTGATCTCCTTATGAACTGCCCATCACAAGTAAAATGATTTTGTTTCATGTTCAGCAATGGGGATGGTATTGAAAAGAGCTATTTTTGTGTGTTTGTTTGTTTATTTAATAAAATGAAAATTTTTGTCTTTGGTCAGTTAGAAACATAACATTTCTAGAGTTTTCTCTTCAGAGTATGTGACCTGTGCATTGGCATGCAGAACATGTGCAGCATTGAATGTATTGCCTGTCACAACAGTTCCTCAAACTGGATAAATTATATTCCTCAGTTGGGTAGTACAAAGGTAATTCTGTTGCCATATGTTGTTCCAAAGAGCTACTGCTGTGAAGGGCTACATTATTGATCATCTGTGTCTATGTGATACCCATATTCTTCTTCCTCTACTGAAATCACATCATTCCAAAGTTTGTGGCCTTCCAAGATAAAGCTTTTGATAAAGTTAGAAAATTCAATTTATGTAAAATGACCAGTTCAAGTTAAAACAATATCCTGCTGCAATCATCAGGCTCAGATTTTATAAATATACTTTAATCATCATAAATATATCATACAGTGTTTCAAAACAGAAAAAAAGTTGCCTTTTTAAAAAGCCTCAAGTATTTTATTCTTTTTTAAAAATGCATCCTATCCTCTTTCTCTTCTCCCATCATCTTTCTTTCTCTTTCTAGTGCTGAGAACTTGTTTCTGGAAAAAGAGAAAATATCTACATATCTAAATAATAGTTTCCTTGTCCTAACCCCAGGTCTTAAGTCCTAAAAATAAAAATAGCAGGAAGTGCTTATAAATAATGAGACTACTGAAGCATATCACCATCCCCATACCTTATTATCTCAATAAGACTAAAGAACTAAGGTAAAATAAATTTGAGTATGTTTCAGAAGAGTCCAACAATGCAAATGTTTGTCAGAGGGAAGGGAATGAGCAATGTTATCTCAAAATAAATCCAAAATATTTTACAAAGATTTGTAAATGACAATTTAATTTTAAAAGTACCATTTCTGAATTTACATAAAAGATAATACATTTTGCCCAGAACTATCCCTGAGTAAATTTTAGGCTTAGATTTTTCAAATCCTACTTTAATAAGGGTTCTCGAATGCTTTGAGCCCCCCTTTCTAGCTCACTGTCCAAAAGTAGGGGAGAAAAGTTGGTAACTAGGACAAGGACACATAGACCTGTTTAGAAGTAGTTCTTTGGGAAGATTGCAATCTCTGTTAAGATACCAGCAGTTCAATTCAGTAGTGGCAGAATACTAATAGTCCCGTAGAAAGTGCCATCACTTGTATGCTCCAGCAGAAAATGCTAGGCCTCCAACATTTTTTTAAAAACCTACTTTAATAAGTGTTCTCAAATACTTCAACCAGCCTTCTAGCCCACCATCCAAAGTTAGGGGAGAAAAGATAGAAGTAGGACAAGAACATGTGGGCCTGTTTAGAAATAATTCCTTTGGGGGATTCCAATCTCCATTGTTAGGATACAAACAGTCCAGTTCACTAGGGTAAGGATATCATTAGGAAAGTGTCAGCAGTTGAACAATTCAACAAAAATCACCAAGCCTTCACCAAATAGGAAGGAGTCAGTGGAAGTGACTAGGACTAGCCACAAGGCCAGCAATTCTTTACTGTGCCTCTCCCAACTATGTGATTATTGAAGATATGATACCAAGTAAGTGAGGCACAGATAGCTATGCAAGGACTCCCTTGAATCCTACTTATCTCACTGAACAACACATGTCCTCTTAGGGTTCTTGTCTCAGCAAAATACCATTGGAGTTTGCTTCAGCAAAACATCACATAATCCTACAGAACCTGAAACAATGAGAAAATTCAACTTTACTAAATGCATTGGCCCACTGTTTCATAATGCCTCAGAGAAAAAATTAACAAAATATAAGCATATTTATTAATAACAGAATATTTCTAAACTTGCCTTGTTTTATAATAATGGTTAATAAAAATAACCTCAATATCATGAAACTTGGTTAACTCTAGCCAAGCAAATGAAAGACCTATATGAAAACAACATCAAGTCTCTGAAAAACAGAATTGAAGAAGACATCTAAAGATGGAAAAATCTCCCATACTCATGGACTGGTAGGACTGACATAGTGAAAACTGACATCTTAGCAAAACAATCTACAGATTCAATGCAATTCCCATCAAAATTTGACAAAATTTATTACAGACCTTGAAAGAGGAAAATTCAACTTCATATGGAAAAATAAAGAAAACCCAGGACCAATAAAACAATCTTGAACAATAAGATAACTTCTAGGGGTATCAGCATTTCTGATTTCAAGCTTTACAACAGAAGAAGAGTAATAAAATTCTACATGGTATTGGTATAGAAGCAGACAGCGTGATCAATGGAATAGAACTCAATAGCCTGAAATAAACCTGCACACCTAAGGACACGTGATTTTTTTTATGAAGAAGGCAAAATTATACAGTGGAAAAAAAGAGCATCTTCAAAAAATGGTACTGATTCAGCTGCATATCTGGATGTAAACCAATTCAGATAGATCTACAATTATTACCCTTCACAAACCTCAAGTCCAAGTAGATCAAAGACCTTAAAATAAAACCACATATACTAAAGTGAAAAATAGCTTTGAGCATGTTGGTACAAGAGACAATTTTCTGAAAAGAAAAAGAATTCTCAGGCTTTAAGATTAAAAGTTAATAAATGGGACCTTATGAAACTGGAAGGGTTCTATAAGGTAAAGGACATTGTCAATAGGACAAAATGGCAGCCTAGAGACTGGAAAAAGATCTTCACCAACCCTTCATCTAAGAGAGTGCTAATAGCCAAATTATATAATAAACTCAAGAAATTAGACAACAACAAACCAATTGACTCGATTTAAAAATGAGGAATAGAGCTGAACAGAGTGTTCTCAACAGAAGAACCACCAATTCTTAGAAGCACTTAAAGAAATATTCAGAATCCTAAATCATCAAGGAAAAGCAAATCAAAATGACCCTGAGATTTCAATCTCAACCTATCAGAATGGCTAAAATTAATATCTCAAGGGACAGCATATGCTGGTGAGGATATCAAACAAGGGAACACTCCTTCATCTCTGGTGGGATTGCAAACTTGTACAATCACTCTGGAAATCAATCTGACAATTTCTGAATATATTAGAAATAGTTCTACCTGAAGATCCAGCTACGTGACCCCTGGACATATACACAAAAGATTTTCTACCATACCACAAAGACAGGTATTTCACTGTCTTTATAGCAACTTTATTTATAATAGCCAGAAACTGCAAACAACCCAGGTGCCCTTCACCTAAAGAATGAATATGGAAAATGTGGTTCATTTACACAATGGAATATGACTCAACTATGAAAAACAAGGACATTGTGAATTTTGCAGGCAAATGGATGGAACTAGAAACTATGATTCTGACTGTGGTGAACAGATCCAAAAGGCCATGCATGGTGTGCCCTTGCTTTAAGTAGATACTAGCCATAAAGTCCTAAATAACTATGCTACATTACACAGAGCCAAAGAAGGTAAACAAGAGAGAAGACCCAAAAGAAGATTTTTGAATCTCACTCAGAAAGAGAAATAAAATAGAGAAGTCAGATATAGAGAGGAAAATAGGTAGGATAGTAAAGAATAGGGAGAGGGATCAGAGGAATTCTGTTTCATATGTGGAAAGAGACAGGAAAGAGAGCCAGAGTGACAGAAGAGTGAATAGAGATCTGCAGGTTGAGGGGGTGGCAAGTAGAAGGACATTTCTATGACATGCTCAAGACCCAGGGTTGGGGAGGCTCCCAGGAGTCTACGTAGATGACTTTATCAAAGACTCCTAACAGTGAGCATATGGAAGTTGAAGAGAATACATCCTGTAGCCAGACAAAACCTGCAGCAGTGAGATAAAGACACCAATCCATCCACAAACTTTCATAACAAAATCTGTTGTGTCTACAAGACATGTAGGGACAAAAAGATAAAGAAATGGCCAAACAACAACCAACCCAACTTGAGACTCATCACACAGGTAAACAACAATCTCTGATACTATTAATGATACTCTGTTATGCTCGCAGACAGGAACCTAGCATCATTGTCATCTGAGAGGCTCCACCTGGCAACTGACTGAAGCAGATGCAGTGACCCACAGTCAAACATTGGATGGAAGTCAGGGACTCCTATTGAAAATTTGGGAGGAATGAAGGCCTTGAAAGGGATATGAACTCCTCAGAAAACCAACACAGTCAACAAACCTGGACCCTTTGGAGCTCTCAGAGATGGAACCAACAACCAAATAGCATACACAGACTGGAACTATGCCCCTCCCCCAAATGTGTAGGGGATGTGTTGCTAGGTCTTCATGTGGGTTCCCCAGCAACTGGAAAGGGGATGTACCTAAAGCTGTTGTTTGTCTGTGGAATCTTTTCACTTGTCTGGGTTGCCTTGTCTAGCCCGAGTGGAAGAGGATTCACGTAGCCCTGCAGGGACATACTATGGTAAGTTAGGGGGATACCTGGGAGGTCCTCATAGTCCTCTCATAGGAGAAGTGGAAGTGGTATTGGGACTCTTACATAGAGTGGCAGGAGAAGTGGGCCATAATTGGCATATAAAGTGAATGAATGAATGAATGAATGAATAAATAAATAAATAAATAAATAAATAAATAAATAAATAAAATGGAAAAACCAAATATGTTCACTTTGGTGGTGACTTTTGCAAACTTGACACTAAAGAAAATGAATAGCACTCTTGTTCAATGTACTAGTTATGTGTACTGGTAAATCAAATTTCTCCATCTTGTTAAAGATCTAAAAGTGGGAATAAAGAAATTACTGAATCTTTCTCTGTTTATTGTAAAACTTTAATATTTTTTTGTGCTACTGGAATGAATCCAATAAAACATTAAAATGTACGTAATTGGAAAGTATTATGAAAGAAGAAATGTAGATATTGTTTACTGTCTTAAAATTCTAAAGTGTGTCACCTAACAGTAACAATCACAACATTATGAACACAAAGCCCTTATTCTGTTAGCTTTTTAAAATGAACAGAGTAACAAATCAGTTTGCCTGAAATGAGTACATGTCTCATACGATAGATTATAAAATTCTTCTATATTCTACTTCAGATGTCTACTCAAAATATTTAAAGGAAGTTTAAATTTTTAGCTTGCATCTTGCTGTAAATCATGTTGAAATCTTTAAAAGTAGAATATCAAAATTGTACCATACTTGGATATAGAATATGTAAAGAGGCAACAAAGTTAGAATAGGGTTCTTTCTGTCAGGGCCAATATACTTATCTTTTTATAAGATGAGATTAAACCACAGATGAAAAGTGAGAAAAGAATGTGAACAGACACACAAAATGTCTAGAATCATATGTTCAGAAGAAATAATCTCTGCTATCCCTTTGATTTTAAAATCTAGCATACAGAAGTAAGAAATAAAGGAAACGCTTATTTTCCTGTGTATGGTGGTACATGCAGTAATTCCAGCACTCAGATAACCAAGATAGATTTATGCATTTGCGGCAATGAGGGACACTGTCTCAAAACAAAACAAAACAAAACAAAACAAAACAAAACAAAACAAAACAAAAACAGACAAAACGACAACAACAACAACAACAACAACAACAAAACAAGACATTGCAAAGCCAGTGACAAGTTGCTGTTATAGGGGATTGGAGCTAAGTACATTCATGCTAATCAAACACTCTACCACTGTTATCTACTCAAATTCCTGATTCATGTTTTTTGTTTTATGTTCAGACAGATACTTACTAAAATACTCTGGTTGCCATTAACTTATTTCTGTATCACAGGCAGGCCTTAAACTTATGAAACTCTCATTTTAGTTGTCTGAGTGTCTCATATCACGGAGAGTGCTACAGCCCTTATTTGTTATAATTTCATATGAGAAACCTACACAGCTTATTTATTTACAAGTTCCAGTGCCTCGTCACCATGTATTATTCTTCTAAACCAATTTATGACACAGTAGAAACAACTATAGAAAGTTATCAAAAGTCTAACTATGGGCTAATCAGACTGACTCTCATATTAGATATTAAATTATATTTTTATATCATAATTTCTACAAGGCTGTAAAGTGGACTTATCACAACAGCGTACAAAATAAGTGGCAGACAGTCAAGGTCACACTCTAACATGAACATCTAATTTAAAGAACATTTCAATTGCAAAGTCACAAAAATATAGTCAGTACATGAGACAAGCAATAATCACAACGTTTCATAAGGTCATGATTAGGCAGAAGCACGATCAGAATAATTACATAAATGGCCTGTTTGAGTCTTTTGTTTTCTCCTCTGTTTTAATTGGCATTTTTGTCTCATTTATATGAATTACTTTAGATACACATATGAGTCAACAAAATAAAATAATACTCAATGTCACGTTTTGAGGTGTGGAAGTTACACAAGGGCATTGAAAACTATAGTTACCTGTCAAAATAATTGGAAAACTCTGTCCTTAAATCATTATTTACTCTTTTCAAAAAGCCAACACAAAGGGATGTGAGCTTGTTGAATTAGTTGATGTATATCTCACATAGAACAATATTTCTTAGGTTTCAATTATAATTCTAAATAGCTTCTGTTTGCAAGTATCTTTTGCAATGATAGAGAAGAAACCAATTTTGATGTAAGTTTCTAATAATGCATTTCAAATTAAGAATAAATTTACTGTTGATTATTAAACAATATCATTAATATTTCATACATTAAATAAAACACAAAAATTTAACTCAGGCCAAAAATAAAAATTTATTTCTATTTAGGCATACAAGCATAATTCCACCTCTAATTAGAAAAATAACAAGAAGCAAAAATTACTATTCCTTAATAACTCTTATCAATAGAATCAATCCCCCAATTAAAAGATATAGACTAACAGACTGGATACATAAACAAGACCCAGCACTTTGCTGCATACAGAAAATGCACCCCAGTGACAAAGACAGACACTGCCTCAGAGTAAAGGGCTGAGAAAAATATTCTAATAAAATAGTCCCAAGAAACATGTTAGAGAAGCCATTCTAATACGAATAAAATCGAATTTCAATTAAAAGTTATCAAAAAATATAAAGAAGAACACTTGATACTCCTCAAAGGAGAAATATAACATTATAAACTCTCAAACTCTCAGTTTTGAACATCTATGTTCCATATGCAAGGGCACACATATGTGTGTGTGTGTGTATGTGTGTGTGTGTGTGTGTGTGTGTACTAAAGCTCAAAGCATACATTGTACCATACACAATAATAGTGGGAGACTTCAACAACCTACTCTCATCAATGGACAGATAATGGAAACAAAAGCTAAACAAAGTCACAATGAAACTAACAGAAGTTATGAATCAAATGGATTTAACAGATATCTATAGGACATTTCATCCAAAACCACAAAAATATAACTTCTTGTCTGCACATCATGGTACCTTCTCCAAAACTGACCATATAATCAGTCACAAAATAGACCTCAACAGATACAATCCCTTGTATCCTATAAGATCACCATGGACTAAGGCTGGTCTACAATAACAAAACAAAACAAAACAGAAAACCTCTATGCACATGGAAACTGAACACCCTTCTACTCAATGATAACTTGGTCAATGAAGAAATAAACAATGAAATTAAGACTTTTTAGAATTTAATGAAAATGAAGGCACAGCATACTCAAATTTATGGGAAACAAAGAAAGCATTGCTAAAAGAAAAACTCATATTTCTGAATGACTCCAAAAAGAAACTGGAAAAAGCCTACATTAACAGCTTGACAGAACACCCAAAAGCTCTAGAATAAAAGGAAACAAATATACCAAATAGGTGTAGAAGGTAGGCAATAATCAAATTCAGAGCTGGAGTCAACCAAGGAGAAACAAAAAACACCATACAAAGAATCAAAAAAACCAGGAGCTGGGTCTTTGGGAAAATCAACAAGATAGATAAACCCTTAGTCACTCTAACCAGAGGGCACAGAGAGTGTATCCAAATTAAGAAAATCAGAAATGAAAAGGGAGACATAACAACAGGATCTGAGGAAATTCAAAAAATCATCAGAGCCTACTACAAAAGCCTATATTCAACAAAACTAAAAAATCTGGAGGAAACTGATAAATTTCTAGACAGATACTCAGTACCAAAGTTAAGTTAAGATCAGATAAACCATCTAAACCGTCCCATAACCCCTAAAAAATAGAAGCAATTATTCAAATTCTCCCAAACAAACGAACAAACAAAAATCCCAGGAAAAGATGGATTTAGTTCAATATTCTCCAAACTATCCACAAATTAGAAACAGAAGGAACACTACCCAGTTCATTCTTTGAAGCCAGAATTATGTTTACGCCAAAACCAAAGACCAAACAAAGAAATAGAATAGACCACTTTCCCTTACAAATATCAATGCAAAAATACTCAATAAAATTCTTGAAATCCAAATTCAAAAACACATCAAAGTCATCATTAACCACGATCAGGTAGGCTTAATCCCATGGATGCAGGGATTTTTCAATATATGGAAATCCATCAAAGTAATACACTATATAAACAAACTCAAAAAAAAAAAAATAACTACATGATCAACTCATTAGATGCTGAGAAAGCATTTGACCCCTTCAATATAAAAGTCTTTTAAATATTAGGAATTCAAGGTCCATACCAACACATAGTAAAACAATATACAGCAAAACCAATAGCCAAGATAAAACTAAATGGAGAGAAATTTGAAGCAATCCCTGCTTGCTCTCAACTCTCACTGGCAAGTCAAGTCCTTTTCTTCATTGCCATTAGAGCCTACATCTTTTGGATTCTGGGGTGTTCAAAAGACACATTGAGACAACCAGCTTCATGGACTGAGCAGGAACTGGATTCTTCGAACGTCCATTTGTAGACAGCCATTGATAGACTAGATAGACTGCATTCATTCTATAGGTTCTATTCATCTAGAGTTGTCTGATTAATAAAGTCACTCCATTTTCTTAATTGGATATTCCATTTATTTACATTTCAAATGTTATCCACCTTCCTGATTTCCCCTCTGCAAACCCCCTACCCGTCCTCCCTTCTCTTGTTTTATGAGGGTGCTCCCCTACCTACCCAGTTACTCTAGCCTTGCCGCCCTGGCATTTCCCTATACTGGGGTATCGAGCCTTCGCAGGAACATGTCCTTTCCTCCCATTGATATTCTACAAGGCCATTCACTGCTCCATATGTGGCTGAAGCTATAGGTCCCTCCAAGTGTACTCTTTGGTTGGTGGTTTAATCCCTGGGAGCTCAGGGGCGTCTCATTGGTTTGGTATTGCTGTTCTTACTATGAGATTGCAAACCCCTACAGCTACTTTAGTCCTAAGTCCTTTCAGTAACTCTTCTATTGAAGACATCTTGATCAGGCCAATAGGTGACTACAATCATCTGCTTCTGTATTTGTCAGGTTCTGGCAGATCCTCTCAGGAGACATCTATATCAGGCTTCTGTCAGCAAGCATTTCCTGGTGTCTCCAATAGTGGTTTGGTCTGGTGAGAGTCTATATGATGGATCCCCAGGTAGGATAGACTTTGGATGCCCTTTCTTTCAGTCATTGCACCACTTTTTTTTCTTCTTATTTCCTCCTGTGAGTATTTTCTTTCCTATTCTAAGAAGGACTAAAGCATCTATGCTTTGGTCTTCCTTATCCTTGAGCTTCATATGGTCTGTGATTTGTGTCTTGGATATTCTGAGCTTTTGGGCTAATATCCACTTATCAATGAGTACATACCATATGTGTGCTTTTGTTACTGGGTTCCCTCACTCAGGATGTTGTTTTCTAGTCTAATCCATTTGCCTAAGAATTTCATGAGGTCATTGTTTTTAATATCTGAGTAGTACTCCATTGTGTAAATATACCACATTTTCTGTATCCATTCCTCCATTGAAGGAGATCTGGATTCTTTCCAGGTTCTGGCTATTATAAATGAGGCTGCTATGAACATAGCACAGCATGTATCCTTGTTATATTTTGGAGCATCTTTTGGGTATATGCCCAAGAGTGATAGAGTTTTGTACTCAATACTATGTCCAAATTTCTGAGGAACTACCGACTATGTTCCAGAATGGTTGCACCAGATTGCAACCCTACCTATTTATTCAAATCCTTGCCATCATCTGCTGTCACCTGACTTTTTTATTTTAACCCATTCTACCTGTTATGTGGTAGAGTCTCAGTGTTGGTTTTACTTTAATTTCCCTGATTTCTTAGGATATTGAATATTTCTTTTGTTGATTCTCAGGCATTCTGTATTTTTCAGGAAAGTATTTGTTTAACTCTGTAACACATTTTTTTACTATGGTTCTTTGAAAAGTTGGAGTCTAACTTCTTGATTTCTTTGTATATATTGTATTGAATATTAGCCCTATATTGGATGTAGACTAGGTAAAGATCTTTCTACAATCAGTTGCTTGCTGTTTTGTCCTGTTAACAGTGTGCTTTGTCTTACAGAAGGTTTTCAATTTTATGAGGTACAACTTGTCAATCCTTTTTTTTTCACGTTTATTTTTTTATCTTTATATTGGATATTTTATTTTTTACATTTAAAATGTTATGTTCTTTTCTGGTTTCCAGGACATAAGCTCTCTATCCACCCCCACCCTTATTCTAAAAGAGTGTTCCCCTCCACAACCAACCCCTTTTTGCACCCAGACATCCCCCTACACTAAGGGGACAAGTCTTGGCAAGGCCAAGGGCTTCTCCTTCCATTTTGGTACCCAACAAGGCCATCCTCTGCTACATATGCAGCTGAAGACATGGGTCAGTCCATGTATAGTCTTTGGGTAGTTCTTTAGTCCCTGGGAACTCTGGTTGCTTGGTACTGCAGTTCTGATGGGAATGCAAGCCCCTCAGCTCTACAATCCCTTCTGGAATGGGGATCCTGTTCTCAGTTCAATGTTTCGGTGCTAACATTCGCCTCTGTATTTGAAATTCTCTGGCGGTGCTTCTTAGAAGAGAATTATATCAAGCTCCTGTCAGCGTGCAATTCTTGGCTTCATCAATATTGTCCAGGTTAGGTGGCATTATATATATATATATATATATATATATATATATATATATATATATATATATGCTGGATCATCAGTTAGGGCAGGCTCTGAATGGCCATTCCTTCAGGATATGCTCCAAACTTTGTTTCCATATCTTCTATGAATATTTTGGTTCCCTGTTTTAATAAGGACTGAAGCACCCGTACTTGGGAAGTCCTTCTTGAGATTCATGTGGTTGGTGGGTTGTATCTTTGGTAATTAGAGATTTTGGGCTAATATTCACTTATCAGTGAGTGCATACCATGTGTGTACTTTTGTGATTGGGTTACCTCACTCAGGATGATTTTTTCTCGTTCCATCCATTTGCCTATGAATTTCATGAAATCATTGTTTTTCATAGCTGAGTAGTACTCTGTTGTGTAGATGTACCACATTTTCAGTGTCCATTCCTCTGTTAAAGGGCATCTGTGATCTTTCCAACTTCTGGCTATTAAAATAAGGCTGCTGTGAAAATAGTGAAGCATGTGTCTTTGTTGTATTTTGGAGCATCATTTGGGTATATGCTGAGGAGAGGTGTAACTAGGTCCTCAGGTAGTGCAAAGTCCAATTTCTTGAGGAACCTCCAGACTGATTTCCAGAGTGGTTGTACCAGTTTGCAATCCCACCAACAATGGAGGAGTGTTCCTCTTTCTCTACCTCCTTGCCAGTATCTGTTCTCTTGTGAGTTTTGATCATAACCATTCTGTCTGTTGTGAGGCGAAATCTCAGGGTTGTTTTGGTTTGCCTTTCACTGATGACTAAAGATGTTGAACACTTCTTTAGGTATTCCTCAGCCATTCGATATTCCTCAGGGAAAAATTCTTGTTTAGCTCTGTACCCCATTTTTAATAGGGTTTCTTGGCTCTCTGGAGTCTACCTATTTGAGTTCTTGTTTATTTTGGAAATTAACTCTCATCAGATGTAGGATTAGTAAGGATCTTTTCCCAATCTGTAGGTTGCTGTTTCATACTAAAGAAAGTGTTCTTTGCCTAAGAGAAGCTTTGTAGTTTTATGACTTCCTATTCATGAATTCTTGATCTTAGAGCATAAAACATTGGTGTTTTCTTCAGAAAATTTTTCCCAGTGCCCATGTGATTAAGACTCTTCCCCATTTTTCTTCTATTTGTTTGATTTTATCTGGTTTGATCTGGAGGTCCTTGATCCACTTCGACTTACACTTTATACAGAGCTATGAATTGATTCGCATTCTTCTACATGCTGACCTCTAGTTGAACCAGCACAATTTGTTGAAAATGCTATTTTTTTTTTCATTTGATGGTTTTAGCTCCTTTGTCCAAGATCAAGTAACCAGAAGTGTGTGGTTCTTTTCTGGGTCTTCAGTTCTATTCCTGTGATCTATCTGCCTGTCTCTGTACCAATACAATACAGTTTTTATCACTATTGATCGGTAATACTCCTTGAGGTCAGGGATGATGATTTCCCCAGAAGTTCTTTTATTGTTGAGAATATTTTTCACTCTCCTTGTTTTTTTATTCCAAATAAATTTGCAAATTACTATTTCTAACTCTATGATTAATTGAGTTCGAATTTTGATGGGGATTGCCTTGAATCTGTAGATTGCTTTAGGAATAATGGCAATTTTTATTATACAGATCCTGCCCTTCCCTGAGCATGAAAAGACTTTCCATCTTCTGAGATCATCTTCAATTTCTTTCTGCAGAGACTTAAAGTTTTTGTCATACAGATCTTTCACTTGTTTGGTTAGAATCACACAGAGGTATTTTATATTATTTTGGACTATCGTGAAGGGATTAATTTCCTTAATTTCTTTCTCAGTCTGTTTATCCTTTGAGGAAATGAAGACTAATGATTTGTTTGAGTTAATTTAATACTCAGCCACTTTGCTAAATTTGTTTATCAGGCTTAGTAGTTCTCTGGTGGAACTTTTGGGGTCACATAAACATATTATCATATCTTCAACAAATAGTGATATTTTGACTTCTTCCTTTCCAATTTGTATCCCTTTGACCTCCTTTTGTGGTCTGAATGCTCTGGCTAATACTTTGAGAACCACATATGTAGGGAGTGAGTGGGCAGCCTTATATAGTCTCTGATTTTAGTGGGATTATTTCAAGTTTCTCTCCATTTAGTTTGAAGTTAGCTTCTGGTTTGCCTTATATTGCTTTTTACGATATCTAGGTATGGGCCTTAAATCCTGATTTTTCCTAGACTTTTAACATGAAGAGGTGTTGTTCCTCTTCGAAGTGTATGTAAGCTCTCTGGCATTTTTGTTGTTATTGAAAATCAGCCTTAGTTTGTGGCGATCTGATATAATGCATGGGATATTTTAACCTTCTTGTATGTGTTGAGGCCTGTTTTGTGACTTATTATATGGTAAATTTTGTAGAAGGCACCATGAGGTGCTGAGGATAAATTATTTTCTTTTGTTTTAGGATGAAATGTTCTATAAATATCTGTTGAAATCTTTTAGTTCACAACTTCTGTTAGTTTCTCTATGTATCTATTTAATTTCTGTTTACATGTCTGCCCATTGATTGAGAGTGGGGTGCTGAAATCTACTACTATTATTGTGTGAGGTGCAATGTGTGCTTTGAGATTTGGAAGGTTTTTTTTTTTTATGAATATAGTTGCCCTTTCACTTAAAGCATAAATATTTAGGATTGAGAGTTCATCTTGCATATTTTTTCTTTTAATGAATAAGATGTGCCCTTCCTTATCTTTTTGATAACTTTTAGTGGAAAGTCGATTATATTCGATATTGGAATGGCTATTCCAGCTTGTTTCTTCAGACCATTTGCTTGGAAACTTGATTTCCAGACTTTTACTCTAACATAGTGTCCGTCTTTTTCTCTGAGGTGTGTTTCCTGTATGCAGGAAAATGCTGGGTCCTCTTACCATATCCAGTCTTTTAGTCTATGTTTTTTATTGGGGAATTGAGTCCACTGATATTCAGATATATTAAAGAAGTGAATTTTGTTTCCTGTTATTTTTGTAGATACAATTGCAATTATTTTTGTGTGTCTCTCTTCTTTTGGTTTCATTGCAAGGAGATTCCTTTCTTGATTTTTCTAGGGTGTAGTTTCCTTCCTCATGTTGGAGTTTTCCATCTGTTATCCTTCGTTGAGCTGGATTTGAAGAAAGATGTTGTGTAAATTTGGTTTTCTCATGAAATATCTTGGTTTCTCCATCTATGTTAGTTGAGAGTTTTGCTGGATATTTTGGCCAGGGCTGATATTTGTGTTCTCTTAGGATCTGTATGACATCTGCCTAGGACCTTCTGGCTTTCATAGCCTCTTGTGAGAAATCTGGTATAATTTGGATAGGACTGCCTTTTTTGATGCTTGACTCTTTTCCCTTACAGCTTTTAATATTTTTCTTTGTTTTGTGCATTTGCTATTTTGACTATAATGTGACTGGAGGAATTTCTTTTCTGGTCCAATGTATTTGAAGTTCTGTAGGCTTCTTGTAAGTTTATGGGCATCTCGTTCTTTAGATTATGAAAGTTTTCTTCTATAATTTTGTTGAAAATATTTACTGGTTCTTTAAGTTGGGAGTTTTCACGCTCTTCTATACCTATTTAGGTTTGATCTTTTCATTGTGTCCTGAGTATCCTGGATATGTTGGGTTAGGAGCTTTTTGAATTTTACATTATCTTTGATGGTTGTGTGGAAGTTTTCTATGGTATCTTCTGCCCCTGAGATTCTCCCTTCTATCTCTTGTATTCTGTTGGTGATGCTTGCATCTATGACTTCTGATCTCTTTCCTAGGTTTTTTATCTCCAGGGTTGTCTCCCTTTGTGCTTTCTTTATTTTTTCTATTCCCATGTTTAAATCCTACACAGATTTGTTCAATTTCTTCATCTGTTTGGTTGTGCTTTCCTGTAATTCTTTAAGGGATTTTTGTGTTTCGTCTTTAAAGCCTTGTATTTGTTTACCTGTCTTGTTCTGTATTTCTTTATGGGAGCTGTTTATGTCCTTCCTACAGTCCTCCATCATTCACATAAAATGTGATTTTAAATCCAAATCTTACTTTTCTGGTGTGTTTGTATATTCAGTATTTGCTTTCGTGGGAGAACTGAGCTATGATGATACCAAGTAGTCTTGGTTTCTGTTGCTTAATTTCCTGTGCTTGCCTCTATCCATCCGGTTGTCTCTTGTGTTAGCTTGTTTTGTTGTCTCTAACTGTAGTTTGATCCTCCTCTAAACCTGTGTGTCAGCACTCCTGTAGACCTGTTTTCTTTCAGCAAGATCTGGGAACAGAGAGCTCCTCCTGGGTTTGTGTGACCTGAAGCCTCCAGGTGGGTTTCCTAGTGCTGAAAAGTTGGTCTTACCTCTGCTCTTAGGTATGTATGTGGTACTGGTAAGTGATTTTTTGCTCTCGGGGCAGGTAGAATCCTAAAGTGTACTACCCTGACTGCTTTTAGGTCCCTGCGCCAAGAATGCACAGAGGGTACTAGGCTGGTTCCTTTTGGGTCAGGAATGTGAGCAGAAGTGGTAATCTCCCCTAAGGTCTCAGGATTGTCCTCTTCTCTGATGGTCCAGCTCTCTCCCCCACAGGATTTTCGTGCAAGGAGCTGTGGGACAGCTTCAATTCTGTTTGGGCCATAGACAGAAACCAGCAGGTTCCTGCTACTGACTGCTCCTATATTTCTGTATCCAGATCCCGAGGCCACTAAAACAGTTTCTTCTTGGGCAAGGCTGTCTCCTGTGAGCTCTTAGGTTTGTTTCACTTCTGCTAGTTCAGCTCTCTCCCCCATGGAATTTGGTGCTTTTTGTTTTCATTGAGGGTTTTGCATTCTTTGTCAAAAATAAATTGGCTGTGGCTGTATGGGTTTATTTCTGGGCATTTATTTGAATTCCTTTGATCTTTCTGTTTGTTCCTATACCAACACCATGCAGGATTTATTACTATTGTTCTGTAGGATATATAGCTTGAAGTGAAGGATCATCATATCACCCGTAGTTCTTTTATTGTTCAAGATTGCTTTGACTATCCTGTTTTTTTTTAATTTTTTAAAAAAGTTTTATTTTTTAAATGTCTAATGTTTTCAGGCAAAAACCTCCTAAAAAACTTCAGAGGATTTGAAGTCATATTATAACAATTTACTTTTTTTTTTAAATTAACTTGAGTATTTCTTATATACATTTCGAGTGTTATTCCCTTTCCCGGTTTCCAGGCAGACATCCCCCTAATCCCTCCCCCTCCCCTTCTTTATGGGTGTTCCCATCCTTATCCTCCCCCCATTGCCGGCCTCCCCCCAACAATCTAGTTCACAGGGGGTCCAGTCTTAGCAGGACCCAGGGCTTCCCCTTCCACTGGTGCTCTTACTAGGATATTCATAGCTACCTATGAGGTCAGAGTCCAGGGTCAGTCCATGTATAGTCTTTAGGTAGTGACTTAGTCCCTGGAAGCTCTGGTTGCTTGGCATTGTTGTACATATGGGGTCTCGAGCCCCTTCAAGCTCTTCCAGTTCTTTCTCTGATTCCTTCAACGGGGGTCCTATTCTCAGTTCAGTGGTTTGCTGCTGGCATTCGCCACTGTATTTGCTGTATTCTGACTGTGTCTCTCAGGAGCGATCTACATCCGGCTCCTGTCAGCCTGCACTTTGCTTCATCCTTCTTGTCTAATTGGGTGACTGTATATGTATGGGCCACATGTGGGCCAGGCACTGAATGGGTGTTCCTTCTGTGTCTGTTTTAATCTTTGCCTCTCTATTCCCTGCCAAGGGCATTCTTTTTCCCCTTTTAAAGAAGAAGTGAAGCATTCACATTTTGATCATACATCTTGAGTTTAATTTGTTCTAGGCATCTAGGGTAATTCAAGCATTTGGGCTAATATCCACTTATCAATGAGTGCATACCATGTGTGCTTTTGTTTTTCTGTGATTGGGTTACCTCACTCAGGATGATATTTTCCACTTCCAAACATTTGCCTACGAATTTCATAAAGTCATTGTTTTTGATAGCTGAGTAATATTCTGTTGTGTAGTTGTACCACATTTTCTTATCCATTCCTCTCTTGAAGGGCATCTGGGTTCTTTCCAGCTTCTGGCTATTATAAATAAGGCTGCGATGAACATAGTGGAGTCTTTTTTATATGTTGGGGCATCTTTTGGGTATATGCCCAAGAGAGGTATAGCTGGATCCTCAGGCAGATCAATGTCCAATTTTCTGAGGAACCTCCAGACTGGTTTCCAGAATGGTTGTACCAGTCTGCAATCCCACCAACAATGGAGGAGTGTTCCTCTTTCTCCACATCCTCGCCAGCATCTGCTGTCACCTGAGTTTTTGATCTTAGCCATTCTCACTGGTGTGAGGTGAAATCTCAGGGTGGTTTTGATTTGCATTTCCCTTATGACTAAAGATGTTGAACATTTCTTTAGGTGTTTCTCAGCCATTCGGCATTCCTCACCTGTGAATTGTTTATTTAGCTCTGAACCCCATTTTTAATAGGGTTATTTGTCTCCCTGCGGTCTAATTTCTTGAGTTCTTTGTATATTTTGGATATAAGCCCTCTATCTGTTGTAGGATTGGTAAAGATCTTTTCCCAATCTGTTGGTTGCCGTTTTGTCCTAACCAAAGTGTCCTTTGCCTTACAGAAGCTTTGCAGTTTTATGAAATCCTATTTGTTGATTCTTGATCTCAGAGCGTAAGCCATTGGTGTTTTGTTCAGGAAATTTGTTCCAGTGCCCATGTGTTCCAGATGCTTCCCTAGTTTTTCTTCTATTAGTTTGAGTGGTCTGCTTTGATGTGGAGGTCCTTGATCCACTTGGACTTAAGCTTTGTACAGGTTGATAAGCATGGATCCATCTGCATTCTTCTACATGTTGACCTCCAGTTGAACCAGCACCATTTGCTGAAAATGCTATCTTTTTTCCATTGGATGGTTTTGGCTTCTTTGTCAAAAATCAAGTGACCATAGGTGTGTGGGTTCATTTCTGGGTCTTCAATTCTATTCCATTGGTCTATCTGTCTGTCTCTGTACCAATACCATGCAGTTTTTATCACTATTGCACTGTAATACTGCTTGAGTTCAGGGATAGTGATTCCCCCTGAAGTCCTTTTATTGTTGAGGATAGCTTTAGCTATCCTGGGTTTTTTGTTATTCCAGATGAATTTGCAAATTGTTCTGTCTAACTCTTTGAAGAATTGGATTGGTATTTTGATGGGGATTGCATTGAATCTGTAGATCGCTTTTGGTAAAAGGGCCATTTTTACTATATTAATCCTGCCAATCCATGAGCATGGGAGATCTTTCCATCTTCTGAGGTCTTCTTCAATTTCCTTCTTCAGTGTCTTGAAGTTCTTATTGTACAGATCTTTTACTTGCTTTGTTAAAGTCACTCCGAGGTACTTTATATTATTTGGGTCTATTATGAAGGGTGTCGTTTCCCTAATTTCTTTCTCGGCTTGTTTCTCTTTTGTATAGAGGAAGGCAACTGATTTATTTGAGTTAATTTTATACCCAGCCACTTTGCTGAAGTTGTTTATCAGCTTTAGTAGTTCTCTGGTGGAACTTTTGGGATCACTTAAATATCCTATCATATCATCTGCAAATAGTGATATTTTGACTTCTTCTTTTCTGATCTGTATCCCCTTGACCTCCTTTTGTTGTCTGATTGCTCTGGCTAGAACTTCAAGAACTATATTGAATAAGTAAGGAGAGAGTGGGCAGCCTTGTCTAGTCCCTGATTTTAGTGGGATTGCTTCAAGTTTCTCTCCATTTAGTTTAATGTTAGCAACTGGTTTGCTGTATATGGCTTTTACTATGTTCAGGTATGGGCCTTGAATTCCTATTCTTTCCAGGACTTTTATCATGAAGGGGTGTTGAATTTTGTCAAATGCTTTCTCAGCGTCTAATGAAATGATCATGTGGTTTTGTTCTTTCAGTTTGTTTATATAATGGATAACGTTGATGGTTTTCCGTATATTAAACCATCCCTGCATGCCTAGGATGAAGCCTACTTGGACATGGTGGATGATTGTTTTGATGTGCTCTTGGATTCGGTTTGCCAGAATTTTGTTGAGTATTTTTGCGTCGATATTCATAAGGGAAATTGGTCTGAAGTTCTCTTTCTTTGTTGTGTCTTTGTGTGGTTTAGGTATAAGAGTAATTGTGGCTTCATAGAAGGTATTCGGTAGTGATCCATCTGTTTCAATTTTGTGGAATAGTTTGGATAATATTGGTATGAGGTCTTCTATGAAGGTTTGATAGAATTCTGCACTAAACCCGTCTGGACCTGGGCTCTTTTTGGTTGGGAGACCTTTAATGACTGCTTCTATTTCCTTAGGAATTGTGGGGTTGTTTAACTGGTTTATCTGTTCCTGATTTAACTTCGGTACCTGGTATCTGTCTAGGAAATTGTCCATTTCCTGAAGATTTTCAAGTTTTGTTGAATATAGGTTTTTATAGTATGATCTGATGATTTTTTGAATTTCCTCTGAATCTGTTGTTATGTCTCCCTTTTCATTTCTGATTTTGTTAATTTGAACGCACTCTCTGTGTCCTCTCGTTAGTCTGGCTAAGGGTTTATCTATCTTGTTGATTTTCTCAAAGAACCAACTTTTGGTTCTGTTGATTCTTTCTATGGTCCTTTTTGTTTCTACTTGGTTGATTTCAGCTCTGAGTTTGATTATTTCCTGTCTTCTACTCCTCCTGGGTGTATTTGCTTCTTTTTCTTCTAGAGCTTTTAGGTGTGCTGTCAAGCTGCTGACATATGCTCTTTCCTGTTTCTTTCTGCAGGCACTCAGCGCTATGAGTTTTCCTCTTAGCACAGCTTTCATTGTGTCCCATAAGTTTGGGTAAGTTGTACCTTCATTTTCATTAAATTTTAAAAAGTTTTTAATTTCTTTCTTTATTTCTTCCATGACCAGGTTATCATTGAGTAGAGCATTGTTCAATTTCCAAATATATTTGGACATTCTTCCTTGATTGTTATTGAAGACCAGTTTTAGGCCGTGGTGGTCCGATAGCACGCATGGAATTATTTCTATCTTTCTGTACCTGTTGAGGCCCGTTTTTTGACCAATTATATGGTCAATTTTGGAGAAAGTACCATGAGGAGCTGAGAGGAGGGTATATCCTTTTGCTTTAGGATAGAATGTTCTATAAATATCCCTTAGGTCCATTTGGCTCATAACTTCTCTTAGTCTGTCTACATCTCTGTTTAATTTCTGTTTGCATGATCTGTCCATTGAAGAGAGTGGGGTGTTGAAATCTCCCACTATTATTGCGTGAGGTCCAATGTGTGTTTTGAGCTTTAGTAAGGTTTCTTTTACATATGTAGGTGCCCTTGTATTTGGGGCATAGATATTTAGGATTGAGAGTTCATCTTGGTGGATTTTTCCTTTGATGCATATGAAGTGTCCTTCCTTATCTTTTTTGATGACTTTTAGTTGAAAATTGATTTTATTTGATATTAGAATGGCTACTCCAGCTTGCTTCTTCTGACCATTTGCTTGGAAAGTTGTTTTCCAGCCTTTCACTCTGAGGTAGTGTCTGTCTTTGTCTCTGAGGTGTGTTTCCTGTAGGCAGCAGAATGCAGGGTCCTCGTTGCGTATCCAGTTTGTTAATCTATTTCTTTTTATTGGGGAGTTGAGCCCATTGATGTTGAGAGATATTAAGGAATAGTGATTATTGCTTCCCGTTTTATTCATATTTGGATGTGAGGTTATGTTTGTGTGCTTTCTTTCTCTTTGTTTTGTTGCCAAGACGATTAGTTTCTTGCTTCTTTTAGGGTATAGCTTGCCTCCTTATGTTGGGTTTTACCATTTATTATCCTTTGTAGTGCTGGCTTTGTAGAAAGATATTGTGTAAATTTGGTTTTCTCATGGAATATCTTGATTTCTCCATCTATGTTAATTGAGAGTTTTGCAGGATACAGTAACCTGGGCTGGCATTTGTGTTCTCTTAGGGTCTGTATGACATCAGTCCCGGATCTTCTGGCCTTCATAGTTTCTGGCGAGAAGTCTGGTGTGATTCTGATAGGTCTGCCTTTATATGTTACTTGACCTTTTTCCCTTCCTGCTTTTAATATTCTTTTTTTATTTTGTGCGTTTGGTGTTTTGACTATTATGTGACGGGAGGTGTTTCTTTTCTGGTCCAATCTATTTGGACTTCTGTAGGCATCTTGTATGCCTATGGGTATCTCTTTTTTTAGGTTAGGGAAGTTTTCTTCTATGATTTTGTTGAAGATATTTACTGGTCCTTTGAGCTGGGAGTCTTCACTCTCTTCTATACCTATTATCCTTAGGTTTGATCTTCTCATTGAGTCCTGGATTTCCTGTATGTTTTGGACCAGTAGCTTTTTCCGCTTTACATTTTCTTTGACAGTTGTGTCAATGATTTCTATGGAATCTTCTGCTCCTGAGATTCTCTCTTCCATCTCTTGAATTCTGTTGGTGAGGCTTGTACCTACAGCTCCTTGTCTCTTCCTTTGGTTTTCTATATCCATGTGTTCTTTCTTGATTGCTTCTATTTCCATTTTTAATTCCTTCAATTGTTTGATTGTGTTTTCCTGGAATTCTTTCAGGGATTTCTGCGATTCTTTCAGGGATTTTTGTGATTCCTCTCTGAAGGCTTCTACTTGTTTATTAATGTTTTCCTGTGTTTCCCTAAGGGAGTTCTTCACATCTTTCTTGAAGTCCTCCAGCATCATGATCAAATATGATTTTGAAACTAGATCTTGCTTTTCTGGTGTGTTTGGATATTCCATGTTTGTTTTGGTGGGAGAATTGGGCTCCGATGATGCCATGTAGTCGTGGTTTCTGTTGCTTGGGTTCCTGCGCTTGCCTCTCGCCATCAGATTATCTCTAGTGTTACTTTGTTCTGCTATTTCTGACAGTAGTTAGACTGTCCTATAAGCCTGTGTGTCAGGAGTGCTGTAGACCTGTTTTCCTCTCTTTCAGTCAGTTATGGGGACAGAGTGTTCTGCTTTCGGGCGTGTAGTTTTTCCTCTCTACAGGTCTTCAGCTGTTCCTGTGGGCCTGTGTCTTGAGTTCACCAGGCAGCTTTCTTGCAGCAGAAAAGTTGGTCTTACCTGTGGTCCCGAGGCTCAAGTTCGCTCGTGGGGTGCTGCCCACGGGCTCTCTGCAGCGGCAGCAACCAGGAAGACCTGTGCCGCCCCTTCCGGTAGCTTCAGTGCACCAGGGTTCCAGATGGCCTTTGGTGTTTTCCTCTGGCGTCCGAGATGTATGTACAGAGAGCAGTCTCTTCTGGTTTCCCAAGCTTGTCTGCCTCTCTGAAGGTTCAGCTCTCCCTCCCAAGGGATTTGGGTGCAGAGAACTGTTTATCCGGTCTGTTTCCCTCAGGTTCCGGTGGTGTCTCAGGCAGGGGTCCTGCCGCTCTTGGGCCCTCCCCCACGGGAGCCCAGAGGCCTTATACAGTTTCCTCTTGGGCCAGGGATGTGGGCAGGGGTGGGCAGTGTTGGTGGTCTCTTCTGCTCTGCAGCCTCAGGAGTGCCCACCTGATCAGGCGGTGAGGTCTCTTTCCCACAGGGTCTGGGAGCAGAGAGCTGCTGCGGGCTGGGATCCGCTGGCGTGGGACCTCCGGCAAACACAGGACGTGCCCGGTCCTAGATGAACTCTGCCTCTGTGTGTCCCGATCTCACCAGGCAGCTCTCTTGCAGCAGACAAGTTGGTCTTACCTGTGGTCCCGAGGCTCAAGTTTACTCGCGGGGTGCTGCCCACGGGCTCTCTGCATCGGCAGCAACCAGGAAGACCTGTGCCGCCCTTTCTGGGAGCTTCAGTGCACCAGGGTTCCAGATGGCCTTTGGTGTTTTCCTCTGGCGTCCGAGATGTATGTACAGAGAGCAGTCTCTTCTGGTTTCCCAGGCTTGTCTGCCTCTTTGAAGGTTCAGCTCTCCCTCCCACGGGATTTGGGTGCAGAGAACTGTTTATCTGGTCTGTTTCCCTCAGTTTCCGGTGGTGTCTCAGGCAAGGGTCCTGCCGCTCTTGGGCCCTCCCCCACGGGAGCCCAGAGGCCTTATACAGTTTCCTCTTGGGCCAGGGATGTGGGCATGGGTGGGCAGTGTTGGTGGTCTCTTCTGCTCTGCAGCCTCAGGAGTGCCCACCTGATCAGGCCGTGAGGTCTCTTTCCCACAGGGTCTGGGAGCAGAGAGCTGCTGCGGGCCGGGATCCGTGGGCGTGGGACCTCCGGCAAACACAGGACGTGCCCGGTCCTAGATGAACTCTGCCTCTGTGTGTCCAGATCTCACCAGGCAGCTCTCTTGCAGCAGACAAGTTGGTCTTACCTGTGGTCCCGAGGCTCAAGTTTGCTCGCGGGGTGCTGCCCACAGGCTCTCTGCAGCGGCAGCAACCAGGAAGACCTGTGCCGCCCCTTCCGGGAGCTTCAGTGCACCAGGGTTCCAGATGGCCTTTGGTGTTTTCCTCTGGCGTCCGAGATGTACGTACAGAGAGCAGTCTCTTCTGGTTTCCCAGGCTTGTCTGCCTCTCTGAAGGTTCAGCTCTCCCTCCCACGGGATTTGGGTGCAGAGAACTGTTTATCCGGTCTGTGAAATGTCTACTCTTGGTATCAGGATAACAATATATACACTGAATGAGTTTGTCTATTCTCTCCTCCTTCTATTCTCTAGAATAGTTTGAGAACCATCTGTGCTCATTCTTTTTTAAAGATGAAGTATATTTCAGGTTTGAACCCATGTAGATTGAGCCTATTAAAAACAATAGCCTTTTAACTCCAACAACTGTTACATAAAGAAAAACAAAGATAATAGAACATTGTTAAGATATTAATTGTTCAGGGTAGGAATGCAAAAATAGTGTTTTGAGAAAGGTGGTATTAGTATGAGAAAAAAGAGAAAATAAAATTGAATAGAGGAAATAAATGGAAGGGCTAAAGATAAAGGTGAATGAAGATATCTATGCAACCTCAACTAATAAGAAATAAGAAAGAATTCCAATCATAGAACCCAAAATAAATTCAACATCTAGGAAATATAGACAAGGAAACACCCCAGATCTATGCCAGGTTCTGATACTAGAGAGAGCCTATCTTAAATAAAATGGGATATGAAAAGTGCAAGACAAGACAGGCAACAAATTTAGAGTTAGGTATTAATTAGAACCTATTTTGTATGTAGTCAGTTGCTTAAGCATAGTTACTGATTATCTCTCAAATTATTTAGCTTTGTGTTTAGGCATATCCATGTAATCTTTCTCTTTTTTTCTTTGTCTTTTTGCTTTGTTTCTTCTGATGACAGAAAAATGTTTGTTATATTGTATTATTTATGTTGATCTCTGTGTTGTTTGTCCTTCAGTCAGTTTGTTCTTCCTGGTTCAGGCAATGCATATGATCTACCTACAGTTTCCTTGCAGTCTCTTAATATAATAAAGGGGTGTTGGCAAGTTTTCCACCTCTGTCTTTTACACCACAGCACCTTTTACTACTTGTCTTTATTCAGCATTATCCCTCTTCTATAGTGCTATGAATCACATTCTGATGATCATACCAGCCTTCTACTGCTGAGAACACTGCATGACTTTCATTCTGAGTTGTTCTCTTATAGCTATAAATATGCTTCATGTCTGTTATCAAATAAGAGTCACATAACATTTGCTTTGTCTATACAATGAGTATACAAGGAAGACATTTTTCTCCAGAGGAAATAGATTCAGACTCATCAGGGGTACTTTTAACATGACTTCCTTCCTCTAATCAGATACAGATACTAAGAAGAGATTTTTTTCTTTGCCTCAATAATATTTGCAGTCCTAAAGACATCTTATCTTCTTGTTCTTATTCCGGCTTTCTTTATTCCCTTTGAATCTTGATTTTGGTTTTTCCATTTTTCTATCATTCTATAGCCTCTTTCTGAAAATATATATAGTCATATGGAATATCATTCTACTCTGTAAATCATTTGGTAACACACACACACAGACGTGTGTGTGTGTGTGTGTGTGTGTGTGTGTGCATGTGAGTAGAGTATAACATATAAATAGAAGACAAGCAGGTAGGTAGATATTCAGGGATGAGGCAGAACTGACTGTAGGTAATGGATACCAAAATTAAGAAAAGATATAGAACTGTAAAACTTCTACCTTTTCTAGCTCTATCTGTATTATGAAATTTTTAGATTTTGGTTGTGAAAAAGTTCATAAAATTTATTTAATAGTAAAAGCATAAAGAGAATAAAATCCTAGTGTGAAGAGCCAATAGCTTCACAATGTTTGTTTTTATTGAGGAGAAGTTCATTGAGATGCATAGACATTGTGTTTGGTTAATTTAAGCTTATACTTTTTATTAATACTTTCAGGGTTTTACACAATAAAATGTATTTTAAAATAGAAAAGTCTGGTATTAGTATTAGACTGAATTTTTGTAGGTTTCTTCTGTGAGTTAAACCATGGTTCAAACTCTCTGAAGTAGATTACAGAGCACTCAGAAATGGGACCAGATCACTCCTGGACTGAACCTAACCCCACAGAACAAGGCTTGGTATCACCCTTCTTCTGTTCTACTGCTAAATTTTCTTGGATACTGAATCTAATGATATTCATTGTTCATCCAACACTTAGAACAGTTACTTTCCAATTATTGTTAATATATTCCCTAGATACTCCACAGTTTATAAATTTATGCAATCCTCCAAAATCTGCTTGGCTTTTTTAAATGTGAGAAAAGAAGTCATAAGGGTAGAGTAATACATGTCACTTTGATGAAACAAAAACCTCCCACCAAAAGAGAAATACATGAAAACCACATGTCAAGGAACTGTATGATTTCCAGTTTCTGTTTCGACTTATAAACAACTTGAAAGTCATCTCTCCTTGTTACTAGAAACAGAAGATTCTAGTAGAGAAAAAATAACTATCAGAATGAGAATTAGTATTGATATGAAGTTGGAAATTATTAAAGTAGTAAATTTAAAAGCTATGATTAATGTTAAGCTATGATAGTCCAATAAGAGGAGAAGAGGAAAAGCAAATAGACATTGTCAACATGTAAGTTGCATTCTAAAAGAAAATCGAAATCTTAGAAATGAAAATGTACAACTATAGAAACAATACAAATTATGGGAACTGAAAGAGAACAACTGAAATATAAGATGCAATCAAAAATAAATATGGACACCCAAGGAGTGAGGTTTATCAAAATGAAAAGGTGGGGGTATATTCATATATGTGTTTCTAGTAGCAATTGAAAAGAGAATGATGCATCCATGGACCAGACTTGCTTATAAAAACAAATTTTCCATTTATTCTAAAATTAAAGACAGAACCTAACAAAAGCTGAGATTTCCTTGCTAAAAAGAATAACACCTAGGTTTATAATTTGTAAGCTGTATAAACAAGACCAAGTAACTGAAGAGTCTGTATATTTTTTTAAAGAATATACACTGGGATTTGCATTCCATTTGGTCAGATCAGCAGCTTGTGTGCTCCTCTGAAGACCCCACCCCCCAAGTATGAAAGTATTCCAGTAGTTCTGATGAAACCAGGGCAATAAGCCCCACCTTCTGATGGCCTACCAAGAGATCTGCTACAAACAAGGCCACAGGAGGCCGACTCCAGACATAGACAGCCAGGACAGTTAACACCAGAGATAACTAGATGGCAAGAGGCAAGCACAAGACCATAAGCACTAGAAGCCAATATACTTCGGCACCATCTAAACCCAGTCTGCCTACCACAGCAAGCCCTGGATACCTCAACATAACTGAAAAGCAGGATGCTAACCTACAATCCTATATCATGAAGATAACATCATCCTTTAGGAAGGGCATACTTAACTCACTAAAAGAAATACGGGAAAACACAGGTAAACAGGTGATGGAACTCAAAATAGAGGCCCAAGACCTAAGAATAGTAGAAGAAACAATAAATAAAACACAAATAGAGGCAACCCTAGAAATGGAGAAGCTACAAAAGAGATCAAAAAATACAGATGCAAGCATCAAAAAGAGGATGCAAAAGATAGAAGAGAAAATCTCAGGCACAGAATATACCTTAGAAGATATTGACACAATGATCAAAGAAAATTAAAAGAAAAACCCAAAAGCTTTTAACACAAAACATCCAGGAAATCCAAGACACAGTATAAAGACCAAACCTAAGGCTAATATAGGAAAAGAAGAAAGCAAAGATTCCCAGCTCACAGGACCAGAATACTTCAACAAAATCATAGAAGAAATCTTCTGCAACCTAAAGAGATGGTCATAAATGTAGAAGAGCCCTATAGAATAACAAACAGATGGGAAGAGAAAAGAAAATCCTCTTGTCACATAATTATCAAAACACTAAATATACAGAACAAAGAAATAATATTAAAAACTGAATGGGTAAAAAGGCCATGTAACACATAAAGGCAGAACTATCTGAATTGCATCAGTTTTCTCAAGAGAGATCCTATATGCCAGAAGAGCATGGACAGAGGTAATGCTGTCCCTAAGGGAACACATATGCCAGCCCAGGCTATTATACACTGCAAAACCCTCAATCATCATAGATGGAGAAATAAAAGTAGTCACCTTATCTGTGCTAACCAGAAGCTGGAAACAAACCAGATGTCCCAAAATAGAAGAATGGATACAGAAAATGTGGCTCATTTACACAATGGAATATTATTCAGCTATTAAGAATGAGGACAATAATGGGATTTGCAGGCAAATAGGTGGATATAGAAAATATCATCCAGGGTGAGGTAACTCAGATCCAAAAGGAAATGTATGGTTTATATTCACTAATAAATGGATATTAGCCAAAAATGTACAGAATACCTAGGATACAATCCACAGAACTTAAAGTTAACAAGCAGAAGGGCCCAACTGATGATGCTTCAATTCCACTCAGGAGGGAGAAGAAAGCAATCACAGGAGGCTAAGGGACAGAGGGACCCTGCTGGGAGAGGGGAGGGAAAGAGGAAAAAGGGAACATGATCAGGTAATGGGCAGGGAGAACAGTAGAGAAGCCCTGAAGGACACCAGAATGAATGGAAATATGCAACCATGGGTCGGGGATTGGGGGAATCCTCTAGAAAGTACCAGAGACCTGGGAGGTGAGAAACTCTTATGGACTCAATTACAGGGACCTTAAATGGAATATGCAGCATTGGGGAGAGTCTCGGAACTTATAGAGTCCACCTCTAGTAGAAAGACAGGGCATCAAATGGAGGAATGAGGTTGCCATCCCACAGTCAAAAACTCTGACCTAGAATTGTTCCTGTCTATAAGAACTGCAGGGATAAAAATGGCGAAGAGACTGAGGGAAAGGAGTTCCAATCAATGCACCAACAACTTGAGATCCATCTCAAGGGGAGGCCCCAAGGCCTGACACTATTATTGTAACTATGGTGTGCTTACAGGTCTGTCCTCTGAGAGGCCCAACAAGCAGCTTGCTGAGACAGATGCAAATACTTACACCCAACCAATGGATTCATGTCAAAATCTCTGTGTTTGGATTAGAGAAAGGCTGGAAGAAGCTGAGGAGTAGGGTGATCCCAGAGAAATACTAAGTCTCAACTAACTGGGACTCCTGAGATCTCTCAGACACTAAGCCACCAACGAGGCAGCATACACAAGATGGTCCGAGGTCCCTAACACATATACAGCAGAGGACTGCCTGGCCTGACATCAGTGAAAAAAGAAGGACCTAACCCTATAGAGACTTGAGTCCCTATGGAATGTGGAGGCCTGACAGGATTGGGGTTGGGGCTGCAGAAATCCTCTTGGAGTCAGAGGGAAGGAGGCATGGGATTAAGAATTGTGAAAGGGAAGACCTAATAATTAGACTGTAAAAAAAAGTATATATACATATAAGAATAAAATATTTCACCAAACATATAAGATATGGAGTGCAGAGAGCATTCCACCCAAAAAAATAAAGGAAGAGCAATGTGCCATAAAGCCTGTGCATTAGGATAACTTTTAATAGTGTACATAGTGTGAAATATGTTTTAAAGTTTAAGCAGAGATAAGAAATTTTGTACTGAAGCAAAAACCCTCATTCACTTCAAAAGTGATACATTGTTTGAATTTAAGTCTATTTTATGTGAATGCACTCACGAATAAAAAGAAAAGGAAGGCAAGAGCTTACCAGTTCTGAACACACTAAAGCATTGGAGCTTTAAAGCAAAAAAAATTTTTTCTCAGCATTTAAAGCCTTTTTGTTCAGTTAGATTATGTAATAGTCATGAAAAATACATTAGAAAATAACATCTAACGTAATCTTAATTATCTCAACCCTAATAGCAAATAATTTCATTTTCATCTATTCCTTCCTTTTGGGGGCCTAAAATAATTAGTTTTGGCATAGGGTGATAGTTGGGTGTATGGTGACATAGTATGGTATAATTCTAAGATTTTTCCTTATAGTGGAAATGAAATTTGACTGGGCCTTGGCATATAGATTAATTATTATTATTATTTCTGTTTTCAAGGTGAGTTCTAGAGAGCATCCTGAAAATATTTCACTCTTTGGCTTATACATTGACCCCATTCAACCATTCCTATCCTTCAACTCTCTTTATTAATTACATATATTTTATGTTATTTCTGAAGCAGTAAGATGCATATTTAAGCTTGGGTGTGTCAGTGTACAATACTGATCTTTAGGATAGCCATCTATCTCAAAGGTCTAGCTCACTTCTTGTGGGGTTATTTGAATTTTCGTAGAAATACCTCTTTCACTAATAAGTCTGGCTTTGCTGCTGATGCTACTGCTTCTGTGTCTGCTCCTCTTCTCCTCCTTTTCCTCTTCTCCTTCTTTCTCCTCCTTCTCCTTCTCCTTCTCTCCTTCTTCTACTTTTCTCTCTCTTCCATCTTCCTTTCATTTTTTTCTTACTTAGTAACCACATGCAGAGAAGAAACAATTCCAACCAGAGCACATATATTCTCACTTCTCTTGGCCCAGTATTTTGTTTCTGTTTTTTATTTGTTTGTTTGTTTAAGAAATTCTTTTCTCAATACATTACAGAAAACATTTTAAATTTTTATTTTATTTACTATTTGGGTCCATGGCATGCATGTGTAAGACTGAGGATAACTTTCGGATTTCTTCCCTAAAATTCAGATATAGTTTTTGACTATTGAACTCAGGTAATAAGACTTGTTGAGGAAGCTCTTTTATCCACCAAGTCATCTTACCAACAACTAAAAAAATATAATTTTGATAATAGCCAAATGAATACTGTTTACTTGTTTTTAAATAGTTGCAGCACATTTGAAAGTCTTAGTAGGGCTTTCTAGTAGCCTTATTCCAGATTTACTTTTTAAAAAATACATGACTAATTTCTTGTGGCTATGGAATAGTTGAATGTGCATATTGTAATAAGAAATATATCTGCAAATGTACAGTGTATATTGGATCTCAAAGAGAAAATGTATGCAGTCACATTAAATTTTTCATATTCTCTACATGTTTATAGGATATTGGAATAAAATGAGCTTAATAACCATATTATTAAAACTTGCCAACTTATCATTGTATTTGTCTATATTTATGAATTGTTTTTTTCTGTCATATGCTTTATATATCTAGTTATAATCCAGATACTGAACTCTCCTGACTACACTTGTATTATCTGGAAATTTAGTAAGGCAAATATTTAAATGAGCTTCCGCTGCTAAAATTACTTTTTTCTGGATCTTATTTTTATTACAAAATTTAATAAATCCTAGTCTGTCCTTAAAAAGTCTTTCATAATTTTGATTGTGATAATCTATCATATATGAAATATAGTGGCATTAAGGAATTTGAGACCTTGATATTAATGAGTCTTCCAATCAAGAAGCATGTCAGTTTCTTGATAGCTTTTAAAAATTTTTTCAGTATAAAGATGTTTTTTATTCCTTTTGTCATGTTTATTCTCAAATATGTATTTTAGAACTACTGTAAATTGAGTTATTTTTGCCATTTTCACTTTCTAATTACTTGCTGCTGGAATTATTTTGCTTTATCTTATCATAAATACTTGCTGAATCTACTTCTTAGTTCTAAGGTCATTTTGCAGATTCTCTGGAATTTGTCATGTAAATAATTATATCTTCTGGAAAAAAAATCCTTTACTTTCCCCACTACACTTATGTCCTATATTTCTTTTATTGGCTTACTATGATGGCAACAACCTCTGAAACAAGTATGAAAAGTAGAGTAAGCCAGAATTCTTTCTTGCAGCTCCATTTCAGAAACACATAGTATTTTATCAAGCATGACTTTATTGATTTCCCAGATTTATTCTCCCTTTGAGTACGTTGTCTATTTATTAGAATATGTTAGCCTTTATAATTGATTCTGAATGAATTTAAATTTTGTTATTTTTATGCATGAATTAATATACACATTTTTATTTGTAAGATAATATACTGTGAGTTTTATACAATGTTTAATTATATAGACTAGGTTACCCTCATAGTGACTATGTAACCCAGACTAACCTCAAATCAAACTGTACAGTTCTATCTGACCACAGCTCCTAATCTTCTTAAGATAGATTCCTGTCACCACATACAGCTAGATTTTTCACGTTAAAACAACAATACACTTATGGCATAACACTAGCTTACTCATAGTACATTGTACTTGAATATTCTCTTGAATTAAGTTTATAAATATTTACCCATTAGCAATTTTAATAAGGGAAACTAGAATGCAATGTTCACCTTTTAAAGTACTTAAAGATGGTGATTTTGAATTAGAGGTTCAAGTGTACTCAAAATGAGTTGAGATATGACTAATGTATTTTAGGAAACAGTAGTTCCAGCATTATTGGTGATAATACTTTAATGTTCGCAAAGTGATTTCATCTCTTCCTATAATTTGAACATCCTTTCAAAGTAGTTCAAAAGACAAACATTACTATTTAGATTTCCAATTTTTATTTTGACCATTTCTATCAATTTTTTAGTTTCGAGAGATTTGTCTACTACCCTATTAATTTGTTATCTCTTCATCAAATTTGAGGTGGTTTAGCCATAAGCTCTACTCTATGTCTTCCCTTTCTTTCACAATGCTCACTTCTGTTTCTTGTCAATCATAGACCCCTGAAAGCTCTTTGCCTGCTTCATCATTTATCTACCATACACAATAGTCCATTTTTACAACATAACTTTTGGTATTTATTTATTCCTTCATATAGATAGTATATACAATAATATTTTAAATTTTCTCTTCCTGCATGATTCAGATTTAAACCCTAATTTCATTTTTATTATAGAAATCATTATTTTAATAGAATTTCTATTCTTCAAATGACTTTCACTGTGTTATTTTGTCAGTATGATAGTTATAGATATTTTTCTATACTTGCTAATTCCAGTATTGACAGTATTTTAAGATTTGTGTCTGTTGATTATCTTTTCCTTTGAAATTTGGTAGAGTTTTCAATATTCATTTTCCTGTGTTCTTTGTCAAAAAGTTTTGGATTGTTTCCTAGGCTGTGTGAATGTTTGCTTAAACTCTGTATCCTATAATATTCCCCTTGACAGTATGATTTGTGTTTGCTTCTTCAAGCAGGTAATGAAAGCACTTTTCAACTTTCATCCACTGAGTTTTCTTCCAACCTCGTTCAGTCCTCAAGACTTCAGTGTATATATTTTTTACTGTTTCATGTGCACATAGACCAGGAGGGAGCTGAAAAAGTACAATAGTTATATACAGATGATGCAATACTCTTCTGTAGTTTGGAATTTTCCTCTATACTATTTGGTCATGGACCTGAAGGTATATGGGGCTATGAAGTAAGTTCTACCCAAAAGAAAAAAATCTTTTTAATTGGAGTGTAAGCCATCTGCATCATTGCTTTAAAGCACAGTACCATGACTAAGACATTCCCTCAGGACAGTCATGAGAAAAGAGATCAAGTGCAAGAATAAACAAATGAGAGCAAGTAATTTACTCAAGTGGCTTCCTATTCAGATTTTGACTCCCATCCATACATGCTTATTCACCTTTCCTATACTTTGTCGAAATCTTCATTAGTTGCATTTTGTAATAGTCTAGAGATCTAGCTGTAAACACAAATTAATATATGCTTCCATGTATTTATCTTAATATAAGAATATTAGAAGTTCTATATACATTTTTATACAATTAGAACTTAAATATATACTTTTATAAATACAGTTTTCTTAGCTTCCTTCATACTATTCATAGCATGCGAAACTCAGAGGACAATGATCATTTTCTATCAAATATTTATATTCCATCAATGGTTGTCCTTTCTGTCTCTCCTTTATTCATTTCTAACTCTTGAAAATCTCCATGTTAGCTTCTAGAAGAATTAATCACTTATTCAGAGAAGACTTTGGTTTTAACATTTTTAAAACAGGAAATCAGGGATAACCAATTAACTATTTTACATTTATTATACACTGTTAACTTTATTTTGTATTTCAAGAAGAAAATATATGTGAAAATATATGGTCTTTATTCTAAGAAGGGTTCATGAGTAATATATGTCATAACTAAATGGAACTTATGTACAATTTCCTTCACTAAATTTAAATACTAATATGACATTTTAGTAAATTCTTTATCTTCCTGCATGGGGTCTTGCATAATGATTTACACTAAAGAAATATTCAATTAAAGATAACATAAGATTTGAACATATTGTTCAGTTTTGTCAAACCATGTATAGATACAGAAAATGTGGTACATCTACACAGTGGATTACTAAGCTGCTATCAAAAACAATGACTTCATGAAATGCATAGGCAAATGGATGGAACTAGAAAATATCATCCTGAGTGTGGTAACGAATAATAAAATGACACACATGATATACACTCATTGATAAGTGGATATTAGCCCAAAAGCCCGAGTTACCAAGGATACAATCAATAGACCACATGAAGCTCAAGAAGAAGGACTAACAAAGTGCAGCTGTTTCAGTCCTTTTTAAAAGCGGGAACAAAAATATTCATAGGAGAAGATATAGAAACAAAGTCTGGAGCAGAGACTGAAGAAATGGCCATTCAGCGCCTGCCCCACCTGATGATCCAGCCCAATGTATATATCGCCACCAAACGTAGACAATATTGATGAAGCCAAGAAGCACATGCTGACAGGAGCCTGATATAGTTGTCTCCTGAGAGGCTCAGCCAGAACACGACAAATACAGAGGTGAATACTAGCAGCAAAACATTGAACCAAGAACAGGGTCCCCATAGGAGGAGTCAGAGAAAGGACTGAAAGAGCTGAAGGGGCTTGAGACCCCATATGAACAATAATGCCAACCAACCAGAGAGCTTCCAGGGACTAAACCACTATCCAAAGAGTACACATGGACAGATGCATGGCTCCAGCTTCATATGTAGCAGAGGACGGCTTTGTTGGGCAGCAACGGGAGAAGCCCTTGGTCCTGTCAAGGCTGGAGCCCCCAGTGAAGGAGAATGTCAGGGTAGGGAGGCAGGAAGCGGAGCAGTTGGGGATGGGGAGCACCTTGATAGAAGGAGGGGGAAGGGAAGTGGAAGTGGGAGGGGGCTTATGGATGGGAAACCAGGAAAGGGAATATCATTTGAAATGTAAATAAAAACATTCAATAAAAATTTAAAATAATAATAATTTTAAAATAGAAAATAGAAAATTTAATCAAGTGAACAAAAGAAACAAACAAAAATCCAATGACTTCATGAAACTCATAGGCAAATGATTGGAACTAGAAAATGTCATCCTTATTGAGGTTACCCAATCACAAAAAAATCACACATGGTATGAAGTCCCTTATAAGCGGATATTAGCACAAAAACTTGGATTACCCAAGATACAATCCTCAGACTGTATAAAGCTTAAGAAGAAGGACAACAAAAGTGTGGATGCTTCAGTCCTTCTTAGAAGGAGAAACCAAAATATTCATAGAAGGTGATACAGAGACAAAGTTTGGAGCAGAGACTGAAGGAATGGCCTTTAAGAGACTGCTCTTCCTGGGAATCCAGCCCATATACATACAGCCACCAAACACAAAGAATATTGCTGATGCCAAGAAGTGCATGCTGACAGGAGTCTGATATAGCTCTCACCCAAGAGGCTCTGCCAGAGCATGACAAATACAGAAATGAATGCTAGCAGCCAACCATTGAACTGAGAATGGGGTCCACATTGGAGGAGTTATAGTAAAGCCTGAAGAAGCTGAAGGGTTTTGCAACCCCATAAGAGTAACAATACCAACCAACCATAGGTCCCAGGAACTAATCCACTATCAAAAGAGTACACATGGACCGACCCATGGCTCCAACTGGATGTGTAGCAGAGGATGGGCCTTGTTGGGCACCATTGGGAGTAGAAGCCCTTGGTCTCGCCAAGTACTCCCCAGTGTAGGGGAATGTCAGGGCAGGGTGATGTGAAGGAGTGTTTAGTTGGGTAGGGGAACACACTCACAGAAGAAGGGGGAAGGAGAATGGATTAGTGGGTTTATGGAGGGGAAACCAGGAAATGGGATAACATTTGAAATGTAAATAAAAATATCCAATAAAATTGGAGATTGAACAAAGCTGGCAATAAAAAGATGGTATGTTCTTGTCATATATTGAGAGATATGGTTCTGGTACTTCCCAAGATAATTTATTTGTGTATTCTGGGTCAGATCTAAATTTTAAGGAGTACATTCTGAATGTTAAGATAAATTAATTTTTTACTTTTATGCTTTTATATTCTCTTCTCTGTATCTAGAAACTGTCTCTTTAGAATAAAATTACTTCAAATATTTATCTGGCAATACATTTCCCACTAGGCTTAGAGTCACATATATAAATCAATATATATCAATGACTTTCAATAAACTAATCTGATAAACATATTTTGTTTAAAAAATTCACAAAATTTAATTTCTACTGTATTTCAATTAAAATTAATCATGAAAATAGTTTAGAACATTTTTGTCTTGGTTGATATGAATATCACTCTAAAGTTATTAGACACTACTGAAATTATTGTTAAAGATGGAGAATTTTGACATTTTCATTGACAACACATGGTTTCAGGTGACCCACAGCCAGCAAGAGGTATTGAATTGTCTTTTTTTTCCTAGTAGGACATTTTAGTATTATCTGCAAAATCTAATCATGGCAGGAAATGTTAGTTCTGAAAATATTAATATTTTAAACATGAAAAAGATGTTAAAATTTATAGCCAACATTAAGTTTTTCAGTGTTATATTATCTTCTATGTAAAAATATATTTAAAATGACTATAAAAAGATCACTGAATATATTCTAGAATCTATAAGTTCTGTTTTTCTCATAATAACAGCATTATTATGGAGAAGTCTTATAACTCCTTTGGGTTTAAGCTATAGAATAGTGCTTTGTGTTATAGGGACTTTTCATAAAATGGTGCAGATTTTGAACATGGTTTCATTGTCCTTATATTAATAAAGATACAAAGGATAAGTTGGTGTTTTAAAAGTCTTATATATGTAAAATATATCTCTTTACATATATATATAATTTAATATACTATTTTTACTTTTTAATTTTTTAATTTTATGTATATATGTGTGTTCTCCTGTCTACTTTTGCATTTAAGTGTAAGTTCCCTTGAAAACAAGGTGTCAGATACTTTGGAGCCAGAGTTACTGTCATTTGTAAGCAGCCTGATATGGCTGCTATGAACTGAAGTTGGGTCTTTTTTCACCATAGAATATGCTTTAACAGTGGAGTGACCTTTAAAGCATTATCTTTGTGTTTTTACTAGTTTATCTACTTGAAAAGTTGGACAAGTCTATAGTTTACAAAGTTAAATTTACTGAATACAATGTGGCATAACAATTTTAATTTAATTTACAATATTTTTAGAGTTAAAACCAAGAAATATGCTAACATTGTTTGCATATATTTTAGTATTTTAACTGATCCTATGTATATTATATATGTATATATATGTATATTATATATTTGTTCATTCTAATGCAAGTACCAGTAGGAATATCTATTAGGAATCTTTCTTTAAATTGAGTGTAGGAGTAATTAATATCTTTACAACTAGTAATAAAATGAATTGATGCTATTTAGTGCTTTAATTAATAATACTTGAAAAATATACATTTGTGCCAACACAGTTTATTATTCCAATCATTTGCCTGGGTTTGATTTATACTAATTTAATATTCTGTGTAATCATCCTATCTGCTACATAATTCTTAGTAGATCTCTTTGGGTGTATAACTAAAGCACAATAATTCAGAATTATTTTCTGACTAATTATTGAATTTTCCTGGAAGATTTACTTAGATATTCAGTTTCTTCAAAATTATTCTTAAAACTATATTTGAAAGTGAACTGGGGCTGGGGATTTAGCTCAGTGGTAGAGCGCTTACCTAGGAAGCGCAAGGCCCTGGGTTCGGTCCCCAGCTCCGAAAAAAAGAACCAAAAAAAAAAAAAAAAAAAAGAAAGTGAACTAAAATTACATAAGACTATACCATGAATCAATTTAAAAATCTGTGCATCTAAAAGTAATTGCTTTTAATTTTGTCTGGTAAAGAATTATTTGAAGAAGAGTATTTCCTTCAAAAAGAAAACTATGCTTCTTGAATCTATAATTTTAACTTTTAGTCATTAATTCGATGGATTACAAAATTATTTAGGCTAGGGTTTATATTTTTATTTCATAATACCACGTGACCTTGAACAAATGCCACTCCATTGTCTCTGTATTTTTTATAAACTCGTTGGATCAGGATCCTTAGGATTAAATCAACTATGAATGAAGAAATGACATCCAAAAGAGTAAATTGTATGCTTTAAAAGGTCGATGAAATTTTTATTTAATTGTAGTTGGGATTTTATAGAATATATTTAATTCTTATAAGTTTGACATTTTTAAATATGAAATACAAGTGCTGAAGGAAAATTGAACAGCAAAATAGATAATAAATAATTAATCTTTGAAAATGATTACAAATCAACTTATATTTTTGCTACATACCCAATATGAAGACTTTGGCAGGATTCTTGCTTATCTCACCAGGTCTGTTTTGTTAAGAAAAGTGTAGAGAATACGAGTTAATGAATAACTTATAGAAGAATATTTTGTGGCCTTATTGGAATATGTGTAGTTCTTGAAAAAAGTGTGTCAGTGGAGACGGACTTTGAGTTTTCAAAGGCCCAAGCTGGGCCCAGTGTAACTCCTTTTCCTGCAGCCTCCATATCAGGATGTAGAACTCTCAAGGTATTCCTCTAGTAACTTGTCTATCTATGTGACATCATGCTCCCTGCCATGAGAACAACAGTATAAAACTCAGAAAGTTTAGGCAAGCCCCAAGTAAAAGCTTTACAAGATTTGCTATCATCATGGAGTATTTTCACAGCAATAGAAGACTAAAAGAATAATGGTTATCATTTCAAAATGTTACTCAGGATCATGACAATGAAGAATACATACTGTAATACCTAAGGGCTAAAAGAAATGTGAATGTAGATTTAAGTGTTCCCACCAACTTGTTAGTTGTTCCTTTATACTAGTATATACATTAACAACAACTCAATTATATCACATAGCTCTTCTCTATGATAGCTAAATTATTCTCAAATAAGTCTATAAATTGGAAGACATAGCCTCTAGGTACAAGCTAGATGATACTGATTTATATGGTAGAATAAGTTATTGCATACCTACTTAGTTTGATTGCCTAGTGTTAAGTCTCAAAAACTTCTGATGTAAAAGAAATATTAATATATACAATATATAATAAATTTTCAAGGGATTTTTCTAAGATATAAAGTAGTAAAAAAAAGTCAATGGATAAGCAAAAAGTTCAATGATCAAAATTACATAAATGCATAGAATCCTCAAAAGGTGATTTGACATGATTTTGGATGAATCGTTGCCAATGATTCCTTGGTGAAAATTTATCTCCTCATAAGGAAGTTAATAGTATAAGGTTTGGCATACAAAGAAACTCAAAGAAGTATACAATTTCATTTTTAGATCTTCAGATTGTTTAAAATCTTGTAAATTTCCAACAGTGAATTTTGAAAATGAAGCTATTTTCAGGTTTTGCAGATTGTGGCTTTCTTGAGGGAAGCTGTAGTGAGCAGATTCTTGACTACTTAGCAATGCTGTATTTTGCAAAACCCTTCTGATGACTGACCATAGACTAGAAAAGAGACCATGGATTATATGTAAGATAACAGAGGGAGTTTAATACCTAAACATGGACTGAACTAGGACAACAAGAATAGATACGACTAAGTGGTTCGGGGAAAAGCCCACTAAGACTAAACTGTGCACAAAGAACTATATGTCGCTTAAACATGCTAAAGGTGGGAGAAACAGGCTTCTCCAGGAAATAACACACCAACTAATTGCCTAATGTCAAATGGTCAACCCTGAAAACATTATATATATATATATATATATATATATATGTGTGTGTGTGTGTGTGTGTGTGTGTGTGTATATATATACATATATATATGTATATATATATATATATACATATGTGTGTGTTAGACAATATACACTCAGAGCAGCTTATACTAGTAACAGATATGTATATACATATATATGTCACAACAATTAATGAAAAAAGGAGGCCACCATGTAGTATATAAGATAATTTGATGGAGCAAGTAGGTAATTCAATTGTATTATAATCTCAAATTAAAAGAAAGAAATGCCAAAATATCACAGCATATTTTATAAATCTTAAAAGGATCAAAATGTTGCTATGGATATGGTATTTCCTGTCTTGTCATTATGCTTTGTGATTTCATTCCTCATATGTGACCTGAAAGATCTCAGTGATCCTACCATGGGTATGCGTTAAACTCATTTGAAAATTTAACCTCCAAGTTATAAAACTTTTCCAAATTTAGACTTATTTAAATAGCTAAATCTTTCAGGCCAGAATTCTGTCCCCTTTTTTTTCTGAAGCTTCTTATATATTTTCAAGATAAAATTTATGAGTATGTTAACCATGCTTCTATGGTAACAAGAAATGCCTCAAATACTTCTGCTCAGCTAAGCATGTACAGAGAGAATAGCTGTCATTGTGCTAACACTATGCAGAACAACCCAAGAAGTGGTTTTAATCTTTCTTTTATTATATAGTCTATGGCATAAAATTGTAAGTCATAACTACTTTTGAAGTCTAAGGAGAACTCTTTGCATTAGTTATTCTTCTTTAGCTCCTAAACTGCCTCTTGCTTTCATGTATTGGGAGAACTTGGTGCCTCAAATCAATTGGATATGTGGTAGACAGTGATTATATTTGAAGTCTAGCCATTTGAAGTGAACTCACACTTAAACAAACACATGTATAAATAATATTAACATGACTATGAAGCAAAATGCTGAAGAATTCAATTTATAAAAGGGAAAATGTTAGTATCTAACAAAAATACAGACCTGTAATGCATTCTGCCTACCTAAAGAGATAGTATCACATGATAAAGAAATATATACACTGAGAAACTTTCATGGACAATGGAAGGTACTTTAACATATTGATCAGACCCTCGATATCCTTCAGGATTTTTCAGCCTGTTCTTTGTTTTTGAATGTATATTTATCATCCTAATGCAGAAAGCATTTGGTTCTATCTCCTACATAGAACTTCATATTAACCATACAGCATGCTAATTTGTAGAATATCAAGAATATCTGGATTTATAACATAAAATGTTGCTTGTACTTCCTATGATCTAGTATTCTGGTAAAAGAAATATTGGGTTAAGATAATCTGCTAAATTATTTTTTAAAATAGATAAAATTTACCTTGTATTCAGTGTTAGCAAGACAAGAAAGTTCATAAATATTAGGATTTCTCTTCTACAAACACACACACACACACACTCATCTTTTGTGCCTTTTATTAAATCTAGTTTATTATATAATCATGTTATAGCCACTTACTCTCTGTCAAGAAGTCAAGAAAATATTCTTTATATATATATATATATATATGAAGCTATGAATCATGTAGCCATGGTGTTTTGAAAATTGCCATTGTATGGTGTGAAACACTTTTGAGCCACTGTGATATCTATTACCACAAATGGAGAGAGGAGGAGGAACATACTGTTGCTTAATCAGTTGCTATCAAGGATTTACTGTTTAGAAAACTTTGTTAAAAGTATAAAGCTAAGAGAAAACAAAATTAAAAAAGAGTCAAACAAACAGACAGAAACATACTCTTTGCAATGATTTTTAAAACAAACTCACATAATGATATTGTTTTTGTATTGTGTACCATTTCTTTTTCAAATAGTTTCTGGAACAGCCTAAACCCATAAATAAATGTATAAGTAGTAATATAATAAATGTTCTTATTGATGCAATTCATGTGAAGTTTAAATTTTGAAATGTAAATTTGAGTATTTTCTCAGGTTGTCATGATCCTTCCGCCTTAGAAATGGTAATATCTGCTTATTATTGTTGGCATATATTTCTTCATATTTCACTCAATTTTTATGTAACCCTAACCACAAATAGCATGTTTTGAATGCTTTAACTTTTGTGTGCTTAATAATTTTGTACCTTGCTGCAACATGTTTTAAACTTAGCATTTAGTGAGAGTTATGTAGATTTATAAGTATATCACTAGTTCACTCATTTCAAATGGGAAATGATTAAGTTTATATTTATACCCAAATTTATCAATCATTTTTATTATTTTATGTTTGGGATTATTTCCAGTTATTTGCAATTCATAAAATGAATATATTTATTTTAGTGGCTAATTTTGACTATCAAATTGTTACATTTGTATAGAGGGAGGCTCAGCTGAATGATTGTCCCCACTAGATTTGTCTGAAGTCCCATTTTTTTTCTAATTGATAGAAGAGTGCTTATTTCACTGTTAAGTCTTGTCATTCTGGATAAAGAGGGTTGGACATTTTAAGGAACTAGCTGAACATAAGATTGAAGGTAAGCTAGTAAACATTTCTTCACAAACTCTCAGTTCTTGCTTGTATGTTCCAGTTTAAGATTGTGCCATAATTTTCATTAATAATAAACTGTAGCTTATAACTGAAATTGAAAAAAATGAATGTGTTTTAGGTCAGTGTTTTCTCAAAGCAACAGAAACCAAATAAAAGAATAAATAGATTTTTAAAGATATGTATATGAGAAGTCTACATATAAAAACCATATAGGTATATATCATATCTACAGTTGAAACAAAAATCTTATACTTTATAACAATATACCAAATGATCTGCAAAACATTCATAATGAATTACTGCCTTTGATGAATTTCTAAAATTTTTCTAGCTTCTGATTATGGGTATAGTTTTTACCAAAGTCTTTCAAAATTAATAATACTTAAATTGTTATGAGTGAAAGCTTATTCATTTTCTATCAGTTTAAATACAGAGCCAGACACTAGCCAACCACTATAGATATGTGGGGCAATAGATCATGCCAGAAAACTTGATAAGATTGAATGGGTTCAGAAACCTCAATACCAGGCCCTCACCTGAGGACAGTAGGCCTTTCATTTACTTCCAGCCAGATACCTAGCCTGGAACACATGACCAAACTCCCCACATGAAGAAAGTGACCACTTGAAGAAAGGCATGTAGCACTGAACACAGAATTCGCTATGCTAATGAAAAAAAAATGTGTGTGTGTGTGTGTGTGTGTGTGTGTGTGTGTGTGCGTGCGCGCGCGCTGAGGTTTTAGCCTATAAACTAACTTCCCTTCCCAGACATTCCCTGAGTAAAGAGGATGCACCCATTTTCCATGATGAACAATAAATAAATGATATGGACAACCAAGGACTGTCTCTCTCATCAAAAACCACTGAAAGCGAAGCTTTCCCCATACAGAGCCCTTGTTTAAGTCTTCTGCTCCTAGACACTCACCACTAAGCAGATCTGGAATTCCCCCTTCCCTTTGCTTGACCTCACTGCAGGCCCTTGGTCCCCTTTCATTCTTGACTCCAAGCAGTTTCCAGTAGTGACTATACTCAGGAGCTTGGGGACACCAGCACTAGCCTCAGCCTGCCTTATTTCTCTCCCTGTCTATCATCTCCATCTTAGACTGCATTCTCCTACCCCCTTACAGGTGCATCTGCACTTCCTGCAAGCCTGTCACCTGATAGCACCATAGGGTAAAATGCAGCCTAAAACTTTGTTTAGTCCATCCAAGCAGAGTTCACACACACCAGTGTCTAGACAGAGTGTGGAACTGCATTAAGCTTATTCTAATTTTATTGATAAAGAAAATAAGAGCAATGATAGTAATCATGTGTAAAAATGATAAATTAGTAAATAATACTATATAGAAATGGCTATGACTCTGAACAAGTTCATCCTAGTCTGGGCTTTTTTGTCATCAGAATCCTCTGAATCATTATGCATCAGCATCATTTGTGTCAGAATTATCTTTAGTTATTTGACACTTATATTAACATAGAAACTTATCAGTGGATAAATGTGTGCTTTAGACTAAATATTATGATCTGAGCAGGGAAATAGTTCAGCAGTTGGCTGAAAAGATGTTTCAGTTACTAAAGTGTTTGCCTTCCAAGCAGAAGACTATGGTTTTATATCACCAGCACCTCCACAACAAAAGTCAAGTGAGGTAGCACTGGTGAAGATAGACAGGTGGATTTCTAGAGCTCATTGGACAGTCAGGTTAGCTTTATTGGTGAAATTACAGTACAGTGAAAGATCCCATTTCAAAATATAAGGTGGAAAGCAATAGGAATAAAGCCTGCATTGTTCCCTAACCTTTATGCACACACACACACAATGCCCTTAACACACACAGTTAATGTACACACATAAACATTGATTGACAGAGTTGAACCTGAAGTCAGAGGTTGATAAGATATGATATGAGGTATAACAATTTGTGATACGAAATCCTTCCCATCAATATCTAAACATCTTTCAATGACAATTATGAAAGAAGTTCACACATTCTTACATAATGCTACAAAATTTCATACACAATCAAGAAAACTGGATAATTTTATCCTATTTTTAAGATAAATTTTACATAGTAACAAAATTGGCATTCTTTTCTTATTACTATAGAGCAATGACTTTTAATTAGTATATTTTATGAGTATATCATAGTTTTAATGTATACAATAAATGGTTTGAAATAATAAATATATTATGTTTTTAATGTTGTTTATAAAGATTTTATAGGTATAATTATGTATCTTCTCTCCAGAAATGTAATTGTTCAAGGAAAGTGTACATCTATAATTTTGATAATGATTTTGATATCATTGTGTAGAAAATCAAAATATTTCATGACCTGAAAGTAAAATATTGAAAAAATTGCTACCTTACAGCTTCACAAGCATTTTATATTATAAATCATGATTATTTTGATGATTATGACTGGTGAAAATTTTATTTCAAGGAGCATAAATTGTTTGCCTTTCATTATAACTAATATGATATGAAAACCAGAGCATTCTATAAGCTTAAGGAACAATTCCTATATTTCAGAACTGCTTGTACATTATTCCTATATTCAAGTACTTATTAAAACACTTTATTTTTCTAATGCAAATTAACAAGGATCGGTTTCTGGTGTAAGTTCCCAGAATGCTTTTATAAGATTGATTTATTTTTATTTTATATGTATAAGGACTTTGCCTGCATGTCTGCATGTGGAATACATATGTAACTGTTTTCCATGGAGGCAGGAGAAAGGAATTGGATCTCTTGGAACTGAAATTACAAATGGTTTGGACGTGCCATATGAGTGATAGGAACAAAACCTGAGTTGTTTGTAAGAGTAATAAATGCTCTTATTTTCTTAGTCCCTCTAAAGTACCTCATACCATACATTAACCTGTGCTTCTGTGTCATATACAATGAAGTGACAGAATAAATTTTAACAACTGAAATTATAAATTTTCATTTCTTTGTCTTCAGTTATATTTGTAAATAAATTTTCCATGCCAGACTTATGGATGGCATTTCCTATTCACATACAACATATTTACTATTTTTTGTTCATTTTTTATTTTCTAATGTAGAAAAATTAGAAAGTCCACGGGTGAATTAAACAGTAATAATGAATGTTTCTATTTCATTTCTAAGAAAATACATCAATAATTCTTATTATTCTTCTCAGAACTTGAGTAAAGAGATGTAATAGATATAATTTAGTAATATATACTATTATCAATATATTGGTGGAATGAAATTCCAACAATATTTTCTCAGAGTGTCCTGTTTCAACACCCCAATACGGTACTATTGACATTTTTGCTCAAATCTTCTAAGAGGCAATTAAAATTATTGTGTAGAATATAATCCACTAAGAAGGTTTGATCAGAATTTATAAATTTAATCAGACTTGCAGAAGAATTATTTGACCTTTTTCCCTTACTGATTTTAATATTCTCTTTGTTTTGTATATTTGGTGTTTTGACTATTATGTGACAGGTGAATTTGTTTTCTTATCCAATCTATTTGGAGGTCTGTAGGCTTCTTGTCTGTTTATGGGCATCTCTTTCTTTAGGTTAGGGAAGTTTTCTTCTACTATTCTGTTGAAGATATTTACTGGACTTTTAAGATGGGAATCTTTGCCCTCTTCTATACATATTAAGCTTAGGTTTGAGATTCTCATTGTGCCCGTGTTTTTCTGGATGTTTTGAGTTAGGAGCTTTTTGCGTTTTACATTTTTTTTGAGAGTTGTGTCAATACTTTTTGTTATCTTCTGCCCCTTAGATTCTCTCCTCTATCTCTTGTATTATGTTGGTGATGCTTGTGTCTATGATTCCTGATCTTTTCCTAGGTTTTCTATAGCCAGGTACATATCCCTTTGTGATTTCTTTATTGTTTCCATTTCTGCATTTAAATCCTGGATGCTTTTCTTCAATTCCTTGACCTGTTTGGTTGTGTTTTCCTGTAATTCTTTAAGGGATTTTTGTGTTTCCTCTTTAAGGGCTTCTACTTGTTTACCTGTGTTGTCCTTTACCTGTATTTCTTTATGGGGGTTATTTATGTACTTCTTAAAGTCCTCTATTATCATTATGAGATGTGATTTTAAATCCAGATCTTGCTTTTTCAGTGTGTTGGGGTATCCAGTATTTGCTTTGGTGGGAGAACTGGGTTCTGATTATACCAAGCAGTCTTGGTCTCTGTTGCTTGGGTTCTTGTGCTTCCTCTAGCCATCTGTTTATCTCTCCTGTTAGGCTGATCTTGCTGTCTTTTATGGTGGCTTTACCCTCCTGCAAGCCTGAGTGTCAGCACTCCTGGAGACTGCCTTTCTCCCAGAGGATCTGGGTACAGAGCTGAATCACAGGGTCAGCGCCACAATCAGGCAGAAACTGAAAGGATCCTGTCCCAGAGTGCTCCTGGGTTCCTTTGTCCTGAGGGCTTTCAGGTAGGTTTCTCTTGGTCCAGCAATGTGAGCAGAAGTGGTGTTTTCCCCTGAGCTCTCAGGATTGTCCCCACTTCTGAAAGTCCAGCTCTCTCCCCGATGGGATTTGGGTACAAAGAGCTGTGAGACTGGGTCAGCTCTGGGCTCAGGCAAAAACCACATCATTAAGCTCCATTATAATGAAGAGTGATACTTGTAGAGTTAGATTCTCCCCACCTCCTCCCCAGTGTGTTAGGTAGCAAACATTAGCTACTTCGAGCATAACACATTATTATTCTTTTCTCTACAACTAAGAGAAGTTGTAGATGTTTTCATTTAGAACACATCTAAAGCCAAGGAAATAACACATTCCTTGACATACACATTTGTCATTTTGATTTATCTACCACAGCCCCAAATGGAAAATATATGTACTCTTTATTATTTATTTATTAATTCTCTTTCTCTCTCCCCCCCTCTCTCTCCCTCCCTCTCCATCTTCCTCTTTCTCTATCTTCCTCCTTCACCCAACACAACACATGGGCCCTTTCTCTCTTTTTCCCCTTCCCATCTCCTCAATTCTTGGGGCCAATAAACTGGCACTAAAGCAGTGTCCCATTAAAGCTGCTTTTAATATAATCTAATTTAGCTTGAATTGGCTCATTTACATGACAGAGAAATAAGCTATCACATAGTTGTATATTTTCTTACTTAAACTTAAAAATCAGAAAGAAAAATTAAAAGCAAAATTCACTACTGTTAAGACATAGAGATGCAGCTCCCAGGCAGGGACAAGTAAGGACTGGTGACAGGTGCAAGGAGGGACTGGAATGCCTCCCTTGAGAAGAAAATGTTTTTCTCACTTGGCCTTAAACTATGTTTTGCTGTATCATGTTTCTGTGGAAGCTGTTCTCATGCTCTCTTGGTAATGGTGAGTATATTTTGATAATAAGAAGAGGGGTGATTTGTTAAGTGAATATTTTGAGAAGAAACCTTTGCTTAGTCGTATTTCTTTGTTTAGTCTTGCCACAGTGGTTCCTGGTACCATGGGAATAATGATCTTATGGTATCTTGCCAAAATGGAAATTGTAGTAATGCATATTCATATCTATATAAGGATTAATAAAGCTTGCAACTGTATGCAGTTGCTTCTGCCTTTGCCCTGTACCCCCTGTGTCCTGGTGGTTTGCGACTGTACCCAGGGGCCCCAACGCACTAGACATTGACACACTAAGATATATGTTTTTCTTCTAAATATATACAAAACAAAAGATAGTCCTATAAATCAAGCCCACAAGTTCTCTAGTAAGTAAACTATATAAAACAAAACTATATTTAAGAAAGGTCAGTCAGCTTCTCTTCAAACCTGAAGACCTGAGTTTGATCCCTTGAATTCATATCTTGGAAGAAGATAAGGAACAATAGCAAGTAGTTTTCTGACCTGTATACACAGGAAAATACCCACAATCACACATAAATAAATATAAAATATAATTAATAATAGTAATAATATTAATAACCAATGACTATAAGAGAAATATATCCATTAAGAAACACAAGTGTTAATATTCAATTAATTACTTTTCTTTAATAGGGTTTTGTAAAATATTGCAGTCTAGCCTTGAATGTTTTTGACCTGGGATCGTATATGTTAGGATTAAAGGCAAAATGAGCATTCTTTGAGAAAGTAAATTTATGCTAGAAGACTTTTTTCACAAGAAATAATGCAGGCAATCCTTAGGCTCAGTTGATATTATCATACACACTAATTTAACTCACAAAGACACATACACACTCATACAAAAATACACACACAAAACAGCCAGTAAATTTGATTATATAATTATAAAAGAAGTCAAAACATATCAATTCATTTATGCACAGTGTATTGCTGAATCCATAATACATACAAATATAATAAGTTTACCAATAATAGCTGAGTGGAAATGAGCAGGCAAAATCTATATTGAGTTAATAGAATTATAACAGACATTAACTCTAATGCAGAGGAAACATGAAAGAAACAAACATGAAAAAATAGTACCTAAATATAAGAGAAGCTATGAGTTATTCCTGTTTTCCTCTCTTCGTGTTTCTTGAAAAGACATCCAGTTCCATAAAATAATAATTATAAGAGCTCATTATTATATTATTGCTTATCTTCTATAAAGATACAATGTTTTATAATCAGAATACCAATAGGCAAAAAGGAATGTAAGCATAAAGTAATATTGCTTCTTTATGTAATATAAATTAATACAAATATATTGTCAGGTAAGTTCAAACAAATATAGTAAAACAGAATTAACATAAAGAAATGTAGATGAAAACCTCTGAGAAATCATAAAAACATTCAAAATGCCACATTAGAGAATATTATTCAATTTAATAAGAACGTAAAAGAAAAGAAAGGCAGAAAAACTATGAGGCATATTTTAGCAGACAAATATTTATATGTAAATACAATAATAATAATAGTAATATGTTGTATAGAGTATTTCAATCTAAAGATGGAATCAATTTTAAGCTACATTTTACAAGTGACTTCATTTTATTTTTTCAGGACACTAATCTCATTTTAATCTATGGTAAAAAATGGTTGAATGTAAATGATTAAAGATGGTGTATAAAATAACTAAAAGCATTATTATAATATCTAAAAATATCAACTGAAGATTAAAAATTCTTGGCAGTAGAAATAAAAAATATTTCCTAATCAGGAATTAAGAAATACAAACCAATGATAAAGATGGATTTACTTAAAACCCAAAATACATTCATCAAAAAATTACAGAATCAAAGAGAAAATTAACCAATTAAATAAGACCTGGAGGTGAAAATATAAATATCTTCAAGCATTTTATATGCTGTTTCTATTTAGTTATCATATACATAATTTAATTATTTTAACAACTAAACAGCAGAAATCAAATTCTTTTCAAATGTACCTGAATGGTTTTCAAAGTGAAACAAAATGTATAACAAAAAAAAAGAGTTACTACATTTAAAGTGTCCAAAATAATACAAAGAGTGTTCTATGACCATAATAGAATGAACATTAAAAATAGAGTAAGAAATAAGATAAGAAAACAAGAGCACAGAAAGAGTTAAGATTACATTTTTAAAAGTTTGTGGAAATTTTTTTAAACACCTGCATGAAAACACAGACACAGACACAGACACACACACACACACACACACACACACACACACACACACAGACACTTTTAAGTAACAAATGTATAAAACAGAAATTAGAAAAATACTTAGGTGTGAAAAAATGAAGATTAAACATTTAATACTTATCGTATGCAGTTAAAACAGCAAGGGAAATCCATGGAAGTAAAATTTAAATCGAAAAAAAAAATCTCTCTAAGTCTATAAGTTATCTTTCTGTTTCAGTAATACATATCATAACTAAAAGAAGTTTAGGAAAAAATGTTTAATTTAATTCATAGTTCATTGCAAATAGAGTCTATCTTGGCAAGTAAGGTAAATCATGGTGACACTAGGAGAGTGCTGATTAATCACATTTTTTATTTACAAACAGGAAGCATTGAAGAAAACAGTGATGTATTTTCTTCAGCAAGAATACACCTTTTGAAGTTCACAAAATTTTCCTAAACAGCATTGTGGATCAAGAATTCAAATACTTGAGCCTAAGGGAGACATTTCTCATTCCAACAACCAGGTACCACAGTTTGTATATAATGACACTGATAAATCATAAAAAGAAGTCTCTAAATAAAGCAGATAAATGTCAATAATAAAAATAATGAATTTTATCATTGATTATTAACTAAAATGCTAGTGACAATAATGAAAATGGATAAATTTTATCTAAATGACAAAAAATAATAGTCAGAAGAGTATTTTGACCATTTTTAGATGTAAGTAATTAAGAAAGGTGTACTATAAGCTATTTCTGGCAATATATTAGAAAGCTTAGATAGAATGAATTCTGAATACCCGAAAGCTCTGGCTCTGCAGTCATTATTGGTAAATGGTACAAAATATATAAAAACTTAATACCAGATCTTTACAAAAATCTCCCAAAGTAGAGCAAGGAAAATTATACATGACTCATATAGTATGGTTAGAATGACACACATACTAAAATCAAAGGCACCACAGAAAAGCAAAAGACATTACACTTACAAATATAAGTACAATTTTAAATAGAGTACTGCAAAACTGAATCTAGTATTATAATAAAAGAATGACAATGAGCTCACTTGCCACAACCACTAGGAATTTTTTAGCTAAATATTTGTTTCTCTGCCAATAAACTAATTTATATCTAAAGACTAGTTTCAAATGACTCAAGAATATCCAGTAAGGAAAATGATTTTGACTGGACTAGAATGCAAAGTCTTAAAAGCAAAAGTGAAAAGAGAAAGTAATCTAAAAATTATGATCTTGACATTAGTTATTAAATATTAATTTTAATTATTAAATTACTTTTAAATAACTATTATTTTTAAATAATACTGCTACTAAACAAACTTTTTGTACAGTTTTCTAGAAGTTTGTTATAAAGTTGAGAAAAATTTTCTCCATTCCTAGTTTGTGGACTCTTTTTACTGCAAGTGGCTCTTGAACATCATCATTATGTGACAGAGTTCGTGATATTACACAGTGTTACTTAGGAAAAGAATATTAGAACTAAAAGTCTTGCCCAGATTCTATTGGCTTCTTACCACCTCTGAGAGGTATTTTTCTTATTCGCTAATTGATACAGGATAGCCCAGCTCACTCTTGGCCATGACATTCCTAGGTAAACTGGGTCTGGGCATTATAACAAAGGTGAGAAGCAAACCATAGGGAACAAGGTAAGAGACAGTATTATTCCTTAGTATCTGCTTCAACTCCTGCCTTGAATTCCTGTCCCAACTTCTTTCTCTTAATGACCCTCTGCAACCTGTAAGCCAATAAACCCTTTTCTCCTAAAGCTAATTTTGTTTATAATGTTTCTCACAGTAACACAAAGCAAACAAGAACAGATTTTCCCCCTTGAAGGTTTAAGATGATTTTGTTTATGTTTTGTTAATTGTTTTTATTATACAAATATGGTGACCCTATAAAATCCACCTGAGAACTCTTAGACCTGATAAACAGTTTCAGCAAAGTGGATGGATATAAAACTAACTCAAACAAATCAGTAGCCTTCTTCTACTCAAAAGATATACAGGTTGAGAAAGAAATTAGGGAAATGACACCCTTCACAATAGACACAAGTGATATAAAATACCTTGTTGTTACTCTAACCAAGCAAGTAAAAGTGTATGACAAGAACTTCATGTCTCTGAAAAAAAGAAATTGAAGAAGATCTCAGAGGTTGGAAGGATCTCCCATGCTCATGGATTGGCAGGATCAATATTGTAAAAATGGCTATCTTGCCAAAAGCAATCTACAGATTCAGTTCAATCTCCATCAAAATTCCAACAAAACTCTTCATAGAGTTAGAAAGAGTAATTTGAAAATTCATTTGGAATAACAAAAAACACAGGATAGCAAAAACTATCCTCAACAATAAAAGGAGTCCTGAGGGAATCATCATCCCAGACATCTAGCTGTATTACAGAGCAATTGTGATAAAAAACAAAACAAAACAAAAACAAAACTGTATAGGTACGGAGACAGGCAAATACATCAATGGAATAGAACTGAAGACCCAAAAATGATCCCACACACCTAAGATCACTTGATCTTTGAGAAAGGAGCTAAAATCATCCAGTGGAAAAAAGATAGCATTTTCAACGCACCTAAAATCACTTGATATTTGAGAAAGGAGCTAAAACCATCCAGTGGAAAAAAGATAGCATTTTCAACAAATGGTGTGGATTTAGCATGTAGAAGAATACAAATTCATCCATTCTTATCACCCTGTACAAAGTTCAAGTCCAAGTAGACCAAGGACCTCCACATAAAATTAAATAAACTCAAACTATTAGAAGAGAAAGTGGTGAAAAGTCTTGAACACATGAGCACTGGGGAAAATTTCCTGACCAGAACATCAATGGCTTATGCTCTAAGATCAAGAATCAACAAATTGGACCTCATAAAAATGCAAAGCTTCTATAAGTCAAAGGACACTGTGAATAGGACAAAACAGCCACCAACAGATTTGGAAAAAATCTTTACCAATCCTACATTCAATAGACAGCTAATATCCTATATATACAAAGAACACAAGATGTTAGAGTCCATAAAATCAAATAACCATACTAAAAATGGGCTATACAAAGAATACTAAATGAGGAATACCAAATGGCTCAGAAGCACCTAAAGAAATGTTCAACATCCTTAGTCATCAAGGAATTGCAAATTCAAACACCACTGAAAATCCACTTCCTATCAGTTAGAAGGGCTGAGATAAAAACTCAGGTGACTGCTAAGACTGAACCGCCAGTGAACTAGATTGTTGGGGGGAGGGCGGCAAGCGGGGGAGGATGGGGAGGGGAATACCCATAAAGAAGGGGAGGGGGGAGGGGGATGTTTGCCTGGAAACCAGGAAAGGGAATAACACTCGAAATGTATATAAGAAATACTCAAGTTAAAAAAAAAAAAACCTCAGGTGACAAAAGATGCTGGCAGGATGTGGTGAAATAGGAACACTCCTCCATTGTTGGCAGGATTGCAATCTGGTACACCCATTCAGGAAATCAGTCTGGAGGTTCCTCAGAAAATTGGACATAGTACTACCTGAAGACCTAGCCATTCTACTCCTGGGCATATACCCAAAAAATGTTACAACAAATAACAAGGACACATTCTCCACAATGTTCATAGCACCCTTATTTATAATACTCAGAAGCTGGAAAGAATCCAGATGTCCCTCAACATTGGAATGGATACAGAAAATGGGATTCATTTACACAATGGAATATTACTCAACAATTAAAAAGAAGGACTTCATGAAACTCATAGGCAAATGGATAGAATTGGAAAATTTAATCCTGAGTGAGGTAACCCAATCATAATAAAATACAGATAGTTTGCACTCACTGATAGGTAGATATTAGTCCCAAAGCTCAGATTTCCCAAGATACAATCCACTAACCACATGAAAATCCAGAAGAAAGATAACCAAAGTGTGGATGGTTCAGTCCTTCTTAGAAGGGGAAACAAAAATACTTATAGGAGGAAATACGGAGACAAGGTCTGGAGCAGAGACTGAAGCAAAGGCCAACCAGAGACTGTCCCATCTGGGGATCCAGTCCATATAGATACAGCAACCAAACCCATACACTATTGCGGATGCCAAGAAGTGCATGCCGAGAGAATCTTGATATAGCTGTCTCCTGAGGGGCTCTTCCAGAATATGACAAATACAGAGGCAAATGCTAACAGACAACCATTGAACTAAGAGTGGGGTTTCCATTAAAGGAGTTAGAGAAAGGATTTTAGGAGCTGAAGGTGTTTGCAACCCCATAAGAAAAACACTACCAACCATCAAGAGCACCCAGAGGCTAAACCACCATCCAAAGAGTACACATGAACAGAACCATGGTTCCAGGTGCATATTAGCAGAAGATGGCCTTGGTGGGCACCAATGGGAGGAGAAGCCCTGGGTCCTGCCAAGGCTGGACCCCCCAGTGTTGGGGAATGTCAGGGCGGGTAGACAGGAAGGGGTAGTATTTTCTGTGGGTAAACACCCTCATTGAAGAAGGGAGAGGGGGCATGGGATAGGAGGTTTATGGATGGAAACTGGGAAAGTGGCTATCATATGAAATGTAAGTAATTTAAAAAACCCAATTAAAATAAATTAAAAATAATGAATGCACATTTATATTAACACATTTTTCATATAGAAATATATGTGCATATAATATATTAGAGGCACATTCATATTTTACTGGTCAGTCATTACCTAGAAACAGTAGTCCCCCATAGAAATTAGCAGAATCAATATGTAGGTCTTGATTTCCAATAGTTTCCCAATAATAGGAAAGAGAATTTCTGCAAGTAATTACTGATTCTCCAAATGGCACATGTCTTGTTCTGCCAGAAACGATTAAAAGAAAGAAAAACAAAAACCACTATGATTGCCAAAATGTCAAAACTCTACAGGAATCACTTGAAAAAGTTCATCGTGGACAAACTGGTAAAAGTGTAATTAATTATACAAAGGAATAGTTACTTGTTATCCAAATTATGAAATAAATGTCCAGGGATCTATGTAGACAGAAATAATTCAATAAATAATCTCTCATAATGAATTTTGTATGATTTTTTTCGATCTGAATCAGACCAAAAAAATAAAATAAAATAAAATAAAATGTTATCCCTTTCGCTACATTTTCAAGTCTAAAATGAACAATTTGACTTATTTGTAAAAAGTATATTTCACAAAGAATGGGAAAGAGTGAATTCATTTTCCAATGATGAGTTGATCTTCTCTATTTGATCTAGGTAAATAATGAATATTTATTGACTTTGTTGGCATTTTTCCTGAGTATGTGAGCATGGCACTTAATTGTGCTATCCTCATCCCTCAATATATACATATTATATAGTAATGAGGAAAATGCCATTTATATAAAATGTCAGCTTTCACAATATCTGCCTAGTATTTACTAAGATCTAAAGTCATCAAAAATAAGATTTGTCTGAGAATGTAGAGAAGCCCAAGGAGACAAGAACATGAAATATTATTGATAACATAATTGAATGTTAGACAAAACTAAAAAAAATATGAATAGATGTAGGCTTTAGTTAAAATAATATAAATGCTATATGCATAATTTTCAGAAATACATTTTTATATAAGGTCTAAATTATAAAACAGTAATAGATGAACGTTTTATAGAAATTCACTAAACTAGCTCAGTTGGATCTGTCCTAAAATGTAAAAGTTGCTGAATGTTAAACAAACTGGAATTATTTTTGGACAGAAGAATAACCACTGGTTCTGTTCTTGATATCAATCACGATTTACATTTCAAATGTTATTCCCTTTCATGGTTTCCTGTTCATAAGCGCCCACCACCCCTCCCCCTCTCCCTCTACTATCCCTTCCTCCATAAGGGTGTTCCCCCCTTACCCCCCCAACATTCCCCTGCACTGGGGGTCCACCCATGGCAGAATGTTTTTATTGTAACTATTTCTCTTGCTGTTTCTTTCTGCTTAAGTCAAGGTGAGAGAAAAAAGGTTTCAGGCCTTGCCTAGCAAGAGTGCACTACTCTGGCTTGGATGTAAATATGCTTTTCACCAGTGAGATAAATCTGAGTTGTCAAAGGGACTCTTGTTTGACCTGAGATTACCTATCTAGAACTTCCTTCTTTGCTAGGCTTAAGGTTAATCTTTTTGTTGTTGTTGTTGCTGTTGTTGAATGTCTAGGAGGACAGTATTTTAGACTTTCTGCTTTTATGCTACTTTTTACTTCTGGGAATATGAACTACTTTGCTTTGCCTGTCTTATATAATACCTTTTGAGTTGACTTGGTTAAACAATTGTTCTAGTTCTGGGATTTATATTCTCCACTCAGTGCAAAATAAGAGTCAGAAACATGGGAAAACTGTATGGCAGAGACTGAAGTAATGCCTGATACAAGCGACAGGGAGGCCAGGGCTTCTCAGAAGCGAAATACATTACTTCCTTAAATAGATAATGGTTCCTCCCCTCTCTTTTACCTGTTATCAAGTGAATGAGGAAGGAGTACCTAGCCAGGTGATTGAAAGGCCCAGCTGGATTCAGTCTTCAAAGGAGCAAACAATAGTATTAAATATTTTCAGTATGTGGAAATATTCATTCAGCACCCAGAGCCACAGAGGCAGGCTTCAAATCTTTTTTTTTCCTGAACTAGAGGAAGTACTTTTGCTTTAATGTCCCTCAGCAAAGCCCAGAAAGCTCCATCTTTTAATATGGTAATTTAAATCCTAAGGAAGAATTTATCTTTGAAGTGTTACCAGGGAAACCAGAGATAGGGTTCAAGTGCACAAGGCAGGAATTCTGCAAAGTCTCCCAAGCTGGATATTATCTGATTAGAGGGAAAATAGGAAAATAGAAAATGTTCCTCAAAACTGTGACCACCTGTAGCATCTTACACAATGATCTGCATGGAGCTCTAAGAAAGAGCTGTCTAAGACTTCCACATTATGATATTAGACAAATATTTAGAATAATAACAGGGTTCTTTCAACTCAGTGATAGAGGATTTCTATGGACTATTGGTATAAAGGAAAAAAAAAATGGTGTTTGGATATCCAGCTTGGAAGGGCTCTTACTAGAGTAGGCTAATAAGAAAATGTCTCTCTGGGGTTAGCGTTTTTATCATCCTTGGGAGAGAATTTACATGAAGGGAGAGTGGGTAGGAAACTGAGATCTGGTTTGATTAGTATTAATGATTAAACTATGATGTTTAAGAATCGTGTTTATGGTATTTATTTAGGTATAAAACTTATAGAGGAGCTTGGAGTAAACTTCATGTATTTTCTTTCTCACCATGCTCTAGGACAATGCTTCTATCCAAAGTATGGGGTACAGGGAAGGAAAGAGTCCAAAGTAAACAAGGAGGAGGAGGAAAAAGAAGAAAAGGAGGAGGAGGAGGAGGACAAGGATGAGGACAAGGAGGACGAAGACGAGCAGCAGGAGGATGAGGACGAGGAGGATAGAGATATTATTTAAGAATATTTTGAGGGGGCTGGGGATTTAGCTCAGTGGTAGAGCGCTTACCTAGGAAGCGCAAGGCCCTGGGTTCGGTCCCCAGCTCCGAAAAAAAAAATAAAGTTAAGAATATTTTGATTAAATGATTAATATTGCTGCTTATGAATACATCAGATATTTTACTGCTAGAAGTCAATAGTTTAATTGTTTTGTCATATATTGTTACTTAGGTGACATATTTATAGTTTCAATGTCAATTTCTCAAAACACAGATATTGTACATGATGAAAAAATTATCATAAACCAGATTCTTATTTTGTGGTATAATGGATATTTCATGTATAATACACATTTGTCTTAATTATCATAGTGCTTACAATGATGTAGATATCGTTTTCACTGACATTTTTTCTATTTCACTTTTTTTTTCTTCTCTTCCTTTTCCTGCTGTTATTTTGATGTTTTGAGAATATATCACTCACTGTAGCCTCAGGTACTCTAGAATTCACAATATCAAAAGACATTTTATTTTAAAAACATCAGACTATGTAGCTATTTCCTCTCAATTGATATGTTCTCTCCTGGAAAGAGGCTGGTTAAAATTCAGGAAGTAAATGAAACAAGACTCAGATAGTAAGCAAAAATTTCACATTTACAAGATGTATGATGCTTCCCTTCCTCCAAGATTATGTGCAGTAATAATTACTAGGGATACTCTCCAAATGGCTGGCTGCACTACAAGTTTTACAGAAAGCTGCAGCTTTTGGGAGTTGTCAGTTATGGTAGAGTAGGTGTTCTGTGATGTTGTGACCTTTAAGCCACCCACACTCTTGCATATAACCCCTAGCCCTTATACCTATTAATAACCCCATTAAACTCATTGATTTGCTAACATGGACTTGATGGGAATTGTTTCTTTGGCCTTTCATTGGTCTTCTATGTGACATAAACTGACATGTGTTCACTTCTCCCCAAACAGCCACATAGTAATATATTTGAATGCACAAAAAACAAAATAAACAAAACCACCACCAGCAGCAAAAATTTTCAACATTTAAGTAATATTTGCCATTTATATGTAAAACATTTTAGATTTGAGTTATTATATTGACATTTATTACATAATTTCTTTATGACATAATTATACATATGTGTCTTAGTATTATACAAAAAAGGAAATAAAATACAAAACAATTTTTGCCTTTTACTTAGTAATACCTTAATATTTCTCATAACTGTTTTTGTTTTGTTTTTCTTCCCTTTGTCAGTGGAGCAAGTTGGGCAGCCTGAGTCAAGACAGGTTTAAACAAAAATACTTAGGTCTGGAGTAGGCAGGCCAATCTCATCTAATTTTCATACATAAAAACCACAACTGAATAATAGGGTTTAAGTCTGTAAGTCCAACAGTAAGGGTGGAATTATAGATATAGAGAAGACGATGAGTATTTATAGTATAATCTTGTGGGATGTTATATAGCAAAAGACATATTTTTATAATATAGAACCTTTATTTTTGATTTGCAAGAAAAATTACATACAAAATTTTGTTATTTGCTAATAGATTACTTTCACGTTGAAAGATAGAGTTTTAAATTTGCTCAAAACTCAGCAACAGGATCTGACTCAGGAAGACAGATTGTTAAAAATGCAGGAGAACTGGTTCAGAGTCACTGACCCTCCCGCTTATCATCAGACTGAGTAAATGAGTAATGGGTTTTGTTCTGCCCCTGTGAGGTTTGTTCAAGCCCCCATTGTGCCCTCCAGCCATGTGTCCTGCAGAGAGTATTCCAGGAAACCAGAGGCCAAGCCTAACCAGATGTGTTTCAGATGCAGATGCCTCATTAACTCTGACAAACATATACCCTAAAGGACAATCAAGATCTGTTCTCAGGAGAATGCTTGACCTTTCCCCTCATTTAAACCCTAGGGTCTTAAGAACCATCCTGTGACTCTAAGAGTTTCCTCCTTGTGACATTTTTGGTATTTCCTTTTGACATCCCCTCATCTCCTGGAGCTTGTGACTTCTTCCTTTAAAAAGCCCTTCTCCCAGCCACTCCGGATCGACACCTCTGTCTCCTGCGTGGGATATGTGTTGGCCCAGAGATCTCCGTAATAGATCTCTGTAATAAACCTCGCCTTTGCATATTACATCCAAAATGGTCTCTCTGTGTCTGGGGTCTGCGACTTCCCAAGACTTGAGTAAGGGTCTCCCTTCGGGGATCTTTCAATGTGAGTATCTTCATACCTTACTCAATTTATTTCTAAATCAGATCAGCTAATTTAAAGAGTCAATTTTTCACTTACTCATTATTAAACTTATGCCTAAAGACTTAATTGTTAAGATAGCAAATCTGAAAATACAGTTCACTGACTTTTTTCTTTTTTAATTTTATTTAATTTTTTTTCACTTCAGATTTTATCAACCTCCTGGTCCACTCTCTGACTATTCACATCCATCCCATACTTTCTCTACCCATATCCACCAGGATATCTCCACCCCACTCCCCCACCTGTAACTCCATCAGAACTCTCCACTCCCTGAGGCCTCTAGTCTTCTGAGGGTTAGGTGCATTTTCTCTGACTGAACCCAGACCCAGAAGTCCTCTGCTTTATATGTGTTGGGGACCTCATTTCAGCTGTTGTATGCTGCTGGTCGGTGATCCAATGACTTGAGAAATCGCTGGTGTCCAGCTTAATTGAGACTGCTGATCCTCCTACAGAGTTAGCCTCCTCCTCAGCTTCTCCAAGCTTTACCCAAATTAAACCACAAGGGTCAGAAACTTCTATCCTTTGGTTGGGTGTAAAAATCTGCATCTGACTCTTTGAGCTGCTTGTTGGATCTTTTGGGGAGTAGTCATGATAGACCCCTTTTTGTGAGCACTCCATAGCCTCAGTAATATTGTCAGGCCTTGGGACCTCCCTTTGAGCTGGATCCCACTTTGGGCCTGTTGCTGGACCTCCTTTTCCTCAGACCAATTTTTGTCCCTGCAGTTCTTTCTGACAGGAACAATTTTGTGCCAGAGTATTTGACTGTGGGATGGCAACCCCATCCCTCGCTTGATGTCCTGACTTTCTTCTGAAGGCAGGCTCTACAATTTCTCTCTCCCCACTGTAATGTATTTCATCTAAAGTCCCTCCCTTGTAGTCCTGAGATTTTTCTCACCTCTCAGGTCTCTGGTACATTCAGGAGGGTTCCCACCACCACCACCTCCTTTGCCTGTTTCTCTTATTCCTGCTGGCTCTCAGGGCTATCATTTGGTTTTTCAAAACAGTTTTCTCTGTGTACCCCTGGCTGTGATAAAACTCATTCTGTAGACCAGATTGGCATCAATCTCAGAGATCTGCCTTCCTGTACCTCCCCTGTTGCTGGGACTAAAGGTGTATGCCACTACAGTAAGCATCCTCATCCATTGTTCTTAGAGATTCACACTCTAACTTCAGAAGATCTGGAAAGCAAAAATATGTTCATGAAAATATAAGACTCTGGTAGGATTTTTCATTGTGAAGTCACGTATAAAAAACAATTGCCAATGATCAATCTGTTCTGTATTATAAATCAAAGCAGTGACAAACTCTTTGAAGAGTAATTTTTATTGTCATGAAATCATGAGCATAAAGCTATTCCATTGTAGAATTCTCTTCAGAAAGTACTAAAAACGTTGAACTTAATTTAATTTCAACAATGGAATACAAATAATTTTATTAAAATTCAAAATAGGTATGACGAGGAATTTGTCTTTAAAATGAAATTCAAAAAAATACATAAAATATTTTTGCTTCATAAAAGGCAAGCATGGGAGTCACAACGAAGAATTAGTGATGGGGCTTACATTTTTTAATGAACTGACAACCTTTTTATTTTAAGTTTAAACAATGTGTTTATTTTCACTCCTGCATGGCCTGCCTCTCCTGTGAAGGGCATGGTGTTTTCTTCAGTAAACATCATAGTCCAGTGTTACATGCATGCACTATAATTCACCTTGTGTTCTCCTGTTTTAAAGTTTGAATAATAAAGTTCTTAAAAACAACAATATATCACTGTGATTCTTCTTGTCCCTTCTCATACTGTCTATAATGTTGCAAACTACACTTCTCAAAAGTGTGAATGATTCCAGGGAGTTATATAAAAACCAATTTACATGGAGACATTGCTAAAAATCCAAAGAAGACTTTTAAAAGGAAACAGTGACACATACTGACCATGTGAAGCTGCTGTGAAATAAACAAATATAATCAAGTACCTTTAAGGAAAAAAAATGTTCTTACTTAAGCCTACCCGCTGCTTTATCATACATTGCTGTCTTCTAGTAAATGTCAAGATTGAATCAAACATTAAGAGGATTCATCTTATAATCCCACTAACTTAACCAATGCCACTCTTGGACATATACCCAAAAAATGCCTCACCATACTACAGGGGCACATGTTCTACTGTGTTCACAGTGGTCTTATTTGTGATAGTCAGAAGCCTGAAACAACACAGATGTCCAACAACAGAAGAATGAAAACAAAAAATGTGGTTCATTTACATAATAGACTACTACTCGGCTATTAACAATCTTGAGTTTTGGGGCTGGAGGGATGGCTCAGTGGTTAGGAGCACCAACTGCTCTTCCAGAGGTCCTGAGTTCAATTCCCAGCAACCACAAGGTGGCTCACAACCATATGTAATGAATCCAATTCTCTCTTCTGGTGTGTCTGAAGACAGTGACAGTGTACTCACATAAAATAAATAAATAAATCTTTTTAAAGAAAAAAAGAATCTTGAGTTTTGTAGGCAAATGGATGGAAGTAATAAATATCATTCTGAGTGAGGTAACTCAGACCCAAAAGGACATGCATAATATGTACTCACTAATAAGTGGAGATTAGCCAAAAAATACTGAATACAGTCCACAGAACTCAAAAAGGTTAACAAGCTGAAGAGCCCAAGTAAGGATGCCTCAATCTCAGTTGGGAGGGAAAAGAAAGCAATCACAGTAAGATGGAAAAAGAGAGGGGCCTGCGTGAGAAAGGGGACTGGGAGGGGAATAGGGGAATATGATAAGATTTTGGGTAGTAGGAAAGGATGTACAGTGACAGGCCTAACGTGGAATCCAGCTTAAAAGCAGGCCCCAAGATCTGACAATATTACTAAGGCTATGGGATGCTTATAAAAAGAGGCCTATAACATCTGCCTTCCAAAAGACCCTACAAGCAGCTCAAAGGGTCAGATGCAGATATTTACACCCAACCAATGAACAGAAGTTGCTGAACCCTGTGGTTGAATTAGGGAATAGCTGAGAGAAGCTGAGGAGGAGGGCGGCTCTGTAGGAGAACATGCAGTATCAATTAACCTGGATCCCTGAGATCTCTCAGACATGTAGCATATACCAGTGGATATGAGGCCCGCAACACATATACAGCAGAGGTCTTCTGGGTCTCGGTTCAGTCAGAGAAGATGCGCCTAACTCTCAAGCAAATGGAGGCCCCAAGGAGTGGTGAGATCTGGTGAAGTGGGGTTTGTGTGTGGTTAGGGATATCCTCGTGGAGATGAGAGAAGGAGGTATGGGGTATGGAACAGCCAGTGGGTAGACCAGGAGTGGGATAAAATCTGGAGCTTAAAAAATCATTAAATAAAATTAGAAGAGGAGGAAGAGGGGAGGAGGAGGGGAGGAGGAGGAGGAGGAGGAGGAGGGAAGGGAGGGGAGGGGTAAGAGAAGAGAAAGGCTAAAATATGTTTCTGAGACTATGCTCCAACATGCTTCATGCAAAAGGGTGTCACCTTCTGTTCAGACCCCTATCATGGGTGAAGTCTCCTTGAAGATCGCAGGAGATAGAAACAGTAAAACTGGCCATCTTGCGGAAAGGAAAGCATTCTACAGATTCAATGCAATTGCCATCAAAATTCCAATTCATGATAGATTCTTTCATATGTAACATAGTAGGAGGAGAAACCCTTGGTCCTTTAAAGGCTATTTTTCCCCAGTGAAGGGGAATGCCAAGGAATTGAGCAGGGACTGGAGCATCGTTATAGAAGCAGGAGGAGGGGGTAGAGGAGAGGGGGGAACCAGGAAAGGGGATAAAATCTGATATGTATAACATAAACTATCCAAAAAAGAAAGAAAGAAAATCAAACAAACAAAAAATTCAATTCAATTCTTCAAAGAGTTAAAAAAAAGCAATTTGCAAATTCATTTGGAAAAAGAGAAAACCCAGGATAGTGAAAACTATTCTCAACAATGGAAGAACTTCTGGGGGAATTAACCTCCTTAGCTTCCAGGTATATTACAGAGCAATAGTGACAAAAACTGTATGGTATTGGTACAGAGACTGGCAGGTAGATCAATGGAATAGAATTGAGGGCCCAGAAATGTACCCACATACCTTTGGTCACTTGATATTTGACAAAGGGGCTAAAACCATCAAGTGGGAAAAAAGACAGCATTTTGAACAAATATTGCTTGTTCAACTAGAGGTCAGCACACTGACCCATGCTTATTCCCTTGTAAAAACCTCAAGTCCAAATGGAACAAGAACCTTCACATAAAACCAGATACATTGAAACAAATAGAAGAGAAAAATGCGGAAGAGCCTCAAACTCATAGGCACAGGAGAAAATTTCCTGAACACAATAGCAATAGTTTATGCTCTAAGATCAAGAATCAACAAATGGAACTAATAAAATAGCAAAATTTCTGTAAGGGAAAGGACACTGTCAATAGGACAAAACAACAACCAAAAGACTGAGAAAAGATCTTTACCAATCCTACATGCGATAGAGGGCTATAGTCCAATATATACTAAGAAATCAAGACATTAGACTCCAGAGAATCATAACCCTATCAAAAAATGTGGTTCAGAGCTAAACAAAGAATTTTCAACTGAGGAATATCAAATGGTCATGAAGAACCTAAAGAAATGTTCAACATCCTTAATCATCAGGGAAATGCAAATCAAAACAACCCTTGGATTCCATTTCATAACCGTCAGAATGGTTAAGATCATAAACTCATGTGACAGCACGTGCTTGCAAAATTGTGGAGAAAGAGGAACACTCCTCTATTTTTGATGGGATTACAAACTGGTACAACCACTCTGGAAATCAAGTTGGTTGTTCCTCAAAAAATTGGACAGAGTACAACCTGAAGCCCAGCTATACCTCTCCTCGGCATATACCCAAAAAATGTTCCAACAAATAACAAGGACAAATTCTCCATGATGTTCATAGCACCCTTATTTATAATGGTCAGAAGCTGGAAAGAACCCAGATGGCCCTCAACAGAAGAATGGATACAGAAAATGGGGTACATTTACATACTGGAATACTAAACAGCTACCAAAAACAAGGACTTCATGAAATTCCTAGGAACATGGATGGAATTAGAAAATATCATCCTGAGTAAGGTAACCCAATCACAAAAAACACACATGGTATGTACTCACTGATAAGTGGATATTAGCCCAAAAATTGTATTTCCCAAGATACAATTCTCAGACCACATGAAGCTCAAGAAGAAGGAAGACCAAAGTATGTATGGTTCAGTCCTTCTTAGAAGGTGGAACAAAATACTCACAGGAGGAAATACAGATACAAAATGTGAAGCAGAGACTGAATGAAAGACCCCATCTGGGTTTACATCCCATATACAGTCACCAATCTCAGACACTATTTCATATGCCAAGAAGTGCATGTTGACAGTAGCCTGATATAGCTCTCTCTTGAGAGGTTCTGCCAGAGCTTGACAAATAAAGAGGTATATGCTCACAGCCAACCATTTGACAGAGAACAGGATCCCCAATGGAGGAGTCAGAGGATGGACTGGAGGATCTGAAGGGTTTTGCAACCCCATAGGAAGAATTATAATATCAACCAACCAGACACCGCAGAGCTCCTATGGACTAAACCACCAACAAAAGAGTACACATGGAGCTACTGATGGATCCAGATCATATGTTGCATAGGATGACCTTATGCTATCATCAGTGGGAGAAGAGGCACTTGGTCATATGAAGAATTGATGCCCCAGTGTAGGGGAATACCAGGGTGGGGAGGCAGGATTGAGTGGGTGGGTGGGTGGGGGAGCACCCTCCAGGAGGCATGGAGAGGAGACATTGGATAGGGGGTTGCTGGAGGGGAAACCAGGGAAGAAATGAAAATAAAGGAAATATCAAAAAAGATATAAAATATTAAATAAATCTTTTCTACCCCAGGTTGCTCTATGTTATATTGTTATATAGCAGCAAAAGAAACGAAAAACTTTATACAGCTTTGCCACAGAAATTTATATTTACTTAATGTATTTTGTATTTGGAAAGAGCCATAGCATCTATTTGTACTTGGAAGGACATCTTCAGTTCTTTCTCTCCACTACGTCCATTCCAAGGAGTAAACTCATGTCATTAATATGTCAGCCAGGGAGGCATATGCCTTCATCCTCTGAGCTATCTTATTAGACTGAGGTTTAAATCATTATTATTTTCAGCTTTTCTAGAAACACTTTTAATAAGTCTGTTTATTTTATAAGTATTCATTTATATTTAACAACGTTATATGTGAAACAATGTGGGTGAGCTTAAGCTATGAATCACTGTTATTCTTGTTTTATGTAGAGGAATTTTAATCCAGGAACATGACTGCTCTGACAAGTGATCACATATGAGGAATTTGATCTCTAATACAGACACTCCACACTCCTTTAGTCATGAACAATGTAGACAAGGTTCATTTACAGAAGGAAACAGCCATTTTCAGAGTGACATCTAGAACTTAGGGGCAGACAATGTGACAAATCAGAAAAAGATTTGACAGACTGAGTCAGAGACAGGACATTACCAATCCATGAGAACAGCACAGAAAAGAGAGGCAGCTTCACAAAGCAGCATACAGAAGGAGAGAGAGAGAGAGAGAGAGAGAGAGAGAGAGAGAGAGAGAGAGAGAGAGAGAGAGAGAGAGAGAACGAACAAGGGAGAGCATGAGCCAGAAGATTAGAACAAATCATCAGAGATAGTTGGAGGCCAAGCAGAGCAATTGAGTCAGAAGCCAAGAGGAGCCAGTTTTCAAAAGTCAGCTTGCAGAAGAAATTGAGTCAAAACAGCTCAGTTTGGCAGTCAGCAGGCAGGGGACAGAAATAACTAAAAAGGGGAAACTTTCAGCAGTTGGTCTCTGACATAATAATGAAATCTGGTTAAAGAAAAAGATATTTTTACAGTCTTAAGGATTCTCACTCTATAATTTGCGTTTGTCTGTATCCAAAGCCTATTCTTCATAATATGAATGAGGGACTAAATGGTCACACCCTACGTTGAATACATGCCTATAATTTCAACACCCAACAGATGGAGACAATAGAATTGTTTTGAGTGAGATTCCTGAAACAGGCTGACTCCATGACAGGCTTCAAACTGGCAGGTTAGTATACTAGGACTAAATTTCTTTATCTCAGAACTGGGCAAGTACAAGCAAGTCAGTTACTAGAAAGACCAAAGGCTTCAGACAGCCAATCAGAAGCTGCCACCAACAGAAGCTTCCTTACTACTTGGCCTGAGACAAGAGCAGTGAGTCAGCAACAGTTTCCAAGACCCCTAACAATAGTTCTGGAATGTCACCAGAGTCCTAGCCAATCCCAAAGACACTCCCTCCCATACCTCCAGAGATCCAACCAACCACTCAAGATTAAGGTCATCTACCCTCCCTATAAATCCCCCTAATCTGCCGTAAATTGAGTCTACAAGCTCACCTAGGCATTTCCATTATGGTAAATCATAGATACCTGTATGCTTGACTTCTGCAGAATAAAACACTCTGCTTTTGCGTACTATTTGAGTCAGGGTAACATTCTTTGGCAGATCAATGACACTTACATGATTTTGATGCTAGCCTCTGGTCTACAGAGCCAGAAATTGTTTTAAAAAAAAAATCGAATGAATAAACAAAACTACAAAAGAGAAAAATAATAAAACTCTTAAGTTAAGCTTTCCTGAATTAAAAATAATGTAAAAATAAAGACAAGGTTTGTGTATATGGGAACATACAGAAGTAGATGATTTTTGGAATTATGGGGGATTTGTTGTTTGTTTGTTCTGTGTTGTTTTGTTGTTGAAGACGACTGTTCTAGCTTTGAGTCCTTTATATCCCCATGTGTATTTAAGAAATACTCCTTAAATATTTAGTAAAAAAAAAGTAAGCAGTATTCTAATATTGATTTTTAAAGAATAGGTTAATCAATTCAAGGGATATATATTTTTTAGAAATATTAAATATTGAGATACAGAATACTGGTAGTTTATCTGTAATTTCCTTGTTTATATTTTCTTACCAAATTTCTCTTTTAAGAAAAAAAAACTCATGCTTCTTCTGTTACCTTTGTTCTTATTTTATTTTTCTAAATATTTATGGGATATCTATAAAGGAATTTTAATCCAGTAACATAGCTGCTCTGGCAAGGGATCAACTATAAAGACCTTCTACGTACATGATATTGAAAGACCCCCTCCCAGAAAGGGAATTATACAAGCCCAAGGCCCTCAACTATAGAAATAAAAAGTAAGTTTTTAGATATGTGGGACAAGCTGACCCATCATTTAGACGAAACAGACCAGAAAAGAAAACAAAATGCAGAAACCAGACTAAATTATGGGCATTGCTCCATGGGCCACCTGGCAGGAAAAAGAAAAAGTCCCTGACCCCCCGGAAGCCCTGACCACCATGTACGTTTTGCTAACTCATTGTTATGATTATAGCCAAAATAGGTAACATACACGTATGCCTCATTTACTCCACCAATCACATCCCTGTAACCATGCATCTGCTTCTGTAAGCCTGCTTCTGCTCCCCAATGCCCTATAAAAACCCGTCCCTGGTTCTGCTAGGCGCACCAGTCTTCCAAATTGACTGGGACACCCACAGATACCTGTGTATCCTGATCAATAAAAATCCTCTTGCAGATTGCAGCCTGTGGACTTGGTCTGGTCATTGGGCTTGAGGATCTCCCTCCTGAGGGAAGATTCTCTCTGAGAATCTTACATATGGGGGCTCGTCCAGGATCGGAGATCCTCTGCCTAGAGACCACCGACCACCCACCGGGAGGTAAGCTGGCCAGTGTTTGTCTTGTCCTGTCTTGTCTTGCTTTGTGACTTGTTCTGTAAATGCTTAGTTACTTGGCTTAGGTCTAGACCGTTTGTATTTGGGCGGGCCAGAGAAGGAGCTGACAAGCTCGGACTTCTCCCCCGCAGCCCTGGAAGACGTTCCAAGGGTGTTTAGAGCCCGGTTTTTCGGGGCTCAGCCTGTATCGGAAGGATACATGGTTTTGGGTTGGAGGAGAGAGGAGAGAGCCGGATCCACTGAAGGATCCGGACCCTCGTCACCTCTGTCTGAATTTTTGGTTTCAGTTTGACACTGAAGCCGCGCAGTGCGTCTGTCTGTCTGACTGTTGGAATTGTTTGTCTTCTTTGTGTCCTAATTTTCTTTGAACATCTGTGGAAATTGGTTATAGGATTCTTTGTCTTGGTCTTGTTTGTCTGGTTTGTTTTCTGTGGTATTGTCGAGTGTCTTTTTGACTTTTGTTTCGTTTTTGGACTTTGGATAGACGACTGTGTTTAAAATCTTGGACTGACGACTGTGTTTGAAATCATGAAACTGTTTGCTTTGTTTGTCAAGGAGTTTTACTTGGTCCTCTTGGTGCTCAACTTGGAAATAATTTGCTTGAGAAAAATTGTTTTATCTTTCTCTCTTAGCCTCCTCCCCAAGGAGAGATGCCCCTCCCTTTGTTCCCCTTGTCCAGTCTAGCTGCTGTTAACAGTTGTGTATGAAGAACTCCAGGTTAGTGAGTGACCCTGTCTGAAGCAGGTATTAACAAGGGCCTGAAAGCTTTACCTTAGATCCTGAAGAAAAATTCTCCCTGTTGCTTAAACATTCACAGCTTCTAAGGAAGGGACAGCACAGAGTAGGAAAATGTAGGGGCTGAGGGTGACAAGCATACAGGCCTGCTAGCAAGCTGCAGGCTGCGCGTGGGCAGTGGTGCAGCTCTGGCCAAGTCAGCGTAAGAGGAGTTTCAAGGTGATGAGGCCGGCCGGCTTTGACAACAAGAAGATAGCGTAGAGTTAGTGGTTGTTTTATGAGACTTTTGGCCCTGAATAAATAATAATTCCAGTTGCTGCCTTCAGTGACCAGATCTTCAACACTTGCTCCCAGAAGGAGAGTGTTCATTAAGAGAAGTTCTTTAAGGGAGCCTGCCATATCTGCTGGCCCTATTCCAAGAGAGGAGTTGATCTCCAACATTAAGTAACCTTCCCTGTTAGTCATCATTGACATGGAGAGTGCCTTTGATCCTATCCCCACAGCAGCCAGTTCCTGCCCCTGTGGTCAAAATGCCCCAGGTTGGGGGACAGAGAAGCCCCTAAAATAGTTTCAAAAAGAATCTGCAACAAACTGTGAAGAACTTTGTTTTGCCAGTCAAAATTTAGAATTCAGGCTTTGGCTGTGGCCAAGGTCAGGATTAATGTTTTCTTTTCCATGGGCCTTTAGCCCAATGAGACAGTTTGGTAAAGGGCTGCTACTGAGGTCCTGAAAGTCCCAGGTGAACTGGGTACAATTCTTATGTCAGCCACTTGGCATCTAGCACCCAGGTCCTAACCATCTCTCCATCCTTTTGTTATTAGTTCTTAAGTCCAGAGAGATAGTCGGTAACAGATCAGCTCCCTCTCTGCTTGCCGTTCTGTTTCACAGACACAAAGCTTGTGCTTATTTTTACAACGGTCTTTTTGTCCCAAAAAGTCCTCCTGGTTTAGCTGTGTGACTAAATGCTATTTGTCCTCTTCAGTGGACCTCTATTCTCGAGATTCTCTTGTTTTCTCACCATCCCATTTGAGATGCTTGTTAGTAACTGTTACAGGTCTTCTTTACCACTGAGGAAAGACAGAATCCTACTAGAGGCCAGAAAGATAAATCCAGACATGGATGGAAGACCCTCACTCCTGACTGTTGACTTGAATACCCCTGAAGGTAGGGAGTGCTCCGGGTCTGCCACCAGGCTCCAAGTGTGGGTCTCCGAGGGGCTGGAAAATGCCCCACCAATCTGGCTAAGATAAGTAAAAGATATAAAGAGAGAAAGTTACAGAAATTTGAAGGGTTAAGCTAAGTTGCTGAGAGTTAGTGTAAGTTGCAGAGAAAGTAAAGTTGACATAAGTGGACAGCATCTAATAGCTGTAGAGGAAGATGAAGATGAGAGAGAGACTGAGGAAAAGAAAGAGGAAAGAAGGTAAAAAGAGCAGGAAGCTAAGGAAGAAAAGAGACAAAAGGAAAAAGAAGCTAGAGAGCTAAAGAGGGATAAAAGACAGGAGAGGAATATATACTGGCCACAGTAGTTAGGGAACCTAGGAAGACAGTACCTGGCAACAGAAGAGAATTCCTAGCTAAAGATCAGTGTGCCTATCGCAAGGAAAAAGGACACTGGGTGAGAGACTGCCCCAAGAAGAACAAGAGGGGCCTCTCCAGCAGCCCGGAAGGCAAGCCTCTTGGTTCTAGAGTGCTGGCTATGCGCAAAGATAGAAGGGAAGCCTGCCCAGTTGTTTTGTGAATACGGGGGCCCAACACTCTGTGCTCCTACGCCCAAATGGGCTAGTGTCCAGCAAAAGACCTTGAGTACAGCGGACTACTGGCAACAAATGATACTCATGGACTACCCGAAGAACGGTGGACCTTGGCGTGGGCCGGGTATCCCACTTGTTCCTTGTGATCCCAGACTGCCCCTACGAGTCTAAACCCTGCAACCCTGCTCCCGGACCCCGACCTAGACACCCCCCTTCATGACTGTCAGCAGGAGCTCACTAAAGCACAGGAGTGACATAAAGATCAGACTGATCAGCCAGCAGAGGGGGTAGATGTCATCTGGTTCATAAAAAAAGATGGGCTGGGACAGCAGTGGTAGATGGAAACAGAGTCATTTGGGCTCAGGCCCTACCAGAAGGCACCTCTACTCAGAGGGTAGAGCTCGCTCCCCTCACCAAAGCCCTTGGGCTGAGAAAGAGACTTAACATCTATGTGGACAGCACATATGCCTTTGCTACAGCCCATCAGCAGAGGGGCCTGCTGACATCTGAGGGCAAGAAAGAAAAAAAAGAGATTCTGGCTCTGTTAAGGGCCCTACATGACCCAGCCAGGCCGAGGAAGAGACTCTGGTACACCTCAACGAGAAAGAAGATCCTGCTACAATTTTTACAGGCAGAGGCCATGGTAAAACAAATACATCAATGGACTCACTTAGGGGTAAGCAAACTCATCCAGACGTTTTCAAAAACTAAATATTATGTCACAGGTCTCAAGTATCTCGTGGAACAGATAGTACACTGATGTATACCATGCCAAAAGGTAACTGTTTTCAGGAAAGTTGACTGTGGTAGGAGGCTCCATGGGGAACGGCCTGGATCCTACTGAGAAGTGGACTTCACAGAGATAAAACCAGGAAAATATGGTTATAAATGTCTCCTAGTGTTTATAGATATCTTTTCAGGAATAGGTAGAAGCTTTCCCCACCAAGCAAGAGATGGCCTCAATAGTCATCAAGAAGATACTAGAAGAAATCTTCCACAGGTCTGGAGTGCCCAAGGTAATCTGGTCAGACAACAGCCCTACTTTCGTTGCCAAGGTAAGCCAGGGTGTGGCCAAGTATTTAGAGGTTGATTGGAAATTACGCTATATTTACAGACCTCAAAGTTCAGGACAGGTAGAATAAATAAATAAGACTCTAAAAGAGACCCTGACCAAATTGACCATGGAGACTGGCGTAGACTGGGTGACACTCCTTCCCTCTTGCTCCCTTCAGAGCAAGAAATACCCCTTCCAGATTCAGCTTTACCCCCTTTGAGATCTTATATGGGGCCTCAGCTCCCCTGACTATATTAGATGATGTTACTGAACCAACATGTCATAGTAATAATGATTTGTATGCCAGGCTAAAAGACCTACAGGTGATACAGAAAGAAATCTGCTCACAGCTGACAGCAGCCTATGCCGCGGGGACCCCTGAGACATGTCATCAGTTCCAGGTTAGAGACTACAGCTACACTGAGCCCAGACACTCGAGCCTCGCTAGAAAGGACCGTACCTGGTGCTGCTGACCACCCTGACAGCCGTCAATTCTCAGCCCTCACCAGCAGCGTACTAGCTGTTGGGGCTGAGAGCTGGGACCTAGAGGGACACTCAGATCTTGAAAAAGCTCCCTAGACTTAAGTGATTGGGAGGTTGCTATAATGCTCACTTGAGGAGTGTGTTTTAGAAACAAGAATTTCATGTTTGCCTGTTTGCCCTGGGTTCCCTCGGAATAGGTGTAAGGATAGGCTTGATTTTTATTGCAAATGATGTAACATTACATATGTTAGTACTCCTAACACTTCTTGGGACTGTGCCTCAGGGATCACAACCTATATAAGTTTAGAAGTTCTAAAAGACCTTGGTGTATAGGTTCAGATAGTGTCCAGATTAGAATCCTGATGCTAAAGACTTAATAAGACACAAAAGAGAGTTGAGAATTATTTAAGGCTATCTAGGTGCTACAAGGGCAGCACAAGGACATCTGCTGTTGCCCTACAATGCAAGGCTTATAGAGAATTAGGAACTGCCATTGACTCAGATATAAAAAAAATAAAAAAGACTTTTTAGCTGACCTCCAAGAACACCTAACCTCCCTCTCAGAGGTAGTCCTTCAAGATAGGAAAAGATTAGACCTGATATTCCTTAAAGAAGGAGTCTGTGTGCTACACTAAAAGAAGAATGTTGTTTCTATGCAGATCAGACAGAAATAATAAGAGATATAGCCTTTCAGTCATTCAAACTTTTGTGCTGAGACAACAGTATCAGATGGTAAAACAACAACAACAAAAAAAAAAAAAAAAAAAAAAAAAAAAAACAGAGGTACCTTAACCAAGTTGAGTGGAAGATTCCACTCAAGGACAAAAAAAGAAAATGGGGGAATGAAAGACCCCCTCCCAGAAAGGGAATTGTACAAGCCCAAGGCCCTCAACTATAGAAATAAAAAGTAAGTTTTTAGATATGTGGGACAATCTGACCCATCATTTAGACAAAACAGACCAGAAAAGAAAACAAATTGCAGAAACCAGACTAAATTATGGGCATTGCTCCATGGACCACCTGGCAGGAAAAAGAAAAAGTCCCTGACCCCCCGGAAGCCCTGACCACCATGTACGTTTTGCTAACTCATTGTTATGATTATAGCCAAAATAGGTAACATACACGTATGCCTCATTTACTCCACCAATCACATCCCTGTAACCATGCATCTGCTTCTGTAAGCCTGCTTCTGCTCCCCAATGCCCTATAAAAACCCGTCCCTGGTTCTGCTAGGCACGCCAGTCTTCCAAATTGACTGGGACACCCACAGATACCTGTGTATCCTGATCAATAAAAATCCTCTTGCAGATTGCAGCCTGTGGACTCGGTCTGGTCATTGGGCTTGAGGATCTCCCTCCTGAGGGAAGATTCTCTCTGAGAGTCTTACAATATGTGTCTGGAATGCAGGCACACTACACATTTTAATCCTTCCAGCTAGAATACATGCATACCCTTAGGTCAAAGCTTTAGTCTCAATCAATATTAAGAAGGTTAGTTTGTAGAACAAAGAAGATATGTATGAAAATGACATCTCATTGAAAGGTAAAGAAAGTGATGAATCAGAGAAAGACTTGATGGAATGAGTCAGAGATGGAATATGACCAATTCATGAGAACACAGGAAAGAAAGAACTTAGAAGGGGGGAGGGGAAGGGAAGGGGGAGGGGGAGAGGGAGGGGGAGAGGGAAAGGGAGAGCAGTTTTAATGGGAAAATATTACGGAGACAGGCTACAGGTGAAGACAAGAAAAGCCAGAACTCCTGAGTTGAACCAGCCAGCAAGAGTTCAAAAATAAGGGTTAGAAAGGGTGATCTTATTTTCCAGTTAAGCCTACAAGATGACAATTACACCTGGTCAATAAAAGTTACTTTTACAAAAATGATTTATTTTTTTTTGTTTTATTTGAATACACACACTCTAACCTGAAGAAATTTTGCTATTCTCATTCTATGATTCAACTTCAACTTTTAATTCTAGTAATTTCTTCTGTTGGATGATTTAAAATATTATTTGTACAAAATAGTAACACTTTTGTGTTTGTTTTTTAATATTTTTTTCTAACAATCTTTCCTATATAGACCCTCGAGTTAAATATGAAGCTAAAATGATAAAGGACCAAGAATTTCTTGTGCTTCTCTGTCTTATGCAGAAAGCTTTTTGCTTGATTTTGATTTTCTTTTTTTAAAACATGGCCATGTAACATTTTGCTATAAACTTGTTATCTCTATATTTAATGCTTAATTATATACTATTGTAGAGTTTTGTGATTAATATACTTTTGGGGGACTGCTAAAAATCTACTCAGGTCTTTTTGCACATCAGACAAGGAAAATACCACAGAGCTACACATTCAGACTTAGACATTTTAGTATTTCATGTCCTAAGATGTGGTTCTTCCTGATGGATGTCCAAAAGAAGGTGAGAAGAAAGTGAACTTGGCTATTTTTGAAGTATTCTGTACTAAAGTATTAGATGTACTTGATTGATATTTTTCAGTTCAACTACATTTTTATTGATTTTCTGACTGCTGGAACTACCAGGAGAATATAGATAAAATTTCCAACTGTAGTAGAAGGATCATTTTTCTTTGCATGTCTGAGTTCTTGCAACATGTATTTTGATTTTCTGTTGCTGAGCACATGCATATTAATAATTGTTATGTGACCTTGGAGAATCAGCCACTTTATCAGTTTTGTAAGACTATAATTATCCTGGATAAAGTTTTTTCTAAGCACTTCCTGGCATTAATATCACTGCTCCAGATCTTATTTTCTAATTGCTTCTATAATATTTTTTCTGTAGCCCTTATATTTTAATAAGTGTGCTTTATATTAAATATTGGCTTCATGTAGCATATGTTTGTTTCTTTAACTTTACTATCAATCTTATTTTTGATACGTATTTACAAATAATATTGTCCATATTTGTAGATATTATCTTTTTGAAGGCTATATTTTTATAGGATTTTTAGTCCTTGTCAACTGTAATTATTTTTACACAGCTATATTTTCTACTCATCTACTCTATCAAGTAAGCTTCTTCCTACTAATTTTTATCTTTTACAAAACTTGTGACTATTGAGTGGAACTGGGCTCTAAGTCAAGCAACTATCATCCTGGATAATTCAACTCTACTCACTTGCAAAAAGATCATCCTAGCTGGGCATGTTCACTGTTACACTTCCTTATGGATGGATGGAATTTTCTTGTGATGCTCTCCATAGTGTTCTATCACATTATACCATCTGCTGAACATAATTATGCCTGAATGATGCCCCAACAAATAAAAAAAGACACGTGCTCCACTATGTTCATAGCAGCCTCATTTATAATAGCCAGAAACTGGAAAGAACCCAGATCCCCTTCAACAGAGGAATGGATACAGAAAATGTGGTACATCTACACAATGGAATATTACTCAGCTATCAAAAACAATGCCTTTATGAAATTCATAGACAAATGGTTGGAACTGGAAAATATCATCCTGAGTGAGGTAACCCAATCACAGAAAAACACACATGGTATGCACTCATTGATAAGTGGCTATTAGCCCAAATGCTTGAATTACCCTAGATGCATAGAACACATGAAACTCAAGATGGATGATCAAAATGTGAATGCTTCACTCCTTCTTTAAAAGGGGAACAAGAATACCCTTGGCAGGGAATAGAGAGGCAAAGATTAAAACAGACACAGAAGGAACACCCATTCAGTGCCTGCCCCACATGTGGCCCATACATATACAGCCACACAATTAGACAAGATGGATGAAGCAAAGAAGTGCAGGCAGACAGGAGCCGAATGTAGATCTCTCCTGAGAGACACAGCCAGAATACAGCAAATACAGAGGCGAATGCCAGCAACAAACCACTGAACTGAGAATAGGACCCCCATTGAAGGAATCAGATAAAGAACTGGAAGAGCTTGAAGGGGCTCAAGACCCCTTATGAACAACAGTGCCAAGCAACCAGAGCTTCCAGGGACTAAGCCACTACCTAAAGACTATACATGGACTGACCTTGTACTCTGCCCTCATAGGTAGCAATGAATATCCTAGTAAGATCACCAGTGGAAGGGGAAGCCCTTGGTCCTGCTAAGACTGAACCCCCAGTGAACGTGATTGTTGGGGGAGGGCGGCAATGGTGGGAGGATGGGGAAGGGAACACCCATAAAGAAGGGGAGGGGGAGAGATTAGGGGGATGTTTGCCCGGAAACCGGGAAACGGAATAACATTCGAAATGTAAATAAGAAATACTCAAGTTAATAAAAAAAAAAGTGAAAAAAATGTGACTTTGGGAAGTTTGTAGTCCAGGAAAGACTAATAGAAGGACTGCCCATATATGTGCTCGAATGTGGTGACTTCTGTGTACTAGACACAAGTTAAAGTCATCTGAAAGTGGAAATCCACAATTGAGAAAATGCCTCCATAAGATTGGCTATAGGGCATTTTCTTAATCTGTGATTGAAATAGTGGTCCCAGTCCATTATGGGTAGAGTCACCCTCGGAAAGTATCCCTAGTTCCTATAAGTAACCACACTGTACAAGCCACAGGGAGCAAACTAATAAGTAGCACTCTACCATAGCCTCTGTATCAGCTCCTGCCTTCAGGCTGTTTAAGTTACTCTTTTGACTTCCTTCATTTATGAACTACTATGGAAGAACAATCAAAATAATATTTTCTTTCCCAATTTTGATTTTGGTCAAGGTCTTTTATTCATAGCAATAGTAATCTTAACTAGTACACCATATAGATATATGTGTATGTTTATGTGTATGTGTATGTATTTGTATATGTATATGTATATGTATATGTGTATGTATATACGGAAGAGAAAGAGAGAGAGAGAAAGAGAGAGAGAGAGAGAGAGAGAGAGAACATAGCAATATGCTCAGAGGTTAAGAGCTCTTTTACCCCTTTTATAGGACCTAACTTCAATTGCCTGAATTAAGATAGTTGCTCATAACTACAGGTATTTCCACTAAGGGGATTTAATGCCATTTTCTGTTCTTGCTTGCCACTTACACACACACTCATGAATATATATATATATATATATATATATATATATATATATATATACTCAGACCCATATGCTTATAATATCATAATATATATAATTTTATATATACATAATATATATATATTATATATATACCTTAAAATGATAAAAACAATTTCAGTGAATCTGGATAATGAAAAAAATCATTCAAATTTATTTTGTCCAGACTTTCTATGCTATTTGTTTTTGAGATGAGAGCTGGGTGAAAAAAAAATATGACGTTTATATATAAAACATGGTTGTCATGACAAAGCTATAACCAATATCATTGTTCACTTTCAAATAATTTAAGGTTACTGATTAGCCATGTTTTGCAATTTTTTTTCTTTTATTTACTTTACCAATACAAAATGTCTTTCTATTTTCTTTATGTTTCTGGGAAGTCTAATATAACTGCACTCCTTCTTCCTTTTTATATTTTTGGTGGTTTGAATATTTTTGGCCCAAAGAGTGGCACTATTAGTAGGTGTGGTTTTGTTTGTGTCAGTGTGCGCTTATTGGAGAAAGTGTGTCTCTGTGGGGGATTAAGCTTTGAGATCCTCCTCATAGCTACTGCAAAGTCTGTATTGTCTTGACTACTTTCAAATGAAGATGAAGAAATTGGGCTCAATCTCCAGCAGGATGATCTCTACCTGGATGATGCTATGATTCCTGTCATGATGATAATTGATAACCTCTCAAACTGTAAGCAAACTCCAATTACACATCCCTTATAAGAGATGCCTCAGTCTTGGTGTCTTTTCATAGACATGAAAAAACTAACTAAGACAAAAGTTGGTACCAGTGACTCCATTACTGCTGTGATAGGCCTGACTACAGTCTATTGTTTGAAGGAATGCAGATTTGGGGACTTTGGATTTGAAAAGCAATGGAAAGCAATAGGATAAGTGTGCTTAATGAATCATCCTAATAGGAATGTGGAATACATTGGTGCTGATGGGGTCCTGGCACAAGAGAAGAATTTCAGTATGTTTCCTATAGAGATTCTTGTGATATTTTGGTGAAGACTATGCCAATTTTTTGTCCTTGGAAGCAAGGTCTGTCTGATGCTAAAGTAAAGAGATTCAGAATAACTGTCTTGATAAAGGAAGTCTCAGAAAAGTCCAGCATGTACTTTGACTTACGGCTGACTTTCATAAAGAACATTTGTATCAAGTTTATCGAGCTCAAAGAGGAGGGAGGAGTGGGGTGATGAACTCTCAGAGTGGGTACCAGGAAGGGGTGCAACATTTGGAATGTAAATACATAAAATAATTTGATAAAAAAGAACAAAGAAAGAAAGAAGGAGAGAAGGAAGGAAGGAAGGAAGGAAGGAAGGAAGGAAGGAAAAATACAAAATATATGGTTCAAAGAGTAAAGGGGTACCAGGAAAGTAGAATGAAACTTAATCCTATGTTCAAGCATATTAAATGTAATTAAGAGAGTGGTGATGTTGGAGCAAGATTCCACCCAGCTAAATTTATGAATTTGCATTTGTGAAAAAATAAATTATGTCATGTTATGTGATATGATGTTGTGGTTATTGTTTTCTTTTGAAATAGGAGATATGAATATGTATCAAATTAACAAAGAATAGATTGTGATGACTTAATCAGTTTTCAACTTAAGATCTATAATGAAAATCTTAAGTCCCTGCATGGTGGTACACACCTTTTTTCCCAGAAGACAAAGATAGATTGATGAGTTCAAGGCCAGCCTCGTACAGAGCAAGTTTCATGATTTAAGTCCAGGTGTGGTGGTAAAGTACGTTAATCCTAGCATTCAGGAAACAAAGCCAGGTAGAACTATGAGTTCAAAGTCAATCTAGAGAGCAAGTTCCAGAACAGCCAAGCAAAGGCACTGGAGTTGGAAAACAGAAAGCAAGTGATAATATAGTAGAGCTAAGGGGCATGTCCAGCTCCAGCAAGCAATAGAACTCAGCAGCTTCCAAAATGTGGTTCTGGCTGTATATGCAAGAACAGAGGGGTCTATTGGAACAATTGGTGCTGGTTAGCATTAATGTTAATTAAAAGGATACCAGTATCAGGTAAAATCTTCTGGAAAGTGTTTCCTGAAACTACAAAGAAGCTGTGTTCTAGACATAGCTAAGGTTGTACCTCATGCTGCAGCTGAACCTTGTACTGTGTAAGAATCACCCAAGTAGTCCTGGTTTTGAAAGCATAAAAAGTCATGGAGAACGCCTGAGGCTTGGCACTATGAGAGTGCAGGGAATAGGGAAATTTCAACCCCAGTTACAATTGACAGCCCAGGACTAAAGGGATCATGAAAAGAGATTGATGCTTGACACCATGAAAGAAACCTATGAGCAGCTATTGGTGAAGCCTGGTTGTACAAAACTCCAGAATGTTCAATATGCCAGTATCATGGGATAACCACCAAGAACAGCAGCAGCAATGGAGTGAAGTTAACCTAACCCTGCAGTGCTAGAGGTGTGACCCAAGCCCTTTGGAGGAGCCCATAATATCATATGAGGATCTGGGACAAGAAGTTGCAATGTCAAAGATGCCTTATAATCCCCAAGATATTGAAGATGCCAGAGCTTTCCTATACCTGCTGAGGAAAGCTGCTTGTGGGGAGTGGAACAAGCACCATAGAAAGAATTAGGCTGTAATCAACAATTCAGAAAGGAGTTGGAGATCTGAAGAGTGCTTTGATATCAGACATGGTGGTATAATGTTTGCCCCCCTGGTTTCTGTCTTTCTTTGTTCAAGTATTTCTTCATCATTACATTTTGTAATGGTAATACATGTACTGTGATGTGGAGGTATGTGATCTGCTTTTTGATTTTGATTTTATAGGGGATTACAGTTAAGTGATCAGTTGAATCTAAGAAGAGACTTTGAACTTTGAACTTTTAACATTTTTGAAACTGTGATAGACTATAAGACTTTTAAAGTTGAACCAAGTATATCTTTTAGTATGCTATGGAAAGGTATGGCCACCTTAGATTTATGATTTTATACATGCCTATTGGGAACAGGGAGTGGAATGTGGTGGTTTGGATATACTTGTCCCAAGGAATGGCATAATTAAGAGGTATGGCCTGTTAGACTGTGGGACTTTTGAATTTGAACTAAATATATATTTCGTTATACTTTGGCTAAGTATGACTACCATAGATCCATGTGTTTGTAAAGGTTTATTGGGGTCAGTGTGTGAAATGAGGTACTTTGAATATACTTGGGCCAAGGAATGGCACTCTTAGGAGGTGAGGCCTTGTTGGATTAGGCATGGCCTTGTTGGACGAAGGTTTTGAGATCTTCCACTTAGGTCCTGACTTCTTTTGGAACAGTGTGTAGAACTCCAGCACCATTTCTGCCTTAATGCTGCCATGATTCCTGCTATAATGTTAATGAACTGAACCTCTGAACCTATAAGGGATCATCAATTAAATGCTGTCCCTTATAAGAGTTGCCTTGGTCATAGTATCTCTTAATAGCAGTGAAAACCCTGACAATATTTTGCCATCAACTTCTTTCTAGATTTTTTCCTTTTATTTGAACTATTGCTCTAAGATATGATATAGATATTTAATATTTATCTTACTTAAATATTTTTTCTGTGTATTGATATCAAAAATTAATTTTGGAAGTTACACCCAATTCCAAATGTTTCTTTATTTTCCCATTATCTCTTTCTTTTCCTGACATTCTCATTAACATGCAATATTACCTTTATTTAATCATAACTTTGAGTATTTATCTTATTTCATTATTTATTTTTTACTTTTCAATCTATGTTATTAATTTATTCCTCAGCCTCATTCAATTTAATGATAAGTAAACAGACATTTTAAAAAACATTTAACATTATTTTCCTTCATATATTTTTAAACATAATGACAAAAGGCTATAAAAGAGCAAAACCTCAACAAGAGAGCATTTAATCAGGACCTCAAGAATATGGAGGTTGGCACATGGTAGTAAGAGTATATGAGGCTAAAGAAAAGCATTCATAACCAGATAGAGTGTTGTTGGGACCTTGATTTCAAGCCTTCAGAAGGCTAGGAGTGCTTTCTGATTTCAAGGCCGTCCAGTATTAAATAACAAGTTTCAAATAAATCAGCCCTACAAAGTGATTCTATGTTTCAGAAAGGAAAAGAAAAAGAAGAAGAAAGGAATGATGGAAAAAAGGAAGAAAGGAAGAAAGGAAGAAAGAAAGACAGAAAGACAGAAAGAAAGAGAGAAAGGAAAAGTTTAAATAATGTATGTCATGTTAATTTCCTATTAGTCTCCCACTCATGTTCACCTCTATTCTCTTCATAGTTGGTCGAATTTTGTTTTCATGAGGATTGTTTTGGTGACCAATTGTGTTACATTAGTGATTCTTATGGGATTCTGGGTAAAGAATTGCTTACAACAGTATTGCCTTCCTACATCCAGTGATAACACTGATTAAAAAGTGTCTCCATCCCCTTGAAATCATTACATACATAAATACTCAGGGGCCAGTTGTAAGTTGTGAGCCCTTCCTTTTTAGCTCCTACTATCTGCTTGTAACTCTATATAGAGAGGTGGGGTCCAATGGCTCCTTCTCACCCTGCAAGACTAGATGTTGATAGGCTCAATCTCTGCTATGCAACTAATATGCAAAAGAAATAATATGCTCTGGGGAGAGTATTCTATCTCATGTATTCTTTCCTCTGTCTTTTAAGTACTTTGAACTCGTCTTCTGAGGTTTCTTAAGCCAACTACAGTGGTAATATAGGTAGCCAACTGATGGCTGAACATTCATTACTCACTTGTACTGTGCTGCTCTATTAAGTCTACAGTTACCACTGCCTACTCTAAAAAAGAAGCTTCCTGACCAAAGCTGATGGCAACATTAAATTGTAGCTATTTAACAATATTTAAATATGAGTATTTTGAAGGTAATCTGATAACATATAATATCTATTTGATAGAACAATAAATATAACTTCTCTACTCCAACCTATGAAAGAATTCTTACTATAATTAGCAATATTGCCAGATACAGATGATATGAATACTCTTGAAGAGTTCTCAGAATTTAGCCAATTAGTTATTTTCTGGGCTTGCCACTATTGCACCAGTGGTCTCAATGGAGAAAACAAAGTAATAGAATACATTTACAAAAATTTGCATCTCTGCATTAGACTGCTCATTCCAACATTTTAGTTTTTAGCTAAACCAATGAATTTTCTAAGTTTCTAAATTGTACAAAACTTGTTATGGAATTTTAAAGATACTTCAACAATATCAAGCAATTTTATTCTGAGTTATTTGCTCTCTATGTAAGATTTCTTCCTCTATATTCCATTAATACATGAACTCTACCAAGTCAATAGTAATGGATATATAAAGCAACTAAATTAAATCTTGGGCTAATAAAATGAAGTTTCTTTAAAGAAGAAACACAAATGAACATTAAATATTTGAAAAGTAATGATCAGTAACCATCATGGAAATAATAATTAAAATTATATTGAGGTACTGCCACCCTCCAGTCAAAATAGCTATCATCAAGCAACCTGATAATTATTGGAGAGGATGATGGGTAAAGGAAGTCTTATCATTTTCTGATAGGAGTGCAAATTAATAGTAATTAGGGATAGAATTTCAACCTGTATGCATAACACGTTTCATTATCTATTCATCTGTGAAGAACAACTGGTTGTTTCCTTTTCCCAGTTATTAAAATTGGGCTGTAATAAACATTGATGAGTAAGCATATGTAGAATAGGACATAGAGTATTTGGAATGTATGTCAAGGTGTGGTATAGCTCTCTAATAAGGTAGGTTTATTTTTAGCTTTTTGAGAATTTTCCATAATGAGCTCAAGACTAGCCACAATTTTCTTTCACATCAGAAGTGAATAAGGGTTGCTTTCTTTTTCACAACTTCTCCAGTATTTTTTTTAGTCCTTCTTTTATGTAACCATTTTAACTAGGGTATAATAAAATATCAAAGTTATTTTAATTTGTATTTCCCTAATTGTTAAAAATGATGAATGTTGTTTGAGGTAATTTTAAACTACTATTATTTCCTCAATTGAGAACTTTCTGTTTAGAATTCTAGCCTATTTTTAATTGGGTTTAGATATTCCTAAAGAAAGTATAGGTATAATTATCATATAACATTTTAAACCATTTCTGGATATAAACACAAGAAACTATATCTTATCATAGATTAGTTTCATATTCATTGCAGCTTTATTCATATTATCTAGGAAATGGAAACAACCTAGATGAACATCAACAGAAGAATAGATAATAAAGATATGAATTTTTAAAGCTCTAAAGATAATTGAAATCATGACATTTTAAAGGAAGATGAATGAAAAGAAAGCATAATACTTAGTGAAATGTCCAAATTCAGAATAAGACAAAAAATTCAAGAATAAATCATATAATTTTTATACTCATACATGTATATTAATATGTATATTTATGGGTATATGCAAATGCATGTAAGTATGGATAAAATCTAAAAATTAAGAAAAGAGACAAAGATAAGATGATATTAAGTTGATGAGGTTGGTTAGATGAGTAGGCAATAGGACACATGAATCATGAACGAGGATATACAGATAAAGATAATGTTTTCGGTTTACATTTATTTATTTGTTTATATATTTATTTATTTATTTTTACCAAAGTGGACATACAAATTCAATTTTCTGTACACTGAAATAGCAAAAATCAGCTTTCTGTCTCCAACATCTTCCAGAGCTGGGGCTGTTTCACAGCCCTCAGATACAAAGCCCACAGGTGTGACCCCATGTCCTCTCCATTGACTGTCCAAGGAGAGACACACCCGGAGCTCACAGGGTTCAGAAGCTACAGGGTGACCTACAACAGGACCCTTCCAGTCTTCATCAGTGCCTAGAGCTGGGGCTGTCCCACAGTTCTCACACCAAAAACCTGCCAGCAGAGAGCTGGTATGCCAGGAGCACTCTTACTCCTAATATCACAGATGCACAGGCTCGCAGGTCTACAGGAGTGACAAGCTCCAGTAAGAGACAGCACAACCAACTAACATTAGAGATAATAAAGATGGAGAAAGGCAAGAACAAGAACATTATCAACAGAAACCAAGACTACTTGGCATCATCAGAACCCAGATCTCCCACCACATCAAACAGTAGATATCCCAGTACAACTGAAAAACAAGATTTGGATTTAAAAATCACATCTCATGAAGAAGACTGAGGGCTTTAAGAAGGACATAAATATCTCCCTTAAAGAACTACAGGACAGCACATGTAAACAAGTAGAAGCACTTAAAGAGAAAACACAAAAATCTGTTAAAGTATTACAGGAGAACCACAACAAACAGGGGAAGGTATTGAATAAACCATCCAATATAAAAAGAAGGGAAAGAAACAATAAAGAAATCAGAAAGGGAGACAACCCTAGAGATAGAAAACTTAGGAAGTTACAAACTCAAGCATCACCAAAGAATAAAAAAGATTAAAGAGAGAATCTCAGGGACAGAAGATATCATAGAAATCATTGAACCAATAGTCAAATAAAATACAAAATGCAAAAAGGACTGAACCCAAAATATACAGGAAATCCAGGACACAATGTGAAGACCAAACCTAAGAAAAATAGGTATAGGAGAAAATGAAAATTCTCAAGTTAAAGGGCCAGTAAATATCTTGAACAAAATTATAGATGAAACCTTCCCTAACCTAAAGAAAGAGATGCCCAGGAAGATATACGAAACCAACAGAACGCCAAACAAATTGGACCAGAAAAAAGTTCCCCTGTCACATAATAGTCAAAACACCAAATAAACAAAACAAAGAGAGTACTCAAAACAGAAAGGAAAGGATGGTCAAGCAACTTATAAAGGTAGACCTATGAGAATTAGACCAGACTTCTCAACAGAGACTATGAAAACTAGAAGATTCTAGACAAATATCATACAGACCCTAAGAGAATACAAATGCCAGTCCAAGCAACTATATCCACTAAAACTCTCAATTATCATAGATGGAGAAACCAAGATATTCCATGACAAAACCAAATTTACATAATATATTTTCACAAATCTAACACTACAAAAGATAAGAGATGGAAAACTTTAATACAAGGAGGGAAAATGAGCACAACAAAAAGCAAGAAAGTAATCTTGCAATAAACCCAAAAGAAAGAGATACACAAAAACATAATTCTACCTCTAACAACAAAGATAACAAGAAACAATCACTATTCTTTAATATCGCTTAACATCAATGGAATCAACTCTCCAATAAAAAAGCTTAGAATAACAGATTCGATATGTAAACAGAACCTGGCATTTTGTTGCATATAGGAAATACACCTCAGTGACAAAAACAAACACTATCTAAGAGTAAAAGGTTGGGATAAATTTTTCAAGTAAATGGTCCCAAGAAACAAACTGGAGTAACCATATCAAATAAAATAGACTTTCAAACAAAAGGTATCAAAAAAAGATAATGAAGGACAGTTCATACCTATTAAATGAAAAAATTCACCAAGATGAATTCTCAATTATGAACATCTATGCTCTAAATGAAAGGGCACTCACATCGACAAAAGCAACTTTACTAAAGCTGAAAACTTACACTGCACCATACACAATAATAATAGGAGACTTCAGCACACCACTCTCATCAATGGACAGATCATGGAAACAGAAACTAAAAAAAGACATTATAAAACTAACAGGAGTTATGAACCAAATGTATTTAACAGAGATCTATAGAACATTTCATCCTAAAACAAAAGAATATACCTTCTTCTCAGCACCTCATGGTACTTTCTCAAAAATTTACCATGTAATTGGACACAAAATAAATAGAAGGAAATTGAACGAATTTGATGGATCATATCAGATCACCATGGACTAAGGCTGGTCTTCAATAACAAAAAACAAACAAACAAACCAAACAAACAAACAAAAATACCAATAGAAATCTCACATATACATGGAAGCTGATCAACTCTCTACTCAATGACAACTTGGTCAAGCGAGAAAGAAAGAAATAAAGACTTTTTAGAATTTAATGAAAATAAAGGTACAACATACCCAACTTATGGGACACAATGAAAGTAGTGCTAAGAGGAAAACTCATAGATTTGACTTTCTCCATAAAGAAATGGTAGAGACACAAACTAACAGATTGATAGGATACCTGAAAGCTCTAGAAAAAAAAGAAGCAAATTTACCCAAGAGGAGTAGATGGCAAGAAATAATCAAACTCAGAGCTGAAATCAATCAAGAAGAACCATACAATAAATCAACAAAACAAGGAAGTGGGTCTTTGAAAAAATCAACAAGATTGGTAAACCCTTTGCAACACTAACCAGAGGGCAGAGAGACAGTTTCTAAATTAACAATATCAGAAATGAAAAGGGAGACATAACAACAAAATCTGAGGAAATTAAAAAAAATGATCAGATCCTACTACAGAAGTCTATACTCAACATAACTGGAAAATCTGGAGGAAATGGACAATTTTTTAGACAGTTACCAGAAACAAAAGTTAAATCAGGATCAGATAAAGAGTCCCATAACCTCTAAAGAAATAGAAGCATTTATTAAGAGTCTCCCAACCAAAAAAAAAAAAAAAGCCCAGGACAAGATGGGTTTAGTCTGAATTCTATCAGACCTTGAAAGAAGACATATTACCAATGCTCTTCAAAATACTAAGCAAAATAGAAACAGAAGGGCTACTACTCTTCTTTGAAGCCACAATTACACATATACCTAAACCAGACAAAGTGCTACACAGAAAGAAATTTCAGACCAATTGCTGTCATGAATATTGCTGCAAAAATACTCAATAAAAATCTTGCAAACTGAATCTAAAAACACAACAAACACTATCATCCATTATGATCAAGTAGGCTTTATCCTGGGAATGCAAGGATGGTTCAATACACAAAAATCCATCAATGAATTCCACAATATAAGCATCCTCAAGGGGAAAAAAAACACATTAGATGCTGAAAAAGCATTTGATGAATTCCACAGCCCTGCATGATAAAAGTCTTGGAAAGAGCGAGAGTTTTAGGCCCATACCTAAACATAGTAAAAGGAATATACAGCAAACCAGTAGCCAACATCAAATTTAAATGCAGAGAAACTTGAAGCAATCCAGCTAAAATCAGGAACTAGACAAGGCTGTTCACTCTCTCCCTACCCAGTCAGTATAGTTCATGAAGTTCTAGCCAGAGCAATTAAACAACAAAAAAAGGTTCAAGTATGCAAATTAGAAAGGAAGAAGTAAAAATATCACTATTTGCAGATGATATGATAGTACTCTTAAGTGACCAAAAAAATTCTACCAGAGAACTGCTACAAATGATAAGTAACTTCAACAAATGGGCCAGATATAAAATTAACTCCAACAAATCAGTAGCCTTCCTCTACTCAAAGGATAAAAAGTTTGAGAAAGAAATTAGTGAAATGACACCATTTATTTTTTTTTTTATTTAGAGCATACTTTATTAGTTTTTGTAATCAAACCCACGTATATAAGACCTTACATATTTAATACAGTGTGTTACCCCTGTACAAATGGAAAAAACTTAAGTTCAACATTTCTAGACCAATATGGCTGTTAATTTCTGTACAGTGCCAACTCAACACAGTAAATGGGGATACTTTTTTCGAAAGTTGACAGCACAGGTAAAGTTTCAAAAAATTCAAATTATATATCTGTATATATATATTTATATTTATATAAAAAGACCAATAATAGCAGTGTGTTATGCATCAACAGCAGCAACAGCTTTTCCAGGTTCTGCAGTCATCTGAACAAAACTGTAGAGACATCCAGCACACTCCATTAAAAAAAAAAAAAGTAAAAAAACAAAACCCGAGAAAACAGCACAGTTCTGTTACTCTTGTGGTACCTGGCACCAATTTTTTTAAATTAGCTTCTCAATCATCATCTGGAAAGAAAACATTCTGAGCAACATCATTAAAAACAGCTCTGATAAAGCACGGTCACTACTACGTATCATAAAGCAGGTACAAGCTATTTTACATCCACAGAGGTATGATACAGTACTGTCCTACATCTATAATACTAGAGGATACAATTTAAAAGGCATTATTTGAGACTTGATTCTACTTTTCCAGCAGAGGGCCCAAAGGATGGTGTGACACAGCTTTGTAAAGAAACATACTCTAGACAGGATTTCCTTTCACTAGTGGCACACTTCTAAGGATTCATTCCCTCCATGAATGTCAGCTAAAACCGTTATTTAAAAAAATGAAATATCCCTAGAACAAAACCGTATAACCACCGGATTCACATGAAGATGACCTAGTGGAGACAAGCTGGACCTCACCTTACCAACAAGCTATCAAATCTGTTATGTTTAAACAGTGAGACCTCCAAGGAAGGAGATGCCAAGTAGTGCTTCAAAGCTTCGGACCACAATCAAACACAGCATCCTTTTCAACAGAAGCAGAAGCTCATCTGAATATGCTCATGGATGCTGACATCAACATTTAATCATCTCCTCACTCATCCAGGAAGAAGGGGAGATCAGTTACTACTGTACTTTATTGTGTTCAACCAAATCACCATGTTATAAAAATAGCAAGCTGCCATAATAAAAAATAAGGCTCTTCTATCCAGCACCAGATAGCATCATTTCACTTTCAAGCCTAGAAATTGCACACTTGTATATAAACCAACCGAAGATGAGGATTGAGAGTTCATCTTGGTGGATTTTTCCTTTGATGAATATGAAGTGTCCTTCCTTATCTTTTTTGATGACTTTTAATTGAAAATTGATTTTATTTGATATTAGAATGGCTACTCCAGCTTGCTTCTTCTGACCATTTGCTTGGAAAGTTGTTTTCCAGCCTTTCACTCTGAGGTAGTGTCTGTCTTTGTCTCTGAGGTGTGTTTCCTGTAGGCAGCAGAATGCAGGGTCCTCATTGCGTATCCAGTTTGTTAATCTATGTCTTTTTATTGGGGAGTTGAGGCCATTGATATTGAGAGATATTAAGGAATAGTGATTATTGCTTCCCTTTATATTCATATTTGGATGTGAGGTTATGTTTGTGTGCTTTCATTCTCCTTGTTTTGTTGCCAAGACGATTAGTTTCTTGCTTCTTCTAGGGTATAGCTTGCCTCCTTATGTTGGGCTTTACCCTTTATTATCCTTTGTAGTGCTGGATTTGTAGAAAGATATTGTGTAAATTTGGTTTTGTCATGGAATATCTTGGTTTCTCCATCTATGTTAATTGAGAGTTTTGCAGGATACAGTAACCTGGGCTGGCATTTGTGTTCTCTTAGGGTCGGTATGACATCTGTCCAGGATCTTCTGGCCTTCATAGTTTCTGGCGAAAAGTCTGGTGTGATTCTGATAGGTCTGCCTTTATATGTTACTTGACCTTTTTCCCTTACTGTTTTTAATATTCTTTCTTTATTTTGTGCGTTTGGTGTTTTGACAATTATGTGACGGGAGGTGTTTCTTTTCTGGTCCAATCTATTTGGAGTTCTGTAGGCTTCTTGTATGCCTATGGGTATCTCTTTTTTTAGGTTAAGGAAGTTTTCTTCTATGATTTTGTTGAAGATATTTACTGGTCCTTTGAGCTGGGAGTCTTCACTCTCTTCTATACCTATTATCCTTAGGTTTGATCTTCTCATTGAGTCCTGGATTTCCTGTATGCTTTGGACCAGTAGCTTTTTCTGCTTTACATTATCTTTGACAGTTGAGTCAATGATTTCTATGGAATCTTCTGCTCCCGAGATTCTCTCTTCCATCTCTTGTATTCTGTTGGTGAAGCTTGTATCTACAGCTCCTTGTCTTTTCTTTTGATTTTCTATGTCCAGGGTTGTTTCCATGTGTTCTTTCTTGATTGCTTCTATTTCCATTTTTAATTCCTTCAACTGTTTGATTGTGTTTTCCTGGAATTCTTTCAGGGATTTTTGCGATTCCTCTCTGTAGGCTTCTACTTGTTCTCTAAGGGAGTTCTTTATGTCTTTCTTGAAGTCCTCCAGCATCATGATCAAATATGATTTTGAAACTAGATCTTGCTTTTCTGGTGTGTTTGGATATTCAGTGTTTGCTTTGGTGGGAGAATTGGGCTCCGATGATGCCATGTAGTCTTGGTTTCTGTTGCTTCGGTTCCTGCGCTTGCCTCTCGCCATCAGATCTCTAGTGTTACTTTGTTCTGCTATTTCTGACCGTGGCTAGACTGTCCTATAAGCCTGTGTGTCAGGAGTGCTGTAGACCTGTTTTCCTGTTTTCTTTAAGCCAGTTATGGGGACAGAGTGTTCTGCTTTCGGGCGTGTAGTTTTTCCTCTCTACAGGTCTTCAGCTGTTCCTGTGGGCCTGTGTCTTGAGTTCACCAGGCAGGTTTCTTGCAGGGGAAAAGTTGGTCCTACCTGTGGTTCCAAGGCTCAAGTTTGCTCGTGGGGTACTGCCTAAGTCCTCTCCGCGGCGGCAGCAACCGGGAAGATCTGCGCCGCTCTTTCCGGGAGCCTCCGTGCACCAGGGTTCCAGATGGCGTTTGGTGTTTTCCTCTGGCGTCTGGATGTGCACAGAGTGCAGTCTCTTCTGGTTTCCCAGGCGTGTCCGCCTCTCTGAAGGTTTAGCTCTCCCTCCCACGGGATTTGGGTGCAGAGAACTGTTTATCCGGTCTGTTTCCTTCAGGTTCTGGCGGTGTCTCAGGCGCAGGGATCCTGCCGCTCCTGGGCCCTCCCCTACGGGAACCCAGAGGCCTTATACAGTTGCCTCTTGGGCCAGGGATGTGGGCAGGGGTGGGCAGTGTTGGTGGTCTCCTCCGCTCTGCAGCCTCAGGAGTGCCCACCTGATCAGGCGGTGAGGTCTCTCTCCCACGGGGTTTGGGAGCAGAGAGCTGCTGCGGGCCGGGATCCGCGGGTGTGGGACTTCCGGTAAACCGACACCATTTATAATAGCTACAAAAAATGTAAAATATCTTGGTGTGACTCTAACCAAACAAGTGAAAGATCTATATGAAAATAGCTTAAAGTTTCTAAAGAAAAAAAAATCAAAGAAAATCTCAAAAGATGAAAGATCTCTCATGCTCATGGATTGCCAGGTTTAATATTGTTAAAATGGGCATCTTGCCAAGAGCAATATACAGAGTCAATGTAATTCCCATCAAAATTCCAACTCAAGTGTTCATAGAATTAGAAAGCGTGTTTTTGCAAATTCATTTGGAAAAACAAAAAACCCAGGGTAGTGAAAACTATTTTCAACAATAAAAGAACTTCTGCGGGAATTACCATTTTGTCCTCTAGCTGTATTACAGAGAAATAGTGACAATAACTGCATGGTATTGGTTAGGAGCCGGGTAGGTAGATCAATGGAATAAATGAACCCACACTCCCATGGTCAATTGATCTTTAACAAAGATGTTAATACTATCCAGTTGAAAAAAGACAGCCTTTTCAATAAGTGGTACTGGTTCAACTGAAGGTCAGCTTGTAGAAGAATGCAAATTAAACTATTCTTATTTCCTTGTACAAAGGTCAAGTCCAAATAGATCAAACGCCTTTACATAAAACCAGATATTGTGATACTAATAAAAGCAAAAGTAGGGAAGATGCTCAAATACATAGGCACAGGGGAAAATTTCCAGAGCAGAATACCTATCGCTTATGGTCTAAAATCAAGAATCGACAAATGGGACCTCATAAAATTTCAAAGCTTCTGTAAGGCAAAGGACACTGTCAATAGTACAAAATGGCAACTAACAGACTTGGAAAAGGTCTTTAGCAATCCTATATCTGAGAGAGGGCTAATATCCAATATATCCAAAGAGCACAAGAAGTTAAATTCTAGAGAATCAAATGATCCTATTAAAAATGGGGTATACAACTAAACAAAGAATTCATAACTGAGGAATACTGAATGGCTCATAAACACCTAAAGAAATGTTCAATAACCTTAGCCATCAGGGAAATGCAAATAAAAACAACCCTGAGATTCCACCTTATACTTGTAAGACTGGCAAACAAAAATTCAGGTGACAGGAAATGCTGGCCAGGAAGGGGAGAAATAAGAACACTCCTCCATTGTTGCTGGGATTACAAGCTGGTATGACAACTCTAAAAATCAGTCTGGAGGTTACTGAGAAAATTACACATTGCTCTACCTGAGAACCCCGCTATACCACTCCTGGGCAATACCCAAAACATGCTCCAACATATAACAAGGACACAGGCTTCACTATGTTCATATCAGCCTTATTTATAATAGCCAAGGGCTAGAAACAACACAGATGTCCTTCAACAGAAGAATTCATACAGAAAATGTTGCATATTTACATAATGGAGTCCTACTCAGATATTAAAAACAATGACTACATGAAATTTCTTAGGCAAATGGGTGGAACTAGACAATATCATCCTGAGTGAGGATATCCAGTCCAAAAAAAAAAAAAAACATGCAATACACTCCCTGATAAGTGGATATTAGCCCAGAAGCTTGGAATAACCAAGAAAAATTTCACACATCATATGAAGCTGGAAGATAAAGGAAGAACAAAATATGGATGCTTCATTTCTTCTTAGAAGGGAGAACATAATACTCAGAAGAAAAAAAATATAGGAATACAATATAAAGCAAGGACTGATGAAAAGGTCATGCAGAGACTGCCCTACCTTGGGATCCATCCCTTATGCACCCACCAAACCTAGTCACCATTGCTGATGTCAAGAACTGCTTGATGACAGGAGACAGATAGGGATGTTTCCTGAGAGCCTTTTCCAGAGCCCTACTGATACAGGTAAGAATGATTACAGATAACCATTGGGCTGAACAATTGAACTGCAATGAAACAGTTAGAGAAAAGACTGAGGGAGCTGAAGGGTTTTGCAATCCTGTAAGAAGAAGAAGAATATCAATCAATCAGAATGCATCAGAACTCCCAAGGATTAAATCACCAACCAATGAGTATTCATGAAGCAACCCATTTCCAATGCCAGCATTTCCTGTCACCTGAAATTTTGTTCTTAGCCAATCAGCCATATATGAGCAGAGGATGGCATTGTCCAGCATCAACAGGAGGAAGATCCCTTGGTCCTGTGAAGACTCGTTTCACCAGTGTAGAGTAGTGTCAGGGTGTTAAGATTGGAGTGAATGGGTGGCAGTGGGAGCATCCTCATCGAAGCAGGGGAGGGGGGAAAAGAGCTAACATTTCAAATGTGTATACATAATATATCAAAGAAAAATGAAAT